>NC_060186.1:30109460-30435294 GCF_021184085.1 Oncorhynchus gorbuscha
TGTGTCGTGACTGGCTCAGGTTCCAGTGGATCACGGTTCTACAGAGATATCTCTCCCTCCCGCAGAGAGGCTAAGAGTGGTCTGTAACATGCAATAAATGGACTTTGGGACATTATATTTCATCAGCCAAAATGGTGGTAACAATGATAGATGGAATGTAAAAATGAATGTCGATTTTGTGAAGTCATTAAAAGTTAAAAGACAACCTTATAATGGAAACATTAACTTGAAGAGTAACTGGCTATGCCCCAGGGAACCCAGCGAGCGTGTTATAAAGACGGGAACACCCCTTTTTACCCTGGGGTATAAAACATGTGAGTTAATCATTTTCATACCAGACTAAGTTGACTGCGCGCTGCAGCTGTGATCTGCGATTAGTTGTGACCCTGAAACGCAACACGAGGAAGAGAACAAAAGAACCTCTTAACAATCAATGCTACGATTGAGTACTGTATCTAAAAAGGTGAATTCAAGAAGGACCAACTGGTTATTCTCTTCAAGTCATTGATTGTCTACACAGCCCTCCTACCCAAGCTGGGAGCGTTGACATGGCTGATTAGTCTCCTAAGAAGACCACTCTCACAGAATGAGTTCAAGGAAACAGACAACCATTATATAGGACATTGTGAAATCGTGTGGACAATCAGAGACTTACACCCAGTAATTAAGGAGACGTGGCCATCGAAAGAACACGGTGTCAGCAAAAACCTATCCCACTAAGCTAAACTCGGTCCATGAAGAGATGGCCCAACGCGTACATATATGCATTATAATTCTGACCTATAAGAAAGGCCGTTCGGGGCAAGGTGTTTGGGCTAAACTAAGCAAAGTTTACAAATGTATCCAAGTGTGCTTTTCTCTCTCTTTCTTTAAATCTCCATCTTGTGTAACACATGTCATTGTGTGTTGGTCCGCTAGGGACCTGTTGTCATTGTATTAAGTTCTAACCAATAACTTAGACTGTTTTCTGTATGTGTATCTTATGTTATCATTTAGCTTGTTAGTAAATAAATAATCAAGTCAATTTGTATGGTACGGAATGATTTAGTGAGACCTGGGTTTAGTGAGACCTGCAGATTTACGAATTACTGCTATGAAATCGATATATTTGTAATGGATCTCGTCCTCCTCTTCTGAGGAGGAGTAGCGAGAAGGATCGGAGGACCAATGCGCAGCGTGGTAAATGTCCATAATGTTTAATCAAACACAACAGAACACTGGAACAAAACAATAAACGTGAAATATACGAAACAGTCCCGTGTGGTAACAAACACTGACATGGAAGACAAACACCCATAACTCAAAAGTGAAACCAGGCTACCTATAAATTATTCTCAATCAGGGACAACGATTGACAGCTGCCTCTGATTGAGAACCATACTAGGCCGAACACAGAAATCCCAAATTATAGAAAAACGAACATAGACAACCCACCCAACTCACGCCCTGACCATACTAAAACAGACATAACAATGGAACTAAGGACAGAACGTGACAATATTCTGATATTCTTTGAGGTGATACTGGAATTGGTAACTCATTAATTTTCCTGTGGTGCCTCAGGTTACTGGGTTAATGGTTACATGATTAACGTAATCACATAATTATAAACAGTTTATTATTCAATAAATAGCATGTCATCACATTAACGATAACAACATCATGACAGATGTGTTTAAACCTTTTTGTGTTACTCCATGATTCCATGTATTATTTCATAGTTTTGATGTCTTCACTATTATTCTACAATGTAGAAATTTAGCTTGTTAGTAAATAAATAATCAAGTCAATTTATAGTTTGAATGAGTAGTTGTGTCCTAACTTTTGACTGTTACTGTAAGTATTCAGCCTCTTTGCTATGAGACTTGAAATTAAGCTGCAGTGCATCCTGTTTCCATTGATCATCCTTAAAATGTTTCTACAACTTGGAGTTCACTATGGTAAATACAATTGATTGGACATGATTTGGAAAGGCACACACCTGTCTATGTAAGCTCCCACAGTTGACAGTGCATGTCAGAGCACCATGAGGTCAAAGAAATTGTCCGTAGAGCTCCGAGACAGGATTATGTCGAGGCACAGATCTGGGGAAGGGTACCAAAACATTTATGCAATATTGAAGGTCCCCAAAAACACAGTGGCCTCCGTTATTCTTAAATGGAAGATGTTTGGAACCACCAAGACTCTTCGTAGAGCTGTCCGTCCGGCCAAACTGAGGAATAGGGGAGAAGGGCCTGATGGTCACTGACAGAGCTCTAGAGTTTCTCTGTGGAGATGGGAGAGCCTTCCAGAAGGACAACCATCTCTGCAACACTCCACCAATCACACCTTTTATGGTAGAGTGGCCAGACGGATGCCACTCCTCAGTAAAAGGCATATGACAGCCTGCTTGGAGTTTGCCAAAAGGCACCTAAAGACTCACAGACCATGAGAAACAAGATTCTCTGGTCTGATGAAACCAAGATTGGAGGAAACCTGGCACCATCCCGACGGTGAAGCATGGTGGTGGCAGCATCATGCTGTGGGATGTTTTCCAGCGGCAGGGACTGTGAGACTAGTCAGAATAAAGGGAAATATGAACGGAGCGAAGTACAGAGACATCCTTGATGAAAACCTGCTCCAGAGCACTCAGGACCTCAGACTGGGGTGAAGGTTCACCTTCCAACAGGACAACGACCCTAAGCACACAGCCAAGACTATGCAGGAGTGGCTTCGGGACAAGTCTCTGAATGTCCTTGAGTGGCCAAGACAAAGCCCAGACTTGAGCCCGACTGGACATTTCTGGAGAGACCTGAAAATAGCTGTGCAGCAAAGCTCCCCATCCAAACTGACAGAGCTTGAGATGATCTACAGAGAATGGGAGAAACTCCCCAAATACAGGTGAGCCAAGCTTGTAGCGTCATACCCAAGAAGAATTGTTGCTGTAATCGCTGCCAAAGGTGCTTCAATAAAGTACTGAGTAAAGGGTCTGAATACTTTAATAAATTAGCTAAAATGTTGTTTTTTTAAACAGTTTTTGTTTTGTCGTTATGGGGTATTGTGTGTAATTGACGAGGGGGGAAAAATGTAATACATTTTTGAAGTAGCCTAATCAGATTGAAAGATTGCGACTGGTTGTGTTTATGCCACATATAAAAGGTATTTAGGCTAAATTGAAGCGTTAGGTTCTAGGTGCACGAGGAATAGCCGCTTGAATTGTAAAGAATGCAGAGTATGTGTTAAGCTTTCCTCAATAACTAGGCCTGCAGGGGGGCATATGTGACCACATTACAATAGGACGACTTGGCAGAATGATGATCTGCAACAGACAACGCATTTAGTATCAGTTGTAAAAAATACAGCCAGACTGTTCTGCTGCTGTGCCTTTCTAGACCTCCATAAGCTGTCGAGAGTAGATCCACATCTGAACCAGATTGAATGAAACGGCAAATCACAGGCCTTTTGATTGATCAATAGGTGAGATTTGAGCTGTGTGTCTCATGTCTTCACTGTTCTTTCATGCGCAATGATGCACCTGGCCTCTCCGCTGCCTATCAGCTTTTACTATTCTTTCTTGTCGATTCATATAAAAAATGTATGCAGCTTTGACTGTTTTTATGTGTGGTATGATTGCTAGTTAGCCTATTGCAGATCTGGAGAAACAATCCACATACCACTGTAGAGGGCAGGATAGACCATTGGACTGATAGACTATACTGACCTGTGGTATCGTAAAAGTTAGCACATGAGGAAACGTAGTACATAAAGGAAGTATCAAAACACCTTGATATAGGGGAGGCACATGCAAGCAGATGAGGAAATTTGGCAAGGATGGAAGATATTATATAGTAAAACCTGCAAAAGAGCAAATGTAAACAAGAGAACCCTCCCCTGTGCCCAATAAAAAAAACACACAACCCGCCCCAATGCCAAAAAATATGTTTAACACCCCTCCCCCAGTCAATTCTGATCTGCCCCCCACTCCAGAGGTTACTTTGTGGCGCTCAGTAAATGTACATGCACAGGGCATTTCTTTACCCTGCATGACAATACCAGGTCCACCATTGCAAATGTACCTATGAGTTTACCAGTCAAATTGCAAGGTTTAGAAGTTCCAAGCCTGATCTATTCATTCTTATTTCCATGGTCGTCATATTCTAGTTCAATTCATTACATCTTGGAAGGTGGAAAAAAGTGTACAACAGGGGTAGAACATTAATCCAATAAATCTACCTTGATTATCATCAATCGTGGAACTGTACGACAACGTTCAAGTCGTCATGAACTGTTCTCCAGGTTTAATCTTCTACGTGGAGTTGTGTCATGATTCAATAGGCTACATGTCCTTAATCATTGCACAAAGTTAGCCTATGATCCACTAATGCTAGTGACCCTCAGGGACAATTTACAAGGACATGACAGAAGAAAGATAAACAGAATGGAATTATGCTAGTGTCTAATATTTAACATGATGCAAATTGTAAAATAAAAGAGAGAAAATCACATACATATACAGTGGGGCAAAAAATTATTTAGTCAGCCATCAATTGTGCAAGTTCTCCCACTTAAAAAGATGAGAGAGGCCTGTAATTTTCATCATAGGTACACTTCAACTATGACAGACAAAATGAGGAAAAAAAATCCAGAAAATAACATTGTAGGATTTTTAATGAATTTATTTGCAAATTATGGTGGAAAATAAGTATTTGGTCACCTACAAACAAGCAAGATTTCTGGCTCTCACAGACCTGTAACTTATTTAAGAGGCTCCTCTGTCCTCCACTCGTTACCTGTATTAATGGCACCTGTTTGAACTTGTTATCAGTATAAAAGACACCTGTCCACAACCTCAAACAGTCACACTCCAGACCCCACGTAGAAGATTAAACCTGGAGAACCGTTCATGATGACTTGAACATTGTCATACAGTTCCATGATTGACATCCCAGTGATTTTGAATTATTAAAAGGATAATAACTAAACATATTCTTGGATTCCTCAATTTTATTGGATCGTATGTGTGTAAAGGCCGTCACACTTAGCGAGTTTGACATCATCCCAATTCGGCCAATACCTAGCACGAACTCTGGACCTCTGCCTTGCTAGCACACGTGACCGCCCACCTGAAGAGTCTTACCAGTCTGCACCATGCGAACAAGCTAGCTATTTGCTGGTGCAAGTTGGGATACTTCAGGCTGAGGAGTAAGTTTCACACATCCCCATGTACTACACACGTTGGAATTACCCCCAGTTATCTCAGAGACATGGCTGAATCATTTGATTATGGATAAGAACAATTACAGACTAGACCATTTTCAGAGATGATAGAATAAAAAAAGACCACTGCTCTACAGCTTGCATAAGAGATACACAATTGAAGAACTCTGACCGTTGTATAATTGTGAAGATAAATTCTTGAAAAAATCTCACCCAAGGCGTTCCTTCGTGAGTTTTTTTTCTTCTGGCTTGCATTCCAGACCCTGTTTTGGCACATTTCTTCTCATCCATTTTTACCTCTGGCTGATAAACATGCCCCTTTCAAGTGACTCAGAGTCAAAAACTGAAATAACCCATGGTACTCTCCTGTACTCTCAGACCTCTAGATAAGAAATCAAGCCAGGGCCAAGGCTAGACATGTTAACTGATTGGCAGCTATTTAGGCAATTGAGAAGTGCGTGCACTGCCTCGGTTAAACAGTCTTAATCAAACTACTCCCTAGCACTATGACAGGCTCTGTTAGTGATCCCACTAAATTCTGGAAAATTCACTGAATTCACTGAAGCGGGGTAATTCATTTACTTCCCTGCCTAAAGCAAGTAGTTTTAGACTCCTGTATTATTACTGGAAAAGTTCAGATGTGATGCTTTTAATTAATCATCATTTTATCTCCGCTGCATTCTTTATGAAAGAAATGGGGGTCATACTGGTCTTGGCCAGTCAGTCAACTGTTCTTCCCAATTAAAGCCTCCAGTTGCCTCGATGGATGATCAGTCAACCTCACGCACATGGGAGATGGTAGTCGGGGTTTGTCTTATCGGCAATTCACAGAAACAGAAGTTATTGCTGCCTTATTAGCTATTGACACCAAGAAGTCATAAGGGGCTGACAATTTGACCCAAACAGCTACGTTATTTTCTCTCTGTAAATGGTATTCTTAATGTTAATCAATCCAGATTATGACCTAATCACAGCACCACTATGGCTACCATGCTTGTTGTAAATAATATTGCAAATGCCTTAGAAATAATTGTGCTGACATGTTTGTAGACTTGTCAAAAGCTTTTGATACTGTACTGTACACTGTTATTCTGTTGAATAAACTGTCCTCGATAGGGTTGGGTACAGACTATTGCCGACGGTTTCATAATTATTTCAATGACAGAACTCAGGCCATCAAGGTAGATGGTGTCAAATCTGAGTTAAATAAAGGGGTGCCCCAAGGTTTGATACACCACCAATATTTACAATCTAAATAAATAACGTTGATAATGCTGTAAAAAAAATGATAAATGAAATTGTATGTAGATTGTGTTATTTTCCGTTGCTCCGTTGGTTGGCCTTTTCACATCATTGGACCATGCCTCAGGACTACCTGGCCTGATCAGATCCTTGCTGTCCCCAGTCCACCTGGCCGTGCTGCTGCTCCAGTTTCAACTGTTCTGCCTGCGGCTATGGAACCGTGAGCTGTTCACTGGACGTGCTACCTGTCCCAGATCTGCTGTTATCAACTCTCTAGAGACAGCAGTAGTGGTAGAGATACTCTGAATGATCGGCTATAAAAAGCCAACTGACATTTACTCCTGAGGTCCTGACCTGTTGCACCCTCGACAACTACTGTGATTGTGATTATTATTATTTGACTCTGCTGGTCATTTATGAACATCTTCGTTGAACATCGTTCAAACGGTCAGTGGAGAAGCCAGCTACGACCCGGTCCGTTTGTTTCATGTTTGTGACCATATAAAGACAATACAGCCACATTACCCTAACTCTGTTTATACAGGTTCCCAGTTGTGAGGCTTGCATCTAATTTTTTTATAAAAATTAAAGAGTAAAGATGAAACTATTTGCAAAATGATGCAACGTGATGTTAACCTTTAAAATGAGAGAATTGTAAAGTTGAACTAAGTCAGGAGCCACACCCAAGTGAATAGACATTGGTTGGAAATTATGAACCAACCCCTTTTCATTTAAATAATAGCCTCCGTGACAAAAAGTCACCTCAGTTCCAAATACCATGAAGGACTTGTCCTCACTTTTAAAAAGGGCCAAGTCTAATTTCAACTCTACAGGCTAGAAAACATGAGAGCTTGCACCATGCGTGAAATGGTATGAACTCTGAACTATTGATCACTCAAGAAAAAGTTTAGACTGCAGCTGGAAAGGTAGCAAATCTAGTAAGAACATTGACCGACACAGAAAACCACAACATCTCACTCGACGACAACCCAGAAGTCTACAAAGGCGACCTCAACTGGGCAAACCAGATCACCACACCACCAGCTCAATGTTATGTATTGTTTAATTAGTTAGTAAATAAATAATTGAGCCAATTTGTGTATAAAAAAATAAAAAAAAGAGAACAATGTGTCCGTGCAGATAAGCAATAATTTTACGACGTTCAGATGAGACTGATAGAAGGTAAAGAATAATGAATGATCGACTGCTATTGATATAAAAGATCTTCAGATCTTTAAGAGTGGATCCAGGAGATAGCATCTCTATTTACATTTACATTTAAGTCATTTAGCAGACGCTCTTATCCAGAGCGACTTACAAATTGGTGCATTCACCTTATGACATCCAGTGGAACAGCCACTTTACAATAGTGCATCTAAATATTTTAAGGGGGGGGGTGAGAAGGATTACTTTATCCTATCCTAAGTATTCCTTAAAGAGGTGGGGTTTCAGGTGTCTCCGGAAGGTGGTGATTGACTCCGCTGTCCTGGCGTCGTGAGGGAGTTTGTTCCACCATTGGGGAGCCAGAGCAGCGAACAGTTTTGACTGGGCTGAGCGGGAACTGTACTTCCTCAGTGGTAGGGAGACGAGCAGGCCAGAGGTGGATGAACGCAGTGCCCTTATTTGGGTGTAGGGCCTGATCAGAGCCTGGAGGTACTGAGGTGCCGTTCCCCTCACAGCTCCGTAGGCAAGCACCATGGTCTTGTAGCGGATGCGAGCTTCAACTGGAAGCCAGTGGAGAGAGCGGAGGAGCGGGGTAACGTGAGAGAACTTGGGAAGGTTGAACACTAGACGGGCTGCGGCGTTCTGGATGAGTTGTAGGGGTTTAATGGCACAGGCAGGGAGCCCAGCCAACAGCGAGTTGCAGTAATCCAGACGGGAGATGACAAGTGCCTGGATTAGGACCTGCGCCGCTTCCTGTGTGAGGCAGGGTCGTACTCTGCGGATGTTGTAGAGCATGAACCTACAGGAACGTGCCACCGTCTTGATGTTAGTTGAGAACGACAGGGTGTTGTCCAGGATCACACCAAGGTTCTTAGCGCTCTGGGAGGAGGACACAATGGAGTTGTCAACCGTGATGGCGAGATCATGGAACGGGCAGTCCTTCCCCGGGAGGAAGAGCAGCTCCGTCTTGCCGAAGTTCAGCTTGAGGTGGTGATCCGTCATCCACACTGATATGTCTGCCAGACATGCAGAGATGCGATCTATATAAACTAATGCTTCCGTGGTGCCCCAGGTTATTGACGAGTTAACCGTTGCATGGTTTAATTCAATCGTGTTATCAAACGTTAGGTAATCAATTTGATAAAATAGCTTGTCGTCACATTAAAGAAGTCAGAGACACGACACTTCCTACAAATATCTTGGTATCAGTCTTGATCACAAGCTGTCATTGAAAAAAACATGTCACAGAGCTGGTTTTTGAAGTAAAATCTATATTTTTTAAGAAACAAAGCATGTCTGACTTCCATTAATAGTAAGGATATTGTCCATGCCACTTGTCTATTTTAGATTATGGGGACATTCTAGATGCGGTTTTCCTGCTTCTGCTTAGCAACCAGCTAATTATTCAAATCAGGTGCGCTAGATTATGGTTGGTGCGAAATCCTACAGGACTGCTCCGGTTTAAGGTCTGTTTTGATAAGTTATTTACCAAGACCCACAGCTTTATTCCTCTCCCATTCTAATGAAGATATGCGTAGCAAAGAGCTTGCGAGACAGACTCATCTTTCATCAGAAGTTTAATTCAATATGTACACGATTCTTAATAAAGCACTGGATTTCACATGTAATACATCGAGAAACCGTTCCTATCCTGTCCCCCTGTCTAGCAGTATGGGAGAGTCACAGTCCAACTAGTCATTTACAATTAATGATAACATCTCCAAGTCTGGTTAGAGCCCTACTATCTACATTCTGTACGCATGTCATTTTGACCGAAATAAGACATTTGATGCCGACACAGGAAAGACAACAAAAAGATATAAGTGAAAGCAGAAGTGTCAAGCGTGTTGATGTCATTGCTGAAACTCCTGGAAGTACAGTGAGAGCACATTGTTGGTCAGTTACGTTGTCTACATATCAGTGTGGTGGTGGGCTTGGTAGTCGGGATCTCCCCTGGGTGCTGGCAGGGGTTACTTCAGAGGGGAGGTCTTCATGGGGATCATTATTCTGGACTCCATGTGCTGGATCAGCGGAACTGACAGAGGAGAGGAATGAAGAGGGTCACTTAAACATATTACTACACTTTCAGCTCTTCATATATAATGTCGCTCGAAGGATGGACAGACAGCGAGTGAGATACACAGAAAAAGAGCCAACTGACCTGTGTAATAGACAACCTCATCCCAGCCTTCATGTTGCCAAGCTGCGTTCCTGGTGTCTTCTCTCGACTGGAGGTCTTTGTAGGCTAGAAACAGACAATACACAGAAAGCATTCATATCAAAGTCCCTGAAAAATGTCCATGCTGTATAGTTGATTCATTATTTTGTTGAGTAGGTACAATGTATGTACAACTCAACAAAATACAGCAAATTCAAAACGAGACACCAGAGTGAAACTATAATAATTGAGTTGGTACAAAATGTATCCCAGGTACATTTCCATGTCACCCAGTGTTCGTTAATTCTGGTCCTGGGGACCCAAAGTGGTGGACATTATAGATTTTGCCCTAGTACTACACACCTGATTCCACTTATTGATGATGAACTGATTATTTGAATAAGGTATGGCAAAAAAAAAAGCTAAGGCAGGATTAAGAAACACTGCTCAAAATTAGGGTTCGTACTGACAGTGGCAAGTCAAAGAGTTAAGTTTCTTTTATGTGAGGAAAACGGCACGTGAACGGCTCCCAGAACTGCAGGAGCAGGCTGCCGCTATCGCGGGCGCTAAGTGAATGAGGCGATTGGCAAATAAAGCTCTGGAGTTTGTTGCAGAGAAAAAGTCAATGTAGAACTAGCGCCAGATGCAGCGTTGCATCTTTCCCCCTTCATGTGGCTCTTCTGGGCCGAGTCACCCATGTTTGCAATGTCAAAGTCTGACGCAAAAAAGTGGGTAAACTATACTGAACAAAAATATAAAGCGCAACATGTAAAGTGTTGGACCCATGTTTAATTAGCTGAAATAAAAGATCTCAGAAATGTTCCATACGCACAAAAGGCAGGGTTGAATCTAGTTTCCCGGCACTTTAGCTATCGATGTGGCATTTGGCAGTCAATTCTGCACCCGTCTGATTGGCAGTGTGGGTGGAATGAGCCCACTTGGGGGAAATAAGTAAATAAAAATCAGTAGTCTGCCTGGAAATTAATTAGTCAAGGCCATCAGACTGTTAAATAGCCATCTCCAGCACAGAGGGGCTATATAGAGCCTTCTTTATACACAGTCTTGAAATAATTGGCCACTTTAATAAATGGAACACTAGTCACTTTAATAATGTTAACATAACTTGCATTACTCTGTATATACTGCATTCTAAACTATTCTACTGTATCTTAGTCTATGCTGCCCTGACATTGCTCGTACAAATATTTATATATTCCATTCCTTCACTTAGATGTGTGTATTGGGTATATGTTGTGTAATTGTTAGATGTTACTGCACTGTCGGAACTAGAAGCACAAGCATTTCGCTACACCCACAATAACATCTGTTAAACAGGTTTATGTGACCAATAACATTTGATTTCAGAAGATAGCCCTATTTGGTAAAAGACCAAAGTCCATGTTATGGCAAGAACAGCTCAAATAAGCAAAGCGAAACGACAGTCCATCATTACTTTAACACATGGTCAGTCAATATGGAACATTTCAAGAACTTTGAAAGTTTATTTTATGTGACCAATAAAATTTGATTTGATCCTTGTGGTTGTCCCGTCTTACCCCAGAGGTGATGTACCATGTAGAGGCTGCCGATCTGTGAGAAGAACCCTCCCACAGCCTCACTGTTCTGCTGCCGGAACTCTATGGCCCGAGCCCTGCCGTACACACGGAACACACGCTGATGTCACATGACACACAGCAGCCAATCAAGCAGCCTTATGACTGCAGTCGTTCATCCTGTGTTCATCCTGTGTTATTAAATAACTACAGAGCACGGAGGGAATACGGATACCTTCTGCTGAACACACCATCTTGCTTCAGACAGATTTTTCAAAACTATAAATAAAACGATTTCACCATTGAGTTATCGATTTCATGTATTAATCAATGCAATGTTCCAATCATCCAATTTCCTGCATCGCTGTTCAGTCCACCCAGGTATAAGGATTTGACATTGTTGTTCTGTCAAACAGTGGTTTGAATTGACAAATTACAGCAGCCATATTCTACTTATAGTCACGATATCGAATAATCGTATTTCACATAACAATCCCTCGTCCATTTTTAGTCATGCTCAAGACGCCGTGAAACAGAAGTGCAGATCAGAGGTACTGTACAGGTGTATCAACTACATGATAGAAGGAACCAAGTGACGTCGGTGTCTAAGAAGTGTCAAATTAAAAAGGAGGATATTTATGCTAATCCTACAGAAAAATAAGAGAACCTGCCTTACCAGTAGTTTCCCCACTCAATCATAGTTCCAGGCTGAAAGAAGAGAGGAGGAGGATTAGACGGAGTGAGAGAGATAAAGAGACAGAGAGAGAAAGTCAGTCTAACCCTGAGTTGGTATGAGCGGAGCTCATAGATGTTTGGTCCTGGGCGGGGGGTGGGCTCGTTCCAGAAGCTGAACTCCAGGAGCAGCTGGTTACGACGAGACAGCAACATCTTCCCCCGCTCATTCCTGTACTCCATGAACACCTACAAAACCACAAGTATTGGTTCAAGAACTGAAAAGGAAATGCACTCCCAAATTTGGTAGGAGGCATATGCAGGTTTTTTGTAATGCATACCTAACATGATTCAAAAGATGAAATTCAAAGTAATAACACAGTATTGTAAGTACTGTGCAGGAATTTCTTACTTTTCATTATAGAAACCCTATATAGCGACATTTGTGAGCCAACTTTTCTACCAACCTTATTCTGACGGAGTTTGTTCATGACCTCCGTCAGAGCTGGGTAGCCTCCCCGATATCGCCACAGGTGAACTGCAACACAGAGAGGGGAGGGAAAGGGGATACCTAGTCAATTGTACAACTGAATGCCTTCAGCTGAAATGTGTCTTCTGCATTTAACCCAACCCCTCTGAATCAGAGAGGTGCGGCGGACTGCCATAATCGACATCCACGTCTTAGGTGCCCGGGGAACAGTGGGTTAACTGCCTTGCTCAGGGACAGAACGACTGATTTTTAACCTTGTCAGCTCAGGGATTCGATCCAGCAACCTTTCGGTTACTGGCCCAACGCTCTAACCACTAGGCTACCAGGTGAGAGTGTGTGCGAGCATGTGTAGGAGTGTGTCCTTACCAGCCTGGTCCTGCTCTCCATACCATGTGTTCCAGGTGCCAATCAGCTCACAGGGGTAGTGAGAGTCAGCGTTGATGGAGGGCAGAACCTCCTCACTGAGGACACGCATAACAAAACAAAAATTACATAATCATTCAGAATCTTGGTGACGCTGTACTGATCTTCTTACAGACATCATCAAAAGCATTTAGACTCTAACAATAACAGTCTAACAATGCTGCCGTTCGAGAGTTTGATCGGAGGTAGGTGTACCTTACCTTGCCTTGTTGTAAGCATCAAGGCACTCGGGCTTGACATTGTGAACTGTAAAAGAGAAAGAGGTAATCCAGCATGTAACAGAGTGTGGGCGTGGCCTGGGGAAAAAAGTCTGAAACCTTTAAATCTATGTTAAAAAAAACACAATGAGGCAATTGTAGTGTAGACTCACAGGCGTCACAACCAAACCCTTGAGGGTGTGTGTGTGTGTGTGTGTGTGTGTGTGTGAGAGAACCTACACTGTATTTTGTAGAGGTTGGTCTCTTCCTTCTTAGCCAGTAGTTGAGAGTGGGCATCCTTTCTGGGGTCGACCTTCCTGACAAACAGAGACTTGAACCAGCTGTCCTCACGGTTCTTATTGGTGGACGCTGATAGACTCCTTGACAAGACGTGAGACAGCATTAGGACACCATCATATATTTTTATTTAACCTTTACTTATCCAGGATGGTCTCCTTGAGATATTATTTTTCAATATACACACACACACAGTATACTAATGTTTAATCATAAGTAGAGTCAATGAAAACCAGCCAAAAGCACTAGAGATCACAGTAATGTGTCACAGTTTTGGTTCGTAATAAAGAATTTGGCTGGTAATAAACCTATTCTCAATTTGAGTTTCTTTACCAGGTTCTCAAGATGATTAGTGAAGCTCAGCTTCTCATTCCCAAACATTTGTAAGTTTTGACTTGCTCTATGGCATTTCCTTCCAAGGTATGTGTATTATGGATCCCAATTAGTTGCTGCCTTGGAAGCAGCTACTCTTCCTCGGTTCCAGCTAAATTAAGGTAGTTATACACTTTTTTAAACATTACAATACATTCACAACAAATAGGGGCCCTCAGGCCTATAACATAAAACCCATGTGTAAATGTGTGTATAGTGTGAATGTTACCATGTGTTTGTATGCATGTGTCTATGCATCTATTCTAATATTACTGCTGGCATGAGTTACTTGATGTGGAATAGAGTTCCATGTAGTCATGGTTATGTAGTACTGTGCGCCTGCCATCGTCTGTTCTGGACTTGGGGACTGAAGAGACATCTGGTGGCATGTCTTGTGGCGTATGCATGGTTATCTGAGCTGTGTGCCAGTAGTCAAACAGACAGCTCGGTGCATTCAACATGGCAATACCTCTCAAAAATACAAGTAGTGATGAAGTCAATGTCTCCTCCACTTTGAGCCAGGAGAGATTGACATGCATATCATTAACATTAGCTGTGTACATCCAAGGGCCAGCTGTGCTGCCCTGTTATGAGCCAATTGCAATTTTTGAAATTGCAGAGTTATTTTTTGTGTCAAAACTAGGGCCTGCAGGACCTGCCTTGTTGATAGTGCTGTTAAGGCAGAGCAGCACTTTATTATGGACAGACTTCTTTGGCTACTGTTGTATCAATGTTTTGACCGCAACTGCCTCAATTACAACATTATTCATTACAAGATTTAGTTGAGGTTTAGTAAATGCTGTTGCAAATACAATGTTTTTAGTTTTTGAAATATTTAGGACTAACTTATTCCTTGCCACACATTTTGAAACTAACCGCAGCTCTTTGTTAAGTGTTGCAGTCATTTCAGTCGCTGTGGTAGCTGATGTGTATAGTGTTGTCATCTTTACTCAAAGCCAGTGTCATGTCATTAGTAAAGATTGAAAAAAGGGGCCTAGACAGCTGCCCTGGGGAATTCCTGATTATACCTGGATTTTGTTGGAGGCTTACATCAAAGAACACCCTCTGTTCTGTTACAGAGGTAACTCTTTATCCACAATATAGCCATAACACACGTTTTTCAGCAACAGACTACTATCGATAAGGTCAAAAGCCGCACTGATGTCTAACAGCCCCCCCAATCTTTTTATCACCAATTTCTCCCAGCCAATCATCAGTCATTTGTGTAAGTCATGTGCTTGTTGAAATGTCCTTCCCTATAAGTGTGTTGAAAGCATTGTCAATTTGTTTACTGTAAAATAGCATTGTATCTGATCAAACAATTTATTTTAAAAGTTTCCAACAGGCTGATTGGTGGGCTATTTGAGCCAGTAGCAATGACATGGCTATCAGAATGTTTAGCCTTGGACCATGCATTTTGTTTGAGGAATTCAGAACGAGCTTTAAAAATCGTAAAAAGACTTGAATGGATGTTAAAAGCTGTTTGAGCTTTTTCAAAAGTCAAACTGCTGCCACTTAAGAGAAGTGTCATCCGCATAAAAATGTACATCAGCGGACTCTATCTCCCAATGTTGTTGATATAGATATAAAGCTCCAATTGATCCTGAGGCACACCTGAGTGCAGCTCTATGGTGTCAGACTTAAAACCATCTGCCTTCACACACTGGGTTCTATTTGACATGTAAGTTCACAACCACTCCAGAAAGTGAACAGTAATCCCAACAAACTTTAGTATGGTCCAGTGTGAAACGCCTTTGACATATCTATGAACACAGATACACAATGCCACTTCTTATCCAGGGCATAGTAAAATGTCATCCAAAACCTTAAAAGTTGCTGTAACAGTGCTTGTGGCTTGGCCTGAAACCTGATTGCATGCCACACAACATATTGTTTTCCTGTAGGTAGGCTTTAAGCTGCTTGACTAGGGACTCCAATAAATTTGCCAAAACAGAAATGAGATATGGGCCTATAGTTATTCACTAGAGAGTGGGATCACCTTTCAAAAGAGGTAGGACATTTGCTGCCTTCCACAACTTGGAGATTTCATTACATTCTAGGGTGAGGTTGAAGGTGCATGTTAAAGAAGGTAGAGCAATGGTATCTGCAGCTAAAAATAGTAGTAGGCAGGGGTCTAGATCACATGTCAAACTTATTCCATGGAGGGCCGAGTGTCTGCAGGTTTTTGATCCAACCTTGTACTTGATTGATGAATTAAGGTAACTAATTGGAAGGGAACCAGCATCACAAAAAAAAAAGATTAAAAGACTGAGTTTACCAGCAGTTGTTTTGGAAGCTGTGCATCATTTTTGCAGTTCAAACCTTTCACTACTTGCCAAAATTTGTAAGGATTACTCAAAATGATCAGCAGGAGATTTGAGGTAGTGGTCTGCTTTCGAGTCATAGACACAACCTGACTTCAAAGGTGTTTAAAAGCCATCCAATTATCAGCTGAATCAGACCCTTTTGCTTTAGCCAACAGAGCATTTAGTTCTTATGATTTCAGCTACTTCATCTGAGAACCAAGGGTTGTGGGGGAAAACAGTTTGTTGATGAGAGGTCAAAGGAGAATGGCAAGAATCGCGCAAGCTACAGACAATAACAGCGCAACACAACAATGGTTTGCAGAACAGCATCTTGGAATGCACAACTCGTCTGTCTTTGTCAAGGACGGGATATTGCAGAAGAGGACCACACCGGGTTCCACGCCTATCAGCTAAAAACAAGAAGCGGCTCCAGTGGGCACGCCATCACCAACACTGGACAATTGAGAAGAAAAATAAATAAATAAATAAAATAAAAAAATAAAAAACTTGCCTGGTCCGACGAATCCCGGTTCCTGTTGCATCATGATTTAGGCAGAGTAAAGGATTTGGCATAAGCAGCATGAGTTTTTGCGGTTGCTAGATTTTTTTTAGGTAGATTTCAGTATGCATAAATACATCTGGGTCGGCTGTTAAATTTTTTTTTTTTTAAATCTAGTTTTTATTTGCAGAAACTTCCGACCCTCTATCTTTGGGGGGGTAGAAATGTCAGGACCTGGGTTGGATTGCATATTTCCTGACAGTAAAAGCAGCAAAATAATGGAAAATCTAGATAGGATTTTACTGCATTTGGATTCACAGACAGCACTAGGACTATAGTCCAAAAGGAACCAGTCTTTAACACAACATATTTCAAAAGGTGCGTACAGTCCAGAGACGTCCAGAGACATGGTTAAGTACCAAAACAGTCCAGACATGTAAGCGCAATAGTTCTCCAGTTCAATAGAGGGAAAGCATATGGTCTCTCCCAGGACGAAAATGCATCATCCTCATTTTAAAAGTCAAAGATAGACAATAGCAACATATTCATTTGTAGCCTATCAATGTGAGAAAAAAAGAAACTGCGTTTAAGACTCCAGTCTAAAATATTAGGTCTATGGAGGTTGCACTAATAACAGATGGGCCTAAGCTACAATAAATAATCTACAATAAAATACCAATAAAGCCAATTAATACAAATTCCTGTGTAAAAGTCCAGATGTCCACAGGCTAAAGGTAAAATTAGGATCAGAGACCACGGTGTGTGCGTGAAATGTGTGCTGGAGGTGAGCGAAACTCAGGGGAGTAGGAGGTAAGTGGCATGGATACCTATACCAGACAGGTGGGATGCAGGCCTGGGTAAGAGGGGAGGCTTTCAACCAGACAGTTTGAGGAGCTTTCAGCATTGGCACCGGAACGATTGAGGTTTGCTTTCTGCGAAAAGATACTCTATGGCCAGGTAACTTGTCGACTATATAAAACAATTACTGGAGTATTTAAAATGATTATGACAAAAAGCAACAACAAAAAAAAGACACACGGAAAGCCAAGGAGTTTGTTGACATTACATTAATGAGCTATCTGCATCCGTGTTGCACTGTTAAGCTGCTACCTGATTAGTAATAGAAAACCACGATCAGAAAATAACATAAGTTGGAGAACTATTAATTAAGACTGTCACGAGAAGCTTAGTGACTGAAATCTCCCTCCCTCCCCTAATCACCCCTAGTCAGCTAACATTATCTAAATCCCCACCTCCCCTACAAAAGACAACCAGCTAAGTCATCTGAACATGGGTCGTGCAGTGTGTGTATCATATATAGCCTTTACGGTTCAAATCTAATCCTGCTGGTCATCTATGAACTTATGTCTGATTATCCATCAGTCTGACAAACAGGGGCCAGAATGTTGCACACCATGAACTGTGAAACAATCTGGCCCCTGAGGGATTAATCAAATATTTTATTTTACTTTTATTTTACCAGGTAGGCCAGTTGAGAACAAGTTCTCATTTACAACTGAGATCTGTCCAAGATAAAGCAAAGCAGGTGCGACAAAATCAGAGTTAACACATGGAATAAACAAGTGTACAGTCAATAATAAAATAAAAAAAATCTATATACAGTGTGTGCAAATGGAGTAAGGAGGTAAGGCAATAAATAGGCCATAGTAGAGAAGTAATTACAATTTAGCAAATTAACACTGGAGTGATAGAAGTGCAGATGATGTGCAAGTAGAAATACTGGTGTGCAAAAAAGTAAATAAAAACAATATGGGGATGAGGTATATAGCCCATCCAATCTATTTACAAATGAGCTGTGTACAGCTGCAGCGATCGGTAAGCTGCTCAGATTGCTGGTGTTTAAAGTTAGTGAGGGAGAAATAAGTATCAAACTTCAGCAATTTTTGCAATTAGTTCCAGTCATTGGCAGCAGAGAACTGGAAGGAAAGGCGGTGTTGGCTTTGGGGATGACCAGTGAGATAAACCTGCTGGAGCGCGTGCTGTTGTTATGGTGACCAGTGAGCTAAGATAAAGAGCGGTTTTACCTACCAAAGACTTATAGATGACCTGGAGCCATTGGGTCTGGCGACGGATATATACCCTTTGTTGGCAATGACATAGGTCAAACGTTTTCTGTAAGTCTTCACAAGTTTTTTCACACACTGTTGCTGGTATTTTGTCCCATTCCTCCATGAAGATCTCCTCTAGAGCAGTGATGTTTTGGGGCTGTTGCTGGGCAACACGGACTTTCAACTCCCTCCAAAGATTTTCTATGGGGTGGAGATCTTGAGACTGGCTAGGCCACTCCAGGACCTTGAAATGCTTCTTACGAAGCCACTCCTTCGTTGCCCGGGCGGTGTGTTTGGGATCATTGTCATGCTGAAAAACTCAGCCACGTTTCATCTTCAATGCCCTTGATGATGGAAGGAGGTTTTCACTCAAAATATCACGATACATGGCCCCATTCATTCTTTCCTTTACACGGATCAGTAGTCGTGGTCCCTTTGCAGAAAAACAGCCCCAAAGCATGATGTTTCCACCCCCATGCTTCACAGTAGGCATGGTGTTCTTTGGATGCAACTCAGCATTCTTTGTCCTCCAAACACAACGAGTTGAGTTTTTACCAAAAAGTTATATTTTGGTTTCATCTGACCATATGACATTCTCCCAATCTTCTTCTGGATCATCCAAATGCTCTCTAGCAAACTTCAGACGGGCCTGAACATGTACTGGCTTAAGCAGGGGGACACGTCTGGCACTGCAGGATTTGAGTCCCTGGCGGCGTAGTGTGTTACTGATGGTAGGCTGTTACTTTGGTCCCAGCTCTCTGCAGGTCATTCACTAGGTCCGCCCGTGTGGTTCTGGGATTTTTGCTCACCGTTCTTGTGATCATTTTGACCCCACGGGGTGAGATCTTGCGTGGAGCCCCAGATGGAGGGAGATTATCACTGGTTTTGTATGTCTTCCATTTCCTAATAATTGCTCCTAAAGTTGATTTCTTCAAACCAATCTGCTTACCTATTGCAGAAGTCTTCCCAGCCTGGTGCAGGTCTACAATTTTCTTTCTGGTGTCCTTTGACAGCTCTTTGGTCTTGGCCATAGTGGAGTTTGGAGTGTGGACAGGTGTCTTTTATACTGATAACAAGTTCAAACAGGTGCCATTAATACAGGTAACGAGTGGGGGACAGAGGAGCCTCTTAAAGAAGAAGTTACAGGTCTGTGAGAGCCAGAAATCTTGCTTGTTTGTAGGTGACCAAATACTTATTTTCCACCATATTTGCAAATAAATTCATTTAAAAAAAATCCTACAATGTGATTTTCTGGATTTTTTTTCTCATTTTGTCTGTCATAAGTTGAAGTGTACCGTGATGAAAATTACAGGCCTCATCTTTTTAAGTGGGAGAACTTGCACAATGGTGGTGGCTGACTAAATACTTTTTTACCCCACTGTATGTGTAGATAGTATGTTTTCAATAATCGCAAACTGTTTCTGCATATTGGTTTGGATACAAAACTATTTAGACATTCAGCTATTTATCAAAAAGGTCTTGTCAACAGGAAGCAGCAATAACAATTTTGGGAATATAAAATTGAATTTAACATTAATTTCCAACGGGTTTCTACTTAAATCTGCTAAATGAGGCCAAAAATATGCTGCGATAGATTTTTTAAAATATATACCAGAAATCACCAAAAGTGGTTTGCCTTTTCTTGGATAGATGGAAAACGCATTGGAACATACTGTTATGGCATCTATAGAAGTGGCCTAGTTAGCGTTGGGACATTGTTTAAAGCCACTACAGTAACGTTAGCTCATATCCACAGAGTTGACTGTCTGACAACTTCAAAGAGGAAGTACAGCAGACAATATCACAGATCGAACAAGGAGCCAGTTGTTTCACTAGATATATATAAATCTGAATGGTCAAATTCCATAAGCAGGCAATTTTAGCTTGGATGTTAGCGTATAAACAATGTTTCCCCTCACAGATACTTTCTATGGAACAACAAAGATATGACTTAAAAATAAGTATCTTTTTTGTAACTGGTTTGAGAATAAAATGTTTTGGAAAGATTCAAGCTGAATATTGACTATAAATGTGATTTCTGTGGAATGGAGGAGACAATTTTGCATTTGTTTTTTGCCTGCATTTATAGCACAATTTTTTGGATTGACAGAATTTTGTTACAAAAAAATAAATAAAAATAGGACCAGTTGTACTATTTAATAGATTGATATAATTATTTTTCAGAAATTCTGACATAGATCAGTATATTTAATTCAACTGCTGCTATTAGGTACATTTCACATTCACAAAGGGTCTACCTTTTTCACTTTATAAATTAATTTAAACAATATGGCACCACTAAAATGAAAAACAAAAAGGTAATTAAAACGTGTATTATTCATTACTATGATTTGTTTGTTTAGGTTTATGAGTTTGCATGTGACTATTACTATTTTGCTTGTTATGTATTTTTATTTTTTATTACTCTTTAAGGAATACCTAGGATAGGATAAAGTAATCCTTCTCACCCCCCCCCCCCCTTAAAATATTTAGATGCACTATTGTAAAGTGGCTGTTCCACTGGATGTCACCAATTTGTAAGTCGCTCTGGATAAGAGCGTCTGCTAAATGACTTAAATGTAAATGTAAATGTATGTATAATCCTCACATGTCATGAGAGGTCATCAGAAGTGTCCACTTAATTTGAGGGCTGAGGGGATAAGGTGCATCTTAAGTGTTTGGACCGGAGCCTCAAGTCATCAGAGTCCACACCTCTGGTACTAAGTAGGCAAGTCATTCCAAGGTAGCGTGCGCCCTCTACTTGGCATAAAAAGACCTTCACACGCAAGGCATGAGGGTTTTCTGGTTTTGGAAACGCAAAAGTAATGACGACTAACGTTACTTTCAATGCCAGTAACGTAAACTAATGAGTTGCTTTTAAAATTAACGTTCCCCAACACTGTCTATGACCTTGAAAGAGATGTTAATTGAACTTCCCTTGTATCCTACAAATGTACTATTACGCAGCCAACTAACCTGCAGTGCAATTCCACGGGCAAATGTTCTGCAAATAGTTGTCATGTGCACTGATTTGCAACGATAGGACAAGTATTATATATAAACGGTGCAAAACCCATTTAAAAGTGTCGATACGTTGCAACAGTTTTGTAGAAATGTCCTACCAAGTCATGAATAACCTTTAAGTGTTAAGCTCCCAGCTTAGCCTCTTAGTTAGCTGGCTTCCCTTCGCATTCCAGCGTCATTCAGGTGTATTCATTACGCCAATTCTGTTGCAAAACGTTTTGCAACTGAAACTGCTTCCCCCAAACGGAAAAGGTTTTGCAACGAAAACGAGAGTTTCTATTGGGTAAAATTAAGGTAGGTCCCTCCCTGTTTCGTTCCGTTTGCTTCTTAAAATGTAAACAGTTTCCGTTAAAGTTAGATAGCTAGCACTGGCTTAGTGGGAAGTGTAAAGAGTTGTTAACGATCAAATGCATATTTACTTTCAAACTTACTTTCTCATACAAATATCCAACTAACCTGATTGTAAGTATGACTTGTCCGTTCATCTGGACTCCGTTTCTCGTCTGTTTCAGGCCGTTGCCCACCTTCTGAAGGACTCGGCTCGCCATCTTTCCCCGGCTTGATTGAATACTTGCTATAGCCAGAGGAAGAGTTGTTCTTGTTCTTGTTCTGCTTCTTCTTCAGTGGTGTTTATCGGCGGTGGCATCCAACGTTATATGGTGCTTTACCGTCACCTACTGTACTGGAGTTTGGTCCAGCGACAGGGCGAAACTAAATCCTACCTGCCAGCCCTGTTGCTCTTAAAAAATACAACACAATATTTGAGACTATATCTAATAACGTTCTACTCAATATACTCTTTCAACTAATTGTAAATAATGTAAATGGGGTGGCAGGTAGCCTAGTGGTTAGTGTGTTGGGCCAATAACCGAAAGGTTGCTATGATCGGATCCCAGAGCTGACAAGGTAAAAATCTGTTGTTCTGCCCCTGAACAAGGCAATTAACTCACTGTTCCTAGGCCATCATTGTAAATAAGAATTTGTTCTTGACTGACTTGCCTAGTTAAATAAAGGATTTAAAAAATGACCACAAAATCCTGATGCACAGTATCCAGACATCTCTTGAACTAATCAAATGGATCAACACCCTATCTTTCTCTAGTCTCTCAAAAACTTCTGGACCAACAATTGGAGGCAGGAGAAGCCATGGTGGATTTACAGGAATAGCTACCCACCCACCCAAAGCTCGTGTTCTGTCTTCGCTCATGTTTCCAGCATGCCTGTAAATGAGACACCCCATGTCCCTGTAGGTTGACCCAATAATTCGTTGCCAGATGATGTCTCCAAATCTGCAATGGCATATCCCCCATCTCCACCTGTAGTGCAGCCACTGAAACGCCCCACTACATATTCTGAGTCCTTGCCCCTGTATGACATCTAGCCTTTCCAATGAGGTCCGGGCTGACGAATCATAAACTATACTGCCATAGTCTATTACAGATTGGATCAATGCAACATACATGGTCCTCAGTGAGGCACGCCCAGCCCCCCACTCCTTCCCCATCAGACAGCATATCACATTTAGCACCTTCTTACACGTCTTACATCCCACTGCTCTCTTGATGTGTTCTGCCCAGGTCAGTCCAGTGTCAAAGTATACCCCAAGGAACCTGATGGCCCCCGCCCTCTCATAGTTTCTCCCATATAACCTCAAGCAAACCTTGTCTCCCACCTTCCTCCTGGTAAAGAACACTGTCTGAGTTATCTCTACAGAGAACCTGAAACCCCACATTAATGCCCACCGCTCTACCTCGTCAATTGCTTACTGTACCTTCCTGACTACGTCCCCTCGTCCATAAGGCCCCATCTGCAAATAATGACCTCCCAATATCCGGCTCAACCTAAGAGTCCACATCATTAATCCCGATTGAGAAGAACATAGGACTAATCAAACTCCCCTGTGGTATACCATAATCCACCAGGCACCTGCCTGTTAGTGACTTTCCCACCCTCACCTAGATAGGCCTTCCAAACAGGAAATCCTTTATCCAGTTGTACGTTCTTCCTCCTACCTCCACAATATCAAGCTTGATTAACTCCCTGCTTCCACATCATATCATATGCCTTCTCCACATCAAAAAATACAGCTACAACAGTCTCCTTGTTCACCTGAGCCTTCCCGACCTCTGCTTCTAAGCAGAGCACTGGGTCCATTGTTCCCTGTCCCTTCCTGACTCCACTCTGATGTGGCGATACTAGCCCCCTGCTCTCCAGGAAGTAAGTTAGCCTCTCTGTAATCATACGTTCCATAATCTTACATGCATGTGATGTTAAAGCTATTGGCCAATAGCTTGTTGGCCTCGTTGGGTCCTTCCCTGGCTTCTGGATTGGTACCACTACTGCCTCCTTTCAACTGCCAGGTAGTTTCTCCTCCTCCCACACGCTGTTGCACAACACCAAAACCTTATCCAGTGCCTTATTACCTAGATGGGCCAACATAACATAGCACACTGCATCTTTACCCTTTTTACCTCTGTCATGGTAAATGGTGAATTCAGCACATAATTTACATCTTCCTCCTATCCAGCACTCCAGGATGCTCCTCTCTTGTTCTCTCTCTACCCCTCTGCCCCTCCTCCTCAGATGTTGGAAGTCATGCATCCTTTTCAGTCAGTACTTTAAATGCCCTGTTCCTAATCCTCGCCATTTCCCCACATTCCTGCATCCAACATGGGACTGCTTTCCTCCTTCTCCTCCCTGAAGTCTTAGGTATAGCCTCAGTAACTGCCCCCACTAACAATGTTTTTTACATTTACATTTAAGTCATTTAGCAGACGCTCTTATCCAGAGCGACTTACAAATTGGTGCGGTGCATTCACCTTATGACATCCAGTGGGACAGCCACTTTACAATAGTGCATCTAAATATTTTAAGGGGGGGAGGGGGGGTGAGAAGGATTACTTTATCCTATCCTAAGTATTCCTTAAAGAGGTGGGGTTTCAGGTGTCTCCGGAAGGTGGTGATTGACTCCGCTGTCCTGGCGTCGTGAGGGAGTTTGTTCCACCATTGGGGAGCCAGAGCAGCGAACAGTTTTGACTGGGCTGAGCGGGAACTGTACTTCCTCAGTGGTAGGGAGACGAGCAGGCCAGAGGTGGATGAACGCAGTGCCCTTATTTGGGTGTAGGGCCTGATCAGAGCCTGGAGGTACTGAGGTGCCGTTCCCCTCACAGCTCCGTAGGCAAGCACCATGGTCTTGTAGCGGATGCGAGCTTCAACTGGAAGCCAGTGGAGAGAGCGGAGGAGCGGGGTGACGTGAGAGAACTTGGGAAGGTTGAACACTAGACGGGCTGCGGCGTTCTGGATGAGTTGTAGGGGTTTAATGGCACAGGCAGGGAGCCCAGCCAACAGCGAGTTGCAGTAATCCAGACGGGAGATGACAAGTGCCTGGATTAGGACCTGCGCCGCTTCCTGTGTGAGGCAGGGTCGTACTCTGCGGATGTTGTAGAGCATGAACCTACAGGAACGGGCCACCGCCTTGATGTTAGTTGAGAACGACAGGGTGTTGTCCATGATCACGCCAAGGTTCTTAGCGCTCTGGGAGGAGGACACAATGGAGTTGTCAACCGTGATGGCGAGATCATGGAACGGGCAGTCCTTCCCCGGGAGGAAGAGCAGCTCCGTCTTGCCGAAGTTCAGCTTGAGATGGTGATCCGTCATCCACACTGATATGTCTGCCAGACATGCAGAGATGCGATTCGCCACCTGGTCATCAGAAGGGGGAAAGGAGAAGATTAATTGTGTGTCGTCTGCATAGCAATGATAGGAGAGACCATGTGAGGTTATGACAGAGCCAAGTGACTTGGTGTATAGCGAGAATAGGAGAGGGCCAAGAACAGAGCCCTGGGGGACATCAGTGGTGAGAGCGCGTGGTGAGGAGACAGATTCTCGCCACGCCACCTGGTAGGAGCGACCTGTCAGGTAGGACGCAATCCAAGCGTGGGCCGCGCCAGAGATGCCCAACTCGGAGAGGGTGGAGAGGAGGATCTGATGGTTCACAGTATCGAAGGCAGCCGATAGGTCTAGAAGGATGAGAGCAGAGGAGAGAGAGTTAGCTTTAGCGGTGCGGAGCGCCTCCGTGATACAGAGGAGAGCAGTCTCAGTTGAATGACTAGTCTTGAAACCTGACTGATTTGGATCAAGAAGGTCATTCTGAGAGAGATAGCGGGAGAGCTGACCAAGGACGGCACGTTCAAGAGTTTTGGAGAGAAAAGAAAGAAGGGATACTGGTCTGTAGTTGTTAACATCGGAGGGATCGAGTGTAGGTTTTTTCAGAAGGGGTGCAACTCTCGCTCTCTTGAAGACGGAAGGGACGTAGCCAGCGGTCAGGGATAAGTTGATGAGCGAGGTGAGGTAAGGGAGAAGGTCTCCGGAAATGGTCTGGAGAAGAGAGGAGGGGATAGGGTCGAGCGGGCAGGTTGTTGGGCGGCCGGCCGTCACAAGACGCGAGATTTCATCTGGAGAGAGAGGGGAGAAAGAGGTCAGAGCACAGGGTAGGGCAGTGTGAGCAGAACCAGCAGTGTCGTTTGACTTAGCAAACGAGGATCGGATGTCGTCGACCTTCTTTTCAAAATGGTTGACGAAGTCATCTGCAGAGAGGGAGGAGGGGGGGGGGGAGGAGGATTCAGGAGGGAGGAGAAGGTGGCAAAGAGCTTCCTAGGGTTAGAGGCAGATGCTTGAAATTTAGAGTGGTAGAAAGTGGTTTTAGCAGCAGAGACAGAGGAGGAAAATGTAGAGAGGAGGGAGCGAAAGGATGCCAGGTCCGCAGGGAGGCGAGTTTTCCTCCATTTCCGCTCGGCTGCTGTTCTCACCCAGTTATTAATACTATCCACATCCCCTCTCATATCCACCCAAGAAGAGGGAGGGGTGAAGCGAGAGGGACAACCCGTTCTTATGCTGCATTCATGTGGTAGTCGGAACTAGGAAACTCTGAAATGTTCAAGTTACTAAGTGGTATACTAAGTGGTATACACGTGCCGTGTTCAACGAATCAGCAAGAGTTTTCTAATTCTGACTAGCATGTGAAAGTGGCATTATTATACCTCAGCGGGGATAACTGGGGCCAAAATCTTCTCCAGCAGGTTGGGTTTTTCATAGATTTGTTTTTGTATGGAGGTCAATGAGTGTCGAATTAGGTTAACAAAAATGTAATGGTTTATTTTCTACAGGTGGCTTATTTGATCGAATAGAAGTTTCGTAATGCTAAGGTTGTTAATTAGTCACGAATTACCACAGCCACAAAGTCATAAGGCTCGACACCTATGCTGGTTTAGAGTTCTCAGGCAACGACCAATCCGATGATGTATGAAAACAATTGCAGCCTACCTGTGTTGATTTCGATCACTGGCATATAGAGTAGGCAGGCTATGGCTGGAAAACTCAAGGACCCCGATTTCAAGAGAGGATACTGTTGATGTAGAAAAACAAGACTTGGTTGTTTATAAACAACCCAGGTTTATTAGCTGCAACAGTGGTTCTCAACCACGGGAAATGTCGTGGAAATATTCGCTCAATCATATTTCGCAGATACTGGAAATTGTGAATAGACTTTATTACAAAGTAACAAGCCAAGCTGGCCCATAGACCAACTGCTTTTATACAGTTTCATTACTCTTGGCAATTATTAGATTGCGACATGCCATTATCGGACTATAGTATTACTACTGGCCATTGTAGGATTAAGTACAGATAACTATAGGCCGTTATAGAATTATACCAATAAATACATCCCAGGATTACACATAGTGCCACATAGTGCCTCCCTTTAGAGCTGTTCAGCCTTTTAACAAGAAACACATTCTCTTAACAGAAAGCACCCATATATTCCCCCCCTTTGGGACTTACTAAGTCCCAACCCTTAAATTTGATCCAGTACAAGTGAGAAGGAGAAGCACCTTCTGTATGTATTGCAATGGAGGCAATCTGCCTCCCTTTCTACTTATCAACCGTCTCTCCGCTTCCTCAACCATACTGGGGAATCAGGACCAAACATCTGCTTTAAGGAATACCTAGGATAGGATAAGTAATCCCTCTCACCCCCCCCCCCCTTTAAGATTTAGATGCACTATTGTAAAGTGACTGTTCCACTCGATGTCATAAGGTGAATGCACCAATTTGTAAGTCGCTCTGGATAAGAGCGTCTGCTAAATGACTTAAATGTAATGTAAATGATGCTTTCACATATAGCTAGAAAGAAGTAAAAGATCCATCCTCTAGCCAATTGTTTTTTAACATACTGTATAAGCATGTGCATGCATTGCTTTACCTTGCCGGAGGTTTTCTCAGTTATGTAGAATACAATAAAAACAATAAACTCAACCTCATAAATCATTATAACATCATTCTCAATATGACACCTAAACATGTGGCCCTCCCTCAAAGACACTTCTCCAACAACCATTTTAACATAAGTGTTAAACCTGTCGGAGTATTCAGGGTATTTTTTATATTTTTTATTTTATTTCACCTTTATTTTACCAGGTAGGCAAAGTTGAGAACAAGTTCTCATTTACAATTGCGACCTGGCCAAGATAAAGCAAAGCATTTCGACACATACAACAACACAGAGTTACACATGGAGTAAAACAAACATACAGTCAATAATACAGTAGAAAAATAAGTCTATATACAGTACAATGTGAGCAAATGAGGTGAGATAAGGGAGGTAATGTCATGTTTTGTCATATATTGTCTTGTCATTATGCTTTCCCTTCTGTTCGTTTCCCCCTGCTGGTCTTATTAGGTTCGTTCCCTTTTTCTATCCCTCTCTCTCCCCCTCCCTCTCTCTCTTCTCTCTATCGTTCCGTTCCTGCTCCCAGCTGTTCCTATTCCCCTAATCAATCATTTAGTCTTCCCACACCTGTTCCCGATCCTTTTCCCTGATTAGAGTCCCTATTTCTCTCCTTGTTTTCCGTTCCTGCCCTGTCGGATCCTATCTATTGTTCACCGTGCTGTGTTTGTGTATCGCCCTGTCGTGTCGTGTTTCCCTCAGATGCTGCGTGGTGAGCAGGTGTCTGAGTCTGCTAGGTTCAAGTGCCTTCCCGAGGCAACCTGCTGTTCAAGATCGAGTCTCCAGTCGGTTCTCGTCATTACGAGTGGAAGTTGTGTTTTTTGATTGTATTTTACTTTACTGGATTAAAGACTCTGTTTTCGCCAAGTCGCTTTTGGGTCCTCATTCACCTGCATAACAGGTAAAGGCAAAAAAAGGCCATGGTGGCGAAGTAAATACAATATAGCAAGTAAAACATTGGAAATGTAGATTTGCAGTGGAAGAAAGTCCAAAGTATAGATAATGAAATAATGGGGTGCAAAGGAGGAAAATACAGAAATACAGTAGGAGGAGAGGTAGTTGTTTGGGATAAATTATAGATGGGCTATGTACAGGTGCAGTGATCTGTGAGCTGCTCTGACAGCTGGTGCTTAAAGCTAGTGAGGGAGATAAGTGTTTCCAGTTTCAGAGATTTTTGTAGTTCGTTCCAGTCATTGGCAGCAGAGAACTGGAAGGAGAGGCGACCAAAGGAAGAATTGGTTTTGGAGATGACCAGAGAGATATACCTGCTGGAGCGCGTGCTACAGGTGGGTGCTGCTATGGTGACCAGCGAGCTGAGATAAGGGGGAACTTTACCTAGCAGGGGCTTGTGGATGACCTGGAGCCAGTGGGTTTGGCGACGAGTATGAAGCGAGGGCCAGCCAACGAGAGCGTACAGGTCACAGTGGTGGGTAGTATACGGGGCTTTGGTGACAAAACGGATGGCACTGTAATAGTGTCATGTTCTGGCCTTAGTTCCTTTGTTATGTCTTTGTTTTAGTTGGTCAGGTGTGGGTGATTGTTTTCTGTTTAGGTTGTTTCCCTGACAGAACTGTGCGCTTTTGTTTTCTCCGTTTTGTCATTTTGTTTGTGTTTTTTTGTGAACATTAAGTATGAACCATTTCCACGCTGCGCTTTGGTCTCATTCCAACGACGATTGTTACAGATAGACTGCCTCCAATTTATTGAGTAGGGTATTGGAGGCTATTTTGTAAATTACATCGTCGAGCATCGGTAGGATGGTCAATTTTACAAGGGTATGTTTGGCAGCATGAGTGAAGGATGCTTTGTTGTGATATAGGAAGCCAATTCTAGATTTAACTTTGGATTGGAGAGTCTGGAAGGAGAGTTTACAGTCTAACCAGACACCTAGGTATTTGTAGTTGTACACATATTCTAAGTCAGAACCGTCCAGAGTAGTGATGTTGGATGGGCGGGCAGGTGCAGGCAGCGACCGGTTGAAGAGCATGCATTTAGTTTTACTTGCATTTAAGAGCAAGGCCACGGAAGGAAAGTTGTATGGCATTGAAGCTCGTCTGGAGGATAGTTAGCACAGTCTCCAAAGAGGGGCCAGAAGTATACAGAATGGTGTCGTCTGCTTAGAGGTGGATCAGAGAATCACCAGCAGCAAGAGCGACATCATTGATGTATACAGAGAAGAGAGTCACCCTGAGAATTGAACCCTGTGGCACCCTCATAGAGACTGCCAGAGGTCCGGACAACAGGCCCTCCGATTTGACACACTGAACTCTATCAGAGAAGTAGTTAGTGAACCTGGCGAGGCAATCATTTGAGAAACCAAGGCTGTTGAGTGTGTCAATAAGAATTTTGTGATTGACAGAGTCGAAAGCCTTAGCCAGGTTGATGAATACAGCTGCACAGTAATGTCTCTCTTATCGATGTAGGTTATGATATCGTTTAGGACCTTGAGCGTAGCTGAGGTGCACCCATGACCAGCTCTGAAGCCAGATTGCATAGCGGAGTAGGTACGGTGCGATTCGAAATGTTCTGTTTGTTAATTTGGCTTTCGAAGACCTTAGAAAGACGGGGTAGAATAGATATACTGTAGGTCTGTAGTAGTTTGGGTCTAGAGTGTCTCCCCCTTTGAAGAAGGGGAAGACCGCGGCAGCTTTCCAATCTATGGGAATCTCAGACGATACGAAAGAGAGGTTGAACAAGCTAGTAATTTCGGCAGATAATTTTAGAAAGAGAGGGTCCAGATTGTCTAGCCCGGCTGATTTGTAGGGACCAGATTTTGCAGCTCTTTCAGAACACCAGCTATCTGGATTTGGGTGAAGGAGAAGTGGGGAGGCTTGGGCGAGTTGCTGTGGGGGGTGGAGGGCTGTTGATCGGGGTAGGGGTAGCCAGGTGGAAAGCATGGCCAGCCGTAGAGAAATGGTTATTGAAATTATCAATTATAGTGGATTTATCGGTGGTAACAGTGTTTCCTAGCCTCAGAGCAGTGGGCAGCTGGGAGGAGGTGCTCTTATTCTCCATGGACTTTACAGTGTCCCAGACACGAGTTTGTATTACAGGATGCAAATTTCTGTTTGAAAAAAACTAGCCTTAGCTTTCCTAACTGCCTGTGTATATTTGTTCCTAACTTGCCATGAAAAGTTGTATATCGCAAGGGCTATTCGGTGTTAATGCAGTTCGTCACAAGATGTTTTTGTGCTGGTCAAGGGCAGACAGGTCTGGAGTGAACCAAGGACTATATCTATTCCTGGTTCTAATTTTTTTGAATGGAGCATGCCTATTTAAGATGGCGTGGAAGGCACTTTTAAAGAATAACCAGGCATCCTCTACTGACGGGATGAGGTCAATGTCATTCCAGGATACCCCGGCCAGGTCGACTAGAAAGGCCTGCTCGCAGAAGGCATTTAGGGAGCGTTTGACAGTGATTAGGTGTGGTCGTTTGATCGCAGACCCATTACGGATGCAGGCATTGAGGCAGTGATCGCTGAGATCTTGATTGGTGTATTTGGAGGGCGAGTTAGTTAGGATGATATCTATGAGGGTGCCCATGTTTACAGGTTTGGGGTTGTATCTGGTAGGTTCATTGATAATTTGTGTGAGATTGAGGGTATCAAGCTTAGATTGTAGGATGGCCGGGGTGTTAAGCATGTCCCAGTTTAGGTCACCTAGTAGCACAAGCTCAGAAGATATACGGGGGCAATCAATTCACATATGGTGTCGAGGGCACAGCTGGGGGCAGAGGGTGGTCTATAGCAAGCGGCAACAGTGAGAGACTTGTTTCTGGAAAAGTGCATTTTTAGAAGTAGAAGCTTGAATTGTTTGGGTACAGACCTGGATAGTAAGACCGAACTCTGCAGGCTATCTTTGCAGTAGATTGCAACACCGCCCCCTTTGGTAGTTCTATCTTGGCGGAAAATGTTATAGTTAGGAATGGAGATTTCAGGGGTTTTGGTGGTTTTCCTAATCCAGGATTCAGACACGGCTAAGACATCCGGGTTGGCAGAGTGTACTAAAGCAGTGAGTAAAACAAATTTAGGGAGTAGGCTTCCAATGTTAACATGCATGAAACCAAGGCTTTTACAGTTACAGAAGTCAACAAGTGAGAGCACCTGGAGAGCGGGAGTGGAGCTAGGCACTGCAGGACCCGGATTCACCTCTACATCACCAGAGGAACAGAGGAGTAGGATAAGGGTACGGCTAAAAGCTATGAGAATTGGACATCTAGAACAGAGAGTAAAAGATATAGAGAGATATAGTCTCAAGAGACATTTAAACCAGATGATGTCATCGCATATGTAGGAGGTGGAACAACATGGTTGGTTAAGGCATATTAAGCAGGGCTATAGGCTCCACAGTGAAATCACTAACCAGGACAGTAATGGACGAGGCATATTGATATTAGAGAAAGGCATGTGTAGCTAAGTGATCATATGGGTCCAGTGAGTGGTTGGGCTGACTGGGGACATGGTGATTCAGACAGTTAGCAGTCCGGGGCTAACAAGCTAGCAGTTAGTAGGCTGGGGCTAAGTCTAAGTCTGTTTTTGCCTCCTCATGCGGTGACGTCAATAGACCAGTCGTGGATAAGTAGGGTTCCAAGTAGCTCTAGATAGCTAGCAGGCCACGGTTAGCAGAATGGGACTTCAGTGGACGTCGCGCTTGAGGGGCCTGTTGGAATCCTCTGGCAGATTATGTCGGTATTCCAGTCTTAGAGGATCGGCGGGGTTCCGTGCCCCGAACCGGCAGTAGAAGGGGTCCGGATATTGTAGCCCAGTAGTGGGCTTCGGTGGGAGGCTAATTTATGCTTGCTCCGAGATGGAAACGCTAGCCAGGAGTAGTCACCCGGGATTGCGGTTAGCTAGTTGCGAAGATCCAGTTGAAAAGGTTCAGAGTTTGCGGTAGGAATCTGGGGACATGGAGAGAAAAATAGGTCCATTATGCTCTAGTTTGAGTCACGTTGTACGAACTGGCAAGAGCTTTCCAAGCTAAAGGTTAGCTGATGATTGCTAGCAGTGGTTTGCTGACTGATAGCTGGTAGCTAGTTAGTTGGCTAGCTTCAGTTGACGGATTCCAGAGCTAAAGTAAATAGAAATACTTTAGAAAAAAACACATCCACGCCACATTTGGTGAGGCGGGTTGCAGGAGAGTAGAAGTTGAGGTTTAGGAAAATATTTTTAAAAGATATGCGAAGGAAAATATATAAAAATATATATACAAGGGACACGACAGGACAAAGACAAAGACGTCTGACTGCTACGCCATCTTGGAATCAGAGGTACTGTAAGGAGTACTGTGTGTGGACCTCCCCCTGCTACAGATACATTTTCACATATATCATTCCATCTAACCCATAACACACTAGTTACTACTCCTAATGCACTTCTACAGTTATAAACATACTAAAACATTCTCAAATCAATTACTCAATATACATCAGTCCCTCCTCATGAACAATGATCACTCTTATTATAGGGCCACAAGGCGAGACCCAAATGCAGACACAGGAGGCAGATGGTAGAGCTCTTATATTTGTTATAACAAAGGGAGTAGGCAAAGGGAGGTCGGGGACAGTCGAGAGTTCATAAACCAGGTCAGAGTCCAAACAGTACCAGACAGTAGGCAGTCTCGAGGTCAGGCCAGGCAGGGGCCAGAAACCAGATCCGAGTCCAAAACAGTACAAGGGGATAGGCAGGCTGGTAGTCAGAACAGACAGGCAGGCAGGTTTGGAGTCAGGACAGGCAAGGGTCGAAACCAGGAGGACTAGAAACAAACAGAGACTGGGAAAAATAGGAACAAGGAAAAACGCTGGTTGACTTGGCAAACAAGACAAACTGGCACAGAGAGACAGGAAACACAGGGATATATACACCGGGGATAATAAGTGACACCTGGAGGGGATAGAGACAATCACAAGGACATAAAGGACCAGATCAGGGTGTGACACAGGTCAGTCATGATCTCTTCATCTTGGAGATAAGTGAGGTCTGTGATCTCTTTAAGATAGCCTGCACATTGGTCGTGCAACACCTTAAAGGTCCTCTTCCAGGTGGACCTCCGTATGGACGGAAATCTTCTTCATCAAAATCACCATCCTGCTCAGATGTGGAGTTGGGTTGTTGGCTGAAAGTGGCATAATGGAGATTCAGCAGGGGATTGTCCTTGTTGACGTTCCCGAGCTGATCCCAACCCCACCCTTCAACTAAACTAAAAACAGCACAGAAGGGCTTACAAGGGAGCGTGTGTATCTCCCCCACTCTGCATGTGCAAGAGGGCATCGTACAATCATTCCCAAAGTTCCCAGAGTACCAGCCTATAGGGTCAGTCTGGCTCCTCACTATGAACACCCCTTCACCAACTTTGGTGTCTTCCTCTGCCCTGATTGTGCTGGCCTTCTTAATTTAGTTGGTGACATGCTATACCATCCTGCGGGATCAGTCTCGCAGGAACGGTTTGGTGGATTGATTGTATTTTTTGTAAGTTGACGAGCACTTCACATTCAGCTCTGTGAATCTTGGTGCAAAGATTAAATTGAAGTGACTAATTACATCATTCAAATCCACATTTTAAAGCACTGAGCATATTCATGAGAATAGACTAAATACACTGAAACAAAATAAAACAAATACAAGAATAAACTATTGTACTGACTTTCGAATGGCTGTTGGTCACCAAGACTGTCAACAGATCACTTTGTAGCCTTCCAGATGACCATACTTGAGAGCTTAATTCTGCAGCTCAAACCCATTATGTGTGTAAATGGTGACCTTCATCACCTCATCATGAAACACATGCACCCATCTCTACATCTCAACCCATCTGATTCTCTACTTAGTTTGACCAGTTTATTCGACCTGGGCTATAACTTTTTAAAGTTTTCGTCCGAGTTCGCCTGGACCAGCGCCAGCTTTTGGACATGTGAACTAGGGCTGCAGTAGGGACTGGTGCACTTCACAAAATAGATGGCATCATGAGGTAGGAAAATTATGTGGATATATTGCAAAAGTAGCTAATTGGACACTAGTAATGGACATTATGGAACCAAACAACGATTTATTGCGGAACTAGGATTCCTTGCACTGCATTCCGATGAAAGATCATCAAAGGTAAGGGAATATTTATGATGTAATTTCGTATTTCTGTTGACTCCAACATGGCGGAGAAATATATTTACTTCTTAGCGCACAGCGGTTGCATTAGGTTCCGTTAGCGGAACCTGTGTCCTAGACAGGTTTTAACAATCAATCATTTATCAGCCTGTTACACTAAAAAGTTATACTTACAAATCAATGTGAAACCTGAGCTTGTGGCTGTCACGACTTCCTCCGAAGTTGGCTCCCCTGCCTGTTCGGGCGGTGCTCTGCGGTCGTCGTCACCGGCCTACTATCCGCCACTGATCCCTTTTTCGTTGTCTGTTTGTTTTGTCTTATTAGTTGCACCTGTGTCTATTTGTGTGCTTGATGGGCTTCCTTATTTAAAGTACGTTTACCCGCCCTTGATTCGTGCGGGATTACTTATATGTTACGTGTGTATGTTTTTTGGTGTTCGTGCTCTGGACTTGGTACCCTGTGTGTTGGGTTGGTCCACATTTTCCGCGCCCTGTGTTGTTGGGCATTGTTCTCAGTGCGATATTAAAGTGCACGTCTTCCTGTGGAACTATATGCTCTCTGCGCCTGATTCTTCCCTCACGCACCAAGTTTCCCGTGACAGTGGCAGCCATTTGTGAGAGAACCGACCCCTCAGCTTTGGGTTCTCAATCCACGGTCTGCTGTTTCCCAGTTCAGCCAGGTTCCGGTTGAAGTCTTCAACCGCAAAGGACCTAGCAATGGACCGTTTCAGTTTATTGGCCAAGCCCAACCGTGAAGCACAGGGGTGGCAGCATCATGTTGTGGGGGTGCTTTGCTGCAGTAGGGACTGGTGCACTTCACAAAATAGATGGAATCATGAGGTAGGAAAATTATGTGGATATATTGAAGCAACATCTCAAGATATCAGTAAGGAAGTTAAAGCTTGGTTGCAAATGGGTCTTCCAAATGGACAATTTCCCCAAGCATACTGCCAGAGTTGTGGCAAAATGGCTTAAGGACAACAAAGTCAAGGTATTAGAGTGGCCATCACAAAGCCCTGACCTGGGCAGAACTGAAAAAGCTTGTGCGAGCAAGAAGGCCTACGATCCTGACTCAGTTACACCAGCTCTGTCAGGAGGAATGAGACAACATTCACCCAACTTACTGTGGGATGGTTGTGGAGGACTGGCAAAAGAGAAGAGAAGCAGGAGTACAGAAAATCCAACTGGTTGACTTGACAACATACAAGACGAACTGGCACAGAGAGAAAGAAAACACAGGGTGAAATACACCAGGCAAAATAAGCGCACCTGGAGGGGGTGGAGACAATCACAAGACAGGTGAAACAAGTCAGGCCATGACAGACAGACAAGAATTGTACTTTTGAATTATGTAAAGTCAGTGTGGAAGAGGGGAAGAAAGTATTGTTGTCCATCAACAATGACAAGCCACCGGGGTCTGACAATTTGGATGGAAAATTACTGAGGTTAATAGCGGACGATATTGCCACTCCTATTTGCCTTCTAGAAAGTGTGTGCCCTCAGACCTGGAGGGAAGCTAAAGTCATTCCCAAGAATAGTAAAGCCCATTTTACTGGCTCAAATAGCTGACCAATCAGCCTGTTATTAACCCTTAGCATTGTACCATTTTTTCCAGAAGTTTACTATTTCACAGTAGCCAAATTGACACCAGACATTCATTATAGGGAAGGACACTCCACAAGCATGGCACTTACAGTGCCTTGCAAAAGTAAATCAAATCAAATCAAATGTTAATTGTCACATACACATGATTAGCAGATGTTAATGCGAGTGTAGCGAAATGCTTGTGCTTCTAGTTCCGACAATGCAGTATTCATCCCCTTGGTGTTTTTCCTATTTTGTTGCATTACAACCTGTAATTTAAACAGATTTTGATTTTGATTTCATGTAATAGACATACACAAAATATTCCAAATTGGAGGTGAAATGAAAAAAATTACTCAAAAAAATAAAAGTGAAAATTGGTTCGTGCATATGTATTCACCCCTTTTGCAATGAAGCCCCTAAATAAGATCTGGTGCAACCAATTACCTTCAGAAGTCACATAATTAGTTAAATAAAGCCCACCTGTGTGTAATCCAAGTGTCCCATGAGCTCAGTATATATACACCTGTTCTGAAAGGCCCCAGAGTCTGCAACACCACTAAGCAAGCGGCACCATGAAGACAAAGGAGCTCTCCAAACAGGTCAGGGACAAAGTTGTGGAGAAGTACCGATCAGGGTTGAGTTCTAAAAAAATATCATACACTTTGAACATCCCACAGAGCACCATGAAATCCATTATTAAAAAATGGAAAGAATATGGCACCACAACAAGCCTGCAAGACAAGGAGGACATTAATCAGAGAGGCAACAAAGAGACTAAAGATAAACCTGAAGGAGCTGCAAAGCTCCACAAAGGAGATTGGAGTATCTGTCCAAGGGACCATTTTAAGCCATACACTCCATAGAACTGGGCTTTACAGAAGAGTGGACTGAAAAAAAGTTATTGCTTAAAGAAAAAAATAAGCAAACATGTTTGGTGTTCACCAAAAGGCATGTGGGAGACTCCCCAAACATATGGAAGAAGGTACTGGTTAAATGAGACTAAAATTGAACTTTTGGGCCATCAAGGAAAGCCTGATGTGCAAACCCAACACCTCTCATCACCCCGAGAACAACATCCCCAAAGTGAAGCGGGGTAGCAGCATCATGCTGTGGGGATGTTTTTCATCGTCAGGGACTGGGAAACTGGTCAGAATTAACTTCTTGAGTGTAGGGGCAGAATTTTCGCTTTTGGCAACAACAAAAAAACGTACCCATTTGAAACTGCCTATTTCTCAGGCCCAGAAACTAGAATATGCATATAATTGTCAGATTAGGATAGAAACACCCTAAAGTTTCCTAAACTGTCAAAATATTGTCTGTGAGTATAACAGAACCAGGAAGTGTTGTTTTTCCTGAAAGCTCTCTGTTCCATTGGATGCCTTGCCTCTATTTAAAGGGATATCAACCAGATTCCTTTTCCTATGGCTTCCTCAAGGTGTCAAAAGTCTTTAGACATAGTTTCAGGCTTTTATTTTGAAAGATTAGTGAGAAAGATAACATCGTGTCAGTGGATAGCTGGGTGTTCGCAGAGTTTTGCTTGTGCAACAGAGTGGGGCAGCCATTGTCTTTCCCTCTCCGATTGAAAAAGGGACAGTCCCGGTTGATATATTATCAATTATATATTTTAAAAACAACCCGAGGTTTGATTATAAAAAATGTTTGACATGTTTCTGTGGACATTACGGATACTATTTGGAATTTTCATCTGCGATGTCGTGACCGCTCGAGCCCGTAGATTTCTGAACATAACGTGCCAAACAAATGTAGGTATTTTGGAAATAAAAATAATCTTTATGGAACAAAAGGAACATTTATTGTGTAACTGGGAGTCTCGTGAGTGCAAAAATCCGAAGATCATCAAAGGTAAGCGATTTAATCGATTGCTTTTCTGACTTTCGTGACCAATCTACTTGGCTGCTAGGTGTTTGTAATATTGTGTCTACTGAGAGAGATGTTCTTACATAAACGCTTGTTATGCTTTCGCCGAAAAGCTGTATTGAAATCTGACACGCCAGGTGCATTAACAACAAGCTAAGCTGTGTTTTGCTATATTGCACTTGTGATTTAATTTGAATTTGGCGCGCTGCAATTCAGCGAGTGTTGATGAAAATGATTCCGCTAACGGGATGGGTGCGTCAAGAAGTTAAAGGAATGATGGATGGCGCTAAATACAGGGAAATTCTTGAGAGAAATCTGTTTGTCTTCCAGAGATTTGAGACTGGGACGGAGGTTCACCTTCCAGCAGAACAATGACCCTAAGCATACTGCTAAATCAACACTTGAGTGGTTTCAAGGGAAACATTTAAAAGTATTGGAATGGCCTAGTCAAAGCCCAGACCTCAATCCAATTGAGAATCTGTGGTATGACTTAAATATTTCTGTACACCAGCAGAACCCATCTAACTTGAAGGAGCTGGAGCAGTTTTGCCTTGAAGAATGGGCAAAAATCCCAGTGGCTAGATGTGCCAAGCTTATAGACACCCCAAGAGACTTGTAGCTGTAATTGCTGCAAAAGGTGGCTCTAAAAAGTATTGACTTTTGGGGGGTGAATAGTTATGCACACTCAAGTTTTCTGTTTTTTTTGTCTTTCTTGTTTGTTTCACAAGAAAAAATATTTTGCATCTTCAAAGTGGTAGACATGTTGTGTAAATCAAATGATACAACCCCCCGAAAATCTATTTTAATTCCAGGTTGTAAGGTGACAAAATAGAAAAAATGCCAAGGGGGTGAATACTTTCGCAAGCCACTGTACACAAATGACTGATGCTTGTGGGGGCTATCTTGTTAGACTTCAGTGCAGCTTTTGAGATTATCGATCATCAGAGGTGGGACCAAGTCATTGTTTTGCAAGTCACAAGTAAGTCTCAAGTCTTAGCAGTCAAGTCTCAAGTCAAGACCGTCAAGGATCAAGTCAAGTCTCAAGTTCTAAACTTTGAGTTTCAAGTCCCTAATGTGCTCTTCACCAAATGTAATACCATTTCATATTTTTAACAAGAGTAATAGTTCATATATTACATTTACGCAAATCATGAATGCTTTTAAAAAGATCTATATATGTATTACATTCCAAATAAACGTTATATTTCCATGGAAATACATGTGTAGCCATGAGAAAGACCTCCCCCCCCCAATAGTGATCGACTATCGAGGATCGCTATGGGGCGCAATTGCCGATGTAGGCTTGTACACAATCGCCCAACCTTAACACACACACACACACACTCTCTCTGTGTGGTTACAGTAGGCTAAAGTATGTCAATGGTTTTAGGAACAGCCAGGTGTAGCTCAATCTTGGGTGCAATGATCACGTTCCTGTACTGACTGACTGACTGTGTGGAGGCTCATTGATTTAACGTTACGTTAGCCTACATGCTACACTAGTAAAATTATAAACTATATGGCTGTCGGCTATATTAGCCACGACTTACCATTCTTTGTGAAGCTTCAAATGTCGAACAAAGTTGGAAATAGATGCCCTCCGTTGTCATTTTCTTCCCACGTGTTTTGCAAGTTGCAATCCGTTTTTTGTTGATACAGCGTCGTCTTTATATCCAAAAATCATAATTTTGGGTATCATCTTTCCAAGGGCTCCATCGGAATTCACCGACGTTCCTCTGCACTGCCACGCACAACTTTTTGTCAGCTGGCACAATTTGATTGGCTGCTGTCCAATTCAAAATGTAATCCGTTAAATGAATAGTTGATGCGCTGCACACTTTTTTTAATAGCATAATTTTTCATATTTGGGCTTGGCTAGGGTATCAACTCAGGTTGAGTCAAAAGGCTCAAGTCCAAATCAAGTCACGAGTCATTGGTGTTAAAGTCAAAGTCGAGTTGCAAGTCATCATATTTGTGGATTGAGTCTGACTGAAGTCAGTCTGAGCCCAAGTCACACCTCTGTTGATCATAGACTTGTTCTGTTTCACCTGTCCTTGTGATTGTCTCCAACCCCTCCAGGTATCACTTATTTTCGGTGTATTTATCCCTGTTTTTCCTGTCTCTCTGTGCCAGTTCGTCTTGTCAAGTCAAACAGCATGGTTTTCCCGCTTTTTCATATCTCTCTTTTTCTACTCCTCCCGGTTTTGACCCTTGTCTGTCTTGACTCTGAACCCACCTGCCTGACCATTCTGCCTGCCATGACCTCGAGCTTGCCTGCCACTCTGTACCTCCTGGACCTTTTTGCCTGTCCACGACCATTATTTTGCCTGCCGCTTGGATACTAATAAATATCAGAGACTTGAACCATCTGACTCCCGTGTCTGCATCTGGATCTCTCCCTGTGCCCTTATGTCTGCTGCTGGAAAAAACATATGTGTTATGGTTTTACACCCCCTGTTATTTTGTGGATAAAGAGTTACTTGTCTAACACAACACAGAGGGTGTTCTTTAATGGAAGCCGCTCAAAGATAATCCAGGTAGAGGCAGGAATTCCCCAGGGTAGCTGTTTAGGCCCCTTACTTTATTTTCCCAATCTTTCCAACAACATGCCACTGACTTTCAGTAAGGCCAGAGTGTCTATGTATGCGGATGACTCAACACTATACACGTCAGCTACTACAGCAACTGAAATGACTGAAACACGTAACAAAGAGCTACAGTTAGTTTTGGAATGGGTGGCAAGGAATAGGTTAGTCCTAAATATTTCCAAAACTAAAACCATGTATTTAGGACAAACCTCAGCCACATCTTGTAATCAATTTTGTAGAAATTGAGCAAGTTGAGGTGACTAAACTGCTTGGAATAACCCTGGATTGTAAACTGTTATGGTCAAAACATATTGATACAACAGTAGCTAAAATGGGGAGAAGTCTGTCCATAATAAAGCGCTGCTCTGCCTTCTTAACAGCCCTATCAACAAGGCAGGGCCAACAGGCCATGGTTTTGTCACACCTGGACTACTGTTCAGTCGTGTGGACAGGTGCCACACAGAGGGACTTGGGAAAATTGCAATTGGCTCAGAACAGGGCAGCACTGCTGGCACTTAAAAGTACACGGCGAGCTAACATGAATGACATGCATGTCAATCTCTCATGGCTTAAAGTGGAAGAGTGATTGACTTCCTCATAACTTGTTTTTGTAAGAGGTACTGAGCTGTCTGTTTTAAAATACTGGCACCCATGCATACCCCACAAGACATGCCACCAGAGGTCTCTTCACAGTCCCCAAGTCCAGAACAGACTATGGGAGGCGCACAGTACTTCACAGAACTCTATTCCACATCAGGTAACTGATGTAAGCAGTAGAATCAGATTTAAAAAGCAGGTAAAAATACACCTTATGGAACAGCGGGGACTGTGAACACAAACATAGGCACAGACACATGCATACATATGCACTATACACACACGTACACATGGATTTTGCTTTGTAGATATGTGGTAGTGGAGTATGGGCCTGGGGGCACACTTAGTGTGTTGTGAATTATGTAATGAATGTATTGTAATGTTTTTAAAATGGTATAACTGCCTTAATTTAGCAGGAACCCAGGAAGAGAAGCTGCTGCTAATGGGGATCCATAATAAATACAAATACAAATCTCTTGATAAGCTGTAGACTACACTATTAACATCTATATTTTTCATAGCTGTCTATTTACCACCACAATCCTATGCTGGCACTAAGACCTCACTCAACGAGCTGTATAAAGCCATAAGCAAACAAGAAAATGCTCATCCAGAGGCGGAGATCATAGTGGACGGTGACTTTAATGCAGGAAAACTTTCATCCGTTTTCACTCATTTCTACCAGCATGTTACATGTGCAACAAGAGGGGAAAAAAAACTCTAGACCACCTTTACTCCAAACACAGAGGCGCGTACAAATCTCTCACTCGCCCTCCATTTGTCAAATCTGACCATAACTCTATCCTCCTGATTTTTGCTTAAAAGCAAAAACTAAAGCAGGAAGTACCCGTGACTCGCTCAATACGGAAGTGGTCAGATGATGCAGATGCTAAGCTACAGGACTGTTTTGCTAGCATAGACTGGAATATGTTCCCGGATTCTTCCGATTGCGTTGAGGACAACACCACATCAGTCACTGGCTTCATCAAAAAAGTGCATAGATGACGTCGTCCCCACAGTAACCGTACATGCATATCCCAACCAGAAGCCATGGATTACACGCAACATCCGCACTGAGCTAAGTGGTAGAGCTGCCGCTTTCAAGGAACGGGACTCTAACCCAGATGCTTCTAAGAAATCCCGCTATGCCCTCTGACGAGCCATCAAACAGGCAAAGCGTAAATACAGGACTAAGATTGAATCGTACTACACCGGCTCTCTTGCCTTCTTTGCTCGCTTTGAGGCAAGCAACAGTGAAGCATGCATGAGCGCACCAGCTGTTCTGGACAACTGTGTTATCACGCTCTCCACAGCCAATGTGAGTAAGACCTTCACAAGGCCACAGGGCCAGACGGATTACCAGGACGTGTTGTCCGAGCATACACTGACCAAGTGGCAAGGGTCTTCACTGACATTTTCAACCTGTCCCTGACCGAGTCTGTAATACCAACATGTTTCAAACAGACCACCATAGTCCCTGTGCCTAAGAAAACCAAGGTAACCTACCTGTTGTGGAGAGGGCAAGACAAAACCTATCCCCCCCCCCCCAGGAGTCCTCAGATCCTCAAAAGGTTCTACAGCTGCACCATCGAGAGCCTCCTGCGGCCTCTGACCGCAAGGCACTACAGAGGTTAGTGTGTACAGCCCAGTACATCACTGGGGCAAAGCTTCCTGCCATCCAGGATCTCTATACCAGGCGATGTCAGAGGAAGACCTTACAAATTGTCAACGACTCCAGTCACCCTAGTCATAGACTGTTCTCTCTGCTACCGCACTGCAAGCGGTACCAGAGCAACAACTCTAGGTCCAAGAGGCTTCTAAACAGCTTCTACCCCAAGCCATAAGACTCCTGAACATCTAGTCAAAAGGCTACCCAGACTATTTACATTGCGCCCCCCCTTTTACACTGCTGCTACTCTCTGTTGTTATCGTCTATGCATAGTCACTTTAATAACTCTACCTACATGTACATATTACCTCAATTACCTTGACTCACCGATATCCCCCTGTGTATAGTCTTGCTATTGTTTATTTTACTGCTGATCTTTAATTACTTGTTACTTTAATTTCTTATTCTTATTTGCACTGCATTGTTGGTTAGGGGCTCGTAAGTAAGCATTTCACTGTAAGTTCTACATCTGTTGTATTCGGCGCATATAACTAATAAAATATGATTTGATTTGAAATGACTACCGACCTGTAGCTCTCACGTCTGTAGCCATGAAGTGCTTTGAAAGGCTGGTCATGGCTCACATCAACACCATTATCCTAGAAACCATATACCACTCCAATTTGCATACTGCCCCAACAGATCCACAGATTACACAATCTCTATTGCACTCCACACTGCCTTTTCCCACCTGGACAAAAGAAACACCTACGTGAGAATGCTATTCATTGACTACAGCTCAGCATTAAACACCATTGTGCTCATCATTAAGCTAAGAACCCTGAGACTAAACAACTCCCTCTGCAATTGGATCCTGGACTTCCAGACGATCCGCCCCCAGGTAGTAAGAGTAGGTAACAACACAACACATCTGCCACGCTGATCCTCAACACGGGGGCGGTTTGAGAGCTTCAAGTTCCTTGGTGTACACATCACCAACGAACTATCATGGTCCAAAGAGGGCACGACAACAGCTATTCCCCCTCAGGAGAGGCATGGGTCCTCAGATTCTCAAAAAGTTATACAGCTGCACCATCGAGAGCATCCTGAATGGTTGCATCTGGCAACTGCCCAGCCTCCGACCGCAAGGCACTACAGAGGGTAGGGCATATGGCCCATTACATTACTGGGACCAAGCTTCCTTCCATCCAGAACTTCTATACCAGGCGGTGTCAGAGGCCCTAAAAATTGCCAAAGACTCCACCCACCCTAGTCAGAGACTGTTCTCTTTGCTACTGTAGCTTCTACCGCCAAGCCATAAGTGAATTAAATGTCTACCTGGACTATTTGCATTGACTCATCCCCCCACCCCCATTTTTACGCTACTGCTACTCTGTTTATTATCTGTGCTTACTCACTTTACCTTTACCTACATGAACATATTACCTCAATTACCTCAGCTAACCTGCATATTGATTCTATACCGGTACCCCCTGTATGTAGCCTCGCTACTGTTATTTTATTGTTGCTCTTTAATTATTTGTTATTTCTTAACACTTATTTTTCTCAAAACTTCATTGTTGGTTAAGGGCTTGTAAAGTAAGCATTTTACTGTAAGGTCTGCACTTGTGGTATTTGGCGCATGTGACTAATACAATTACATTTTTTATTTGATTTGATCGACAGCTTCCCTAACATCAGCTGCCTGTTGGATAAAGAATACAGGGGTTTATCATAAGTAGGTAAGAGGTAACTTAATCAGCATTCTTATATACTGTATATTTACCTGGTCAACAACTGCATGTGAGCTATACCCAGACAGAGAGAGGGAAACCTGATACAGTAAACAACCTTTGCCTTCACTGAACTGGGTTTTTCACTTAGCGCTGACTTCATAGCTTGGGAGGTCTCTATTTTAGAGCGCACTGTACTTTCCTCAATCTAGACATCAAATAATGTGGTATTTGTTAGATGTGTATTGTTATTATGTACAGCATTAGGCTGTGTTTACACAGACAGACCAATTCGATATTTTTTTACCATCTTTTGACCAATCAGATTAGCTCTTTTGCCCATAATTGGAATTGGCCTGCCTGTGTAAACGGAGTCTTAGACCTTGACCAACAGTAGGCCTAAACACCAGGAAATCGGATAACGTGGGCAATGTTTTTTCGTGTATTTTGTACCAGTTTCCATCTATGTACAAAGGCATAGTCTTCATGTACTGAACAAAAATATAAACGCAGCATGTAAAGTGTTGGTCTCATAAAGCTTATTTCTCTCAAATTTTGTGCACAAATTTGTTAACATCCCTGATGGTGTGCATTTCTCCTTTGCCAACATAATCCACCCACCTGACAGGTGTGGCATATAAAGAAGCTGATTAAACAGAATGATTATTAAACAGGTGTACCTTGTACTGAGGACAATAAAAGGCCACTCTAAAATGTGCAGTTTTGCCACACAACACAATGCCTGCCACAGATGTCTCGAGTTTTGAGGGAGCGTGCAATTGGCATGCTGCCTGCAGGAAGGACCACCAGACCTGTTGCCAGAGAATTGTATGTTTATTTCTCTACTATAAGCTGCCTCGAACGTCATTTCAGAGAATGTGTCAGTATGTCCAACCGGCCTTACAACCGCAGACCACGTGGTATGGCATCGCGTGGGCGAGTGGTTTTCTGATGTCAACATTGTGAACAGAGTAACCCATGGTGGCAGTGGGGTTATGGAATGGGCAGGCATAAGCTATGGACAACGAACACAATTGTCTTTTTAGCCCGTTGTCGTGCCATTCATCCACCGCCATCACCTCATGTTTCAGCATGATAATGCAGAGCCCCATGTAGCAGGGATCTGTGTACAATTCCTGGAAGCTGAAAATGTCCTAGGTCTTCCATGGCCTGCATAGCCACTAGATACAGTGCCTTGCGAAAGTATTCGACCCCCTTGAACTTTGCGACCTTTTGCCACATTTCAGGCTTCAAACATAAAGATATAAAACTGTATTTTTTTGTGAAGAATCAACAACAAGTGGGACACAATCATGAAGTGGAACGACATTTATTGGATATTTCAAACTTTTTTAACAAATCAAAAACTGAAAAATTGGGCGTGCAAAATTATTCAGCCCCTTTACTTTCAGTGCAGCAAACTCTCTCCAGAAGTTCAGTGAGGATCTCTGAATGATCCAATGTTGACCTAAATGACTAATGACTATAATGCAACTGTAGATACGTGATTTGATGTCATTTTAGCTGTGGCCAATCACCTTGAGCCTTCTTGGATGGGCACTTCTAATGTAACTCTATGGCAGGTAATGTAACTCTAGGGCTTGAATTGTCTAGCTCTACCCTTAGACTTGGACGTGACATAGTGTCCCCATGAGTGACAGAACACTGAGCCAATCACGGCGCAACGCTCCGTATTTTCTGCTGGCTTGCCCCACCACAGAAAGCACTGAGCTAGGCTGAAACACCTGCATTTTGGAGCTTCCTTATTCTAGAAAACAAAAAGAGACCATGTTTGTATGCAGCTTTATTAACTGAATCATATGGTTTAAAAAAATATTGTTTGTAATCTGATATGTAAAAAAACAACAGATAAAAAAACATGAGCTGGCACACATCCAGAAAAATAGCTTGTGTGGGTGGAGGTGCTGACTAACGGCAAACTAAAAACCAAGAGCGGAATTATTAAAAATTAACCAAAGAAGAAAAACAGGGCAACCGTCTTTTGTACTAAGTACACCAAGGGTTCGGAGAAAATTAAAGCAATTCTGAAAAAGCACTGGCATATTCTGCAATCAGACAACAAAAAAATTGCACAGCTCTTCAGGGAAACCCCACTGGTGGTCTATAAGTGTGGTCACAATATTGGAGATAGTTTGGCGAGATCTGACCTGCCCCCTGAGCCCACTCAGATACTCTTGACACCTATCCCAAATGGGAACTACAAATGTGGCTCATGCGCACAGTGTAATAGCACCATAAAAATATCTTTCTTCAGACACCCACATACAGGTCGAAAGATCCCTGTGAGGGGTAATCATCTCATAAAAGACCAAGAGAGTAATCTATCTCATCACCTGTCATGTGGAAAAGCCGACATAGAACAAACGAAAAGACAATTAAAACAACACATAGCTGAACATCGCAGCTCAATCAGGTGTAAGAACATTGACTATCTAGTAGCAGCTCACTTTGTTGAAGCTAACCATCCCATCTCCTCCCTCAAATATACAGACATTGAGCTTGTTGCTCTACCAAGGAGAGGTAACATTGAGATCCTACTACTACAAAGAGAGGCTTAATGGATATCCTGCCTAAAAACATTGACCCCTAGTGGTCTGAATATTGACTTTGATCTCAGGCCCTTCTTATGAACACATTTTCCTTTATGAACAAGTCTTATAAATGTAAAAAATATTTTTACAGCTTTTTAGCGTACACCTAATATGTTCCCCCTGTTGATGCTCATTATATATTAAGGTTGAACCAAAAGATTACATGTAACAAAAATGAAATACGAAATTATGTGAAATTGAATGAAACAATGTATGTTGACGCTAATATGATGTACAATATTCCATTATGTTTATTTATGAAGGCACAGTGATGCCGAAACATTGGTAAATACCCATTAAATTGCTGGGAGATTATACATGGAGTGTGCGACTTTCTTTATTTTGATAGTGTAATCTGAGATGTGACACATGTTAATTGCCAAAATAAAATGCAAAACAGGAAACCCCTCCCAAAAATATGTATTTTTGTGGTGGGGCTCTGAATGATGCGTCATAGCGACGTTGGCAAGCTAAACTCATGCGTAGAAGCGCCTAATCGCGTCGTTTTACGCATAACTGCGCATGTGCAGGCCGTCAACGGGACTCCTTCGATATAAAGTTGTTTTCGACGCAAATGAAAACGGTTTGTTTCACGAGGTTGGAGGAATAAGTTCAACTGCTTAAGATATTGCCTCGACTCTTGGTTGTTTTTTTTCTATTTCGGAAAAACTAGTTTGCAAAATGAACAACTAAGGAAGAATGTTACTTTTCTCATTGACTTCTCGAACTCGTATCTGGGTATAGAAACTCTGCTATAACGTTCCAGGTCATACAAAATAGAATATCAACTGTTTCCACTAGATGGCGGTAAAGCCACATTCACTAATACCGACAAATCTGAAAAAGTGACCACAGGATGCTATGACCAAAAATCATTGCATGTGTCAACGTGAAGTCATCTGAATGATCTTTTATCAAAATGAGAATTAAATGCATGCCTCTGATCAACATAAATCCAAATGAATGAAGCAAAAGTTTGTATCAACAACTTCATGTAGGCTTATGTGGGGGAACAAATGCAGGGGGAAATGACTGTTTTCCCATTGGGGTCTTTTTATTTGATGATAAAATATAATTGTATGGCATTGGATGTGGTTAATAGATTTACACAACCTGAATTCAAAACATCTGAACTATGCAACACCTGAAATCTAATGAATTCACCTTAAATTTAAAGATGGAAACATTTTAGACTTGATTGCAGGATTGCATATAAACCAAGACAACATAATCAATGACAAACAAAAACATCAAATAACAGCAGGTGGAATTGGTGATTAGTTACACCCCCATACAACGTCAAGCACTTTGAGTTAGAAAAAAAACCAACATAGATATACAAAATACAAATCACCCCAATCAAATAATGATGCAAAGTCAAGGTGTGGTTGTGGATGACGAGACCAAGGTTGCACCTGAAGAGGTAGCAGCAGAGATGTTGAGTTCCTGTAATTTCTCTGTTAGCGTCGGACACTCCTGCTCCAGACTGTGTGGGGGGTCAGTGAGGCATTCTAGAAACTCGCTCCCCGCCACCCTCTTCCCTGTCAGGGGGTCCACCACGTTGCCCACCTTGTAGACGATCTCCGCCAGTTCATGTTTCACATGTCTAGACCTGCGCTCAGCAAGGGCCTTCAGAAGGACTATATCTCCCACAGTGCACTGCTGCAAGGCATCGTGGGCGAAGTAGGTCTTTCTCTTGTTGTAGTACTGTAAGAGAGAGGTGAGAGTGAGGACTGGTACAGTTGTTGGACAACTAGGGATGGTAGATGTTACAGTACCCTGAATAAAAATAAGCTATAACATTGAGTGAGAAATAACCAAAGCAATAGAGAATTTTCTATACAAATTTGCCGGTATCTGTCTAGTTTTTTTTTCAGTGCAGATGACGTAAAGCCGACGAGGAGAGGTTGCCTCCATATATATGCACCTATTAAGTGAATGTGCTGGACTGGCCTAGAGTACTAATGTAATGGGCATGAGTCAGGCTCATTGTCTCGTGATGATGTAGCCCTGCCAGCAACTTCAAAATCAGTGTCACTCTCGGACTAATGGTCAAGACGTTTTCTTTCTCCCGTGGGAGATCCCACCTGTGACATTGGGCTGACCCCGTCTGTGTTTACCTTGAGCAGGTACGGGTCCAGAACCAGTCTGGTGACCCTAACTTTTGCTGTCTTCTGCATCTTGGTCCCGATCACTCTGCCGATGATCCATTTAGCATGGACTGAAGCCTGTTTTACAGACATCCTGCTAAAGCTTACAAATTCCTAGAACACATTACACACAGACAGGCTAAATAGGATGACAAAGTTGCACGAGGGTTGTTTAACTGATAAGCCTTGTACCTATTTAAAGTATTTGACCACAGACTTTGGCTGCTGGGTGGCGAAGTGGTACAAGGAACTGCATCTCAGTGCTGGAGGCGTCACTACAGACCCTGCTTCCAGGCTGTATCACAACCGTTATTAGGAGTCCCATAGGGCGGCGCACAATTGGCCCAGCGTCGCCGGGTTAGGCCGTCATTGTAAATAATAATTTCTTCTTAACTGACTTGCCTAGTTATATACAAACTGTAATATGACACCACCAGATAGATTGGACGGACGGCAAACTAACGTTAGCTTGCCAGTTAACGTTAGCATTTCTTGATCATCTGACTTCGCATTGGCATGAATAAAAAAAGCACACAAGCAAAACAGCAACCTCAACATTGAACTTAACAGTAATGCTATTTTAATGTCAAGATATAAATAGGCAAATCGACTTACTTTATTGGGTAACTGTTCAAGTGAAGGTCAGAATTGTGTCAATGCGATCCGACCGACTCTGGCTTGTTTTGATGACGTACCTACGGAATAATGATGACGTAACTACGGAGCATAAAAAGGAACAATACATTGCCGTTTGGTTCTTGGTTGATTATCTTCCTCAAATCGCATGGGCATTCCTTTCCACAGTAAATACTTAGTGATATACACAGTAATATTTTTACATCAATCAATCACATTTCGTACTTTCTTATTGTTTATCCACATATTTGAACTTACTCTACCAATTGTCTGTGGGGTTGGTTTTTCTATAGGTGGAATTTGAGACAAAATATCCAAAGGAACGTATTATTAAACAGACGTGGGTCTGTTGTAGACCCACTTCTTCTCAGCTTTCCTCCTGTCAAAATAAAAGTCCTGGACTTGTGCCAAATGTGCACAAACAAGCAATAACTCGTAGGGGACTTGTAGTCTGGGGGACTCGTATCTCAAATTCCACCCTATATGAGAACCATCCCCATGGACAATTGGTAGAGTAAGTTAAAATATAATTTTATTCAACATTTGTGACAGACAAGAGATGTTTAGGTCCAAGAGTTCAATATAGCCTAACCCTTCTCATGACTCTAATTCCATTCCATGACAGTGGAGATATTCCACGTCACATTTTGCCATGTGAGGAAAATGCACTAACACTCCAAAGCTGTCGGATGCTGTCCAAATGCTCCATCTTAATGTGAATATTCCTCGGTTTTTGGAAACATTTGGAACTTAATAATTTACAACAGATACACATACTGTATGCAGTTTAGTACCCGGCTATATTTCCAGAACCACATACAATCCAACCGGAAATTTGGAATGGAATGGTCCAATGGAAAAGCTAGCGCAAGGTGAAAGGATGTGTTGTAGTTGAAGCAGTGTGTGAAAACAGCTGGGTTCAACCTTGCTAAACAGCGTACAGTAAGTGTATCTTTTGTATTTGAAAGATTCTTTCTCGCTTATATGAACATTTTTACCATCGATAACCACTTTGGAAACAAGCATTTTAACGAATACTTTCAAGGGATATCCTCTGGGTCCACATTGTACAGTTTGTTGTATATGTCTGTTACCCAAAAATGAATTCAATTCAAGTTCCAAAGATTTCCAAAACCTTATCACTGGCGAGGATTAATACAGTTCATAAATGTTAAAACAGAGTGTCTGGATAGTAGTTCATTGATCCAGATATGGTCCATACCTTCAGTTTAAGAATTCAAGGGCTGGATATACCCCCCTTGGGTTCTTGAGAGCTGGTATAGCCTAGTTCAATAGTGGAATAGAAGCTAGGAAAATGTACTTTGTCAGCCACCCTCCAGTGTTACCACTCGATCTGTTAAAAAACATAACTCTTGGTTTTTTCATAATGTCTTAACTTAGTCAGATTGGAACAGAACAAAATGATTTTGTCAGGCTCTTCACTTTTAAGTTTTCTTATCTGCATGTCTGGTCATTTTAACACAGCAATAACCCCCCAGCCTGCAGCTTCTAATCAGACCAATCGTTTGGCATTGGAACACATCCCTCTTTGTTTTCCACTGGAGAAGAGAGAAAAAAGAAAGTGAAGTCAGAAATCATAGCAAATGTATGCATAGCAGAGAGTAAACAGTTCGCTCCGTCCCTGAGTGGGAATTGGATGCATGTCAGAACCAACCAACCACAGGCCAATCTGGTCTTAATCAGGCACATGCTGAGGAGAGAACACAATAGGTCTGGTTCTCCTCGTGTTAGTTTCCCATTTAAGGGAAACACTGTGGATATCTAGCCCAGGTCTACCGCTGCCTCTGCACTGACTTACAGATAACAGCCAACAGAACATAGACTACCCCGTAGAACAGGACCACTCATAACGCTCACTAATATATCAGCATCACATAGTGTACATTTACTGTAGCCAGGGAGGTCAAATGACGAGATGTAATTTAGATCATCTTTGTGTTATACATATTCTAAGTGTTGTGAATGAGGTATCGATGTATGAATGTAACTTGAGGATATCAACTCAAACTTTACATGCTTATAACATGCTGTTATAACGGTTTTATATTTGCATATGGGATAAAAACATCCTTAAAAGTACATGCATGTGTATGTTTTCACAAGATTACTGGCATGGTTAGTCAGCTCTGTATCATGTGGTGTCATGAAAGACCCTCATGGGCTGTGACATAATGACTGGATGTCTAGTCACACAAGCCATGCAACCAGAGGTCTCTTCACAGTCCCCAGTTCCAGAACAGAGGCTGCGAAACAAAGTATGAAATAAAGTCATGACTAAATGGAACATTCTGCCACCCAGGTAACTCAAGCTAGCAATAAAACCAGATTAAAAACCACATAAAAGAACACCTTATGGCATGACAGGGACTGTGAAGAGGCACACAGACATTTGAATGCATTTTGTATTCAGCATTTTGCATCTTCAGTATTTTGCATTTAATTATGTACAGTATGTATTTTATTATGTACACTACATGACTAAAAGTATGTGGACACCTGGACACCTGCTCGAACATCTCATGGGCATTAACATGGAGTTGGTCCCCCTTTGCTGCCAAAACAGCCTCCACTCATCTGGGAAGGCTTTCCACTAGAAGTTGGAACGTTGCTGCAGGGTCTTTCTGCCAAACAGCCCTAAATGCATTAGTGAAGTCGAGTACTGATGTTGGGCAATAAGGCTTGGCTCGCAGTCGGCGTTCCAATTCATCCCAAAGGTGTTCTATGGGGTTCAGGTAAGGGCTCTGTGCAGGCCAGTCAAGTTTTTCCACAAACCATTTCTGTATGGATCTCACTTTGTGCACATGGGCATTGTCATGCTGAAACAGGAAAGGGCCCTCCCCAAACTGTTGCCACTAAGTTGGAAGCACAGAATCGTCTAGAATGTCCTTGTATGCGGTAGCAATAAGATTTCCCTTCACTTGAACTAAGGGCCCTAGCCTGAACCATGAAAAACAGCTCCAGACCATTATTCCTCCTCCACCAAACTTTACAGTGGGCTTTTTGCATTGGGGCAGGGAGCGTTCTCCTGGTATATGCCAAATCCAGATTCGTCCGTCGGACAGCCAAATGGATTAAATAGTTTTTATTTTCATCAATCTACGCACAATAACCCATAATCACTAAGCAAAAACAGTTAAAAAAAATTTGATTAAAAAACTAAACTGAAATATTACATTTACGTAAGTATTCAGACCCTTTACTCAGTACTTTGCTGAAGCACTTTTGGCAGTGTTTACAGCTTCTTGTCTTCTTGAGTATGACGTTAAAAAGCTTGGCACACCTGTGTTTGTGGAGTTTCTCCCATTCCTCTCTGCAGATCCTCTCAAGCTCTGTCAGGTTGGATGGAGAGTGTTGCTGCACAACTCTTTTTAGGTCTCTCCAGAGATGTCCGATCGGGTTCAAGTCCGGGCTCTGGCTGGCCACTCAAGGACATTCAGAGACTTTTCCCAAAGCCACTTCTGCGTTGTCTTGGCTGTGTGCTTAGGCTCATTGTCCTGTTGGAAGGTGAACCTTCGCTCCAGTCTGAGGTCCTGAGCGCTCTGGAGCAGGTTTTCATCAATGCTCTCTCTGTACTTTGCTCTGTTCATCTTTCCCTCGATCCTGACTAGTCCTCCATTCCCTGCCATTGAAAAACATCCCCACAGCATGATACTGCCACCACCATGCTTCACCATAGGGATGGTGCCAGTTTTCCTCCAGACGTTACACTTGGCATTCAGGCCAAATAATTACATATGGGTTTCATCAGACCAGAGAATCTTGTTAATCATGTTCTGAGAGTCCTTTAGGTCTCAAACTCCAAGCGGGTTGTCATGTGCCTTTTACTGAGGAGTGGCTTCCGTCTGGTCACTCTACCATAAAGGTCTGATTGGTGAAGTGCTGCAGAGATAGTTGTCCTTCTGGAAGGTTCTCGTATCTCTACAGAGGAACTCTGGAGCTCTGTCAGTAACCATCAGGTTCTTGGTCACCTCCCGACCAAGGCCCTTCTCCCCCACTTCCTTAGTTGGACTCCAAAGAAGTTTGAGGAATATCTCAAGGATGATCAATGGAAGCAGGATGCACCTGAGCTCAATATCTAGTCTCATAGCAAAGGGTTTGAATACTTATGTAAATGAGGTATTTATGTTTTTTATTGTTAATATATCTGCAAAAATGTCTAAAAGCCTGTTTTTGCTTTGTCGTTATGAGGTATTTTGTGTAGATTGATGAGGAAAAAAATGTATTTAATCAATTTTAGAATAAGACAGTACGTAACAAAATGTGGAAAAAGTCAATTGGTCTGAATACTTTCCGATTGCACTGTATAGTGTATGTGATTTGTGTTTGATATGATTTTGATATTTTGTAGTCTCGCCTGGCTATCTTAAGATGAATGCACTAGCTGTGGGTCGTAGCTGTGAGTCGCTTTGAATGGCTAAATTGTAATGTAAATGTTGTCATATGTATGTTATTTGTTGTGTTGTTTCCTGTTTAGACCCCAGGAAGAGTTGCCTCGGCAGCAGCTAGTTGTGGATGCTAAGAAATACGAATAGTAAAAAAAAACATAGTTACATTCAAACATAAAATACTATATGAGATACCAGAACTATCTTCCTCATGGTTTCTATGATAGCAGAGTGTGAGAGACAACTCTTTACAGACTATACTGTATATCTGACTAGATATCTGAGGTACACTCCTAGACCCTTTTTGTTTCCTATCTAGGCTCTGGGTAAGTTGCAGGAGATTCATGGCACAAACAGGGAGCCCAGCCAACAGCGAGTTGCATAAATCCAGACGAGAGATGACAAGCGCCTGAATTAGGACCTGTGCCGCTTCCTGTATGAGGTAGGGTCGTACTCTACGGGTGTTGTAGAGCATGAACCTGAAGGAGTGAGTGACTACTTTGATGTTTGCAGAGAACGATAGGGTGTTGTCCAGGGTCATGCCAAGGTTCTTTGCACTCTTGGAGGGGGACACCATGGAGTTGTCAACCGTGATGAGGAGGTCTGGAGTGGTGTCCTGGTTAAACAAAGACAATGGGTGTGAAACATACATGATCAGTCAAAAATCTATACATCCCAACTAATGAATTGTACTTTAAATTGAAGTTCTGTTTCAAATCTGAAGAGGTGCTTTCATTAACACACGTCTTCAGTAGCCTTGCTGGAGGGTTAGGGTTTAGGGTTCAAATCTATACCTCCCCACGAATGAATTGTACTTTGTATGGTAGTTCTTTTTCAAATCTGCAGAGGTGCTTTCATTAACACACGTCTTCAGTAGCCTTGCTGGATTTTCGCAAACAAACAAGGGTAGACCTTCCAGGACTGTTGTTTTCCGGTGTGCCACAGTGTTGGAGTTCTGAAAAACAATACATACAAGAAAAAAATAGGATTTACTTTACATATTTGTGAGTACTTTGTGGCATTTATGATACCTTAAAGCAATTTGTAAATATCTGGGCTACCCAACATAATTCACATAGAAATGTGAGTTATAGATCTGCCATTCGCATTGAACGCAAGTCTAAGAAGCGGTAGATATGTTCTATGTGTGCTATTTCTATGCTTCCCATGCTTAAGAATAGCTTATACTTTCGGGTTTGTACACCAGGATCAAACAACTGAAAATACAATATTTTCGGTTATGGAAAATATATATATTTCACAGCAGTTTAGATGGTACAGTGATGTTTTGTCACAAACTGAAATTAGGCATACTGTTCTAATTTTAGCAACCAGGAAATAGCGGAGCGATTTCTGCATAGTGCATCTTTAAATGCCGATAGTGCTAAAACGTGTTAAATAGCTGAAAGATTAAACATTTTGAGGCGCTCCCTTGAGCTAACATACGTCACCCTCACATTTAAATGAAACACATCAAGGATCTGTTGATGGCAACAAAAAGGAAACAGATCAAAGGCCTTTGCTGAAAGCTCATACTGCCTGCTACTTGATAGGCTTTGAAAGTACAACTTTAGACAGAGAAAAACACACACGGTTAAAGTAGTACCACAAGATTGTGAACATTTTGTCTAGCCTATCTTGACAATGAAAGTACAGTTAAGCCTACGGCCAAGCTATGAAAGACACATGCTCAGTCTGCAGCAACTATCAAAGAATAAAAAAATCTACTCAATTTACCTCATCTGGACAAAATAGGACGGGCCATCGGTCCTGGACCTCAGATACCATTGGAGCCATGTTGACAATCTCTGTCCTTCACAGAGAAAAGGTCAGGTGCATCTTCTGACTGATGAATGTTGAATCTCTCCTTCTCTTTTTAATTTCCTCCACAATGATTAGCCTTTCCTTCTCCAGACTATCATAATTTCGGCCCTCGGTATGGTCAGGCAGGTAACTTATAGTCTTTTATAGTCTTTTCTTAGTAACATTAGGCATATTCGAGAAGATCACTTTTGGCATGTTGCATTTTTGGTATAAAAAATAACGAGAGTCGCACACTCCATATATAAATTCCCAGTAATTGATTGGGTTGATTGGGTTATATATATATATGCCATTTAGCAGACGCTTTTATCCAAAGCGACTTGCAGTCATGTGTGCATACATTCTACGTATGGGTGGTCCCGGGAATCGAACCCACTACCCTGGCGTTACAAGCACCATGCTCTACCAACTGAGCTACAGAAGGACCACTATTTGACTACAGTCCTATCTTATATGCACACACTTCCACACCTAGATTTAGGCAGGCCATGACAATACCAGTTGGAGGAACAGACTGAGAATTGTAAAGGAGGTGACTGCCTAGTCAGACGGTATAAATATGTTATTTTGTGACTTGTATGTTGTGTTCGCAGCAGAAGCACCCAGTGGGTTGAATTAACACAGTTTTAGCTTTTTCTAGATGTCTGAGATTTTACTCGATTTGTTCAGAACCTAACAATATATATACACACACACACAACTCTGACATTGCTTGTCCTAATATTTCTTAATTACATTATTTTACTTTTTAGATGTGTGTATTGTTAGATATTACTGCAGTGTTGGAGCTAGGGACACAAGCATTTCACGACACCCGCAATACCATTGCTAAATATGTGTATGCAACCAATAAAATTTGATATTTTAATTTGAAAGAAATCAGATTAGATTTTTTTAAATAATTGACGTTAAAAGTAAAATAATATATATATGTTTAAGAAAAGAAACAGTTTGACAACCCTGTTTATAGGCTTTTAAATGATATAAATCTCAACCATTTATATTTTCCAGTAATGAAGACATGGATGTCTCATTGTACGGTGGGGGATACTAAATAGGTCAACTTTGAGCACCTTTATCTCCTGAATGTTTTGGCATACATTACTGGGAGTTATATATGGAGTGTGCGACTCTATTTTCATAGCTTATAGTTTATTTGTCATTAGTCAGCACCTCTACATAAAACCATTTTCTCTGGGTGTGCGCCAGCTCATGTTTTTATTGCATTATGGGTATAACAATTGTCAGACTTGCGACTACATGTCGACTGCATGACCTTTACAACAACCACGTGATCAAAGGTCATGAACTTTCAACTGCACTTGACTGGACATTTCTGCAGTTGCTTCTCACCAACTGCAACATGAAGTTGGAACCAAAGAATTGTGGGAGACAACGTTCTGTTTTTTTGGAAGCAGAAGGCACTACTATCAGGATAAAGGTAAGATCCAGATGCAGACCGTGTTGAAGTAACAATGTTTATTACAGCAACAGGGGCAAAGGTACAGGACAGCAGGCAGTCCTATGAAGAGTGGTCCGGAAGGTGGGCTCAAGGTCAGGACAGGCAAGTGTCAAAACCAGGAGGACGAGAAAAGAGAGACTGGGGAAAAGCAGGAGCTGATACTAAAATGCTGGTTGACTTGACAAACAAGACGAACCGGCAACAGACAAACAGAGAACACAGGTATGAATACACAGGGGATAATGAGGAAGATGGGTGACACCTGGAGGTTAGTGGAGACAATGACAGGTGAAACAGATCAGGGTGTGACACTAAATGCTGATTAATGGTTGATGTTTCTACCTATCATTGGTTATTATCAATGAATGTTTACTGTTTTGGGTGGATGACTATTTAGATATTAAATACATCTTTATCCTTACAATCTAATTACATAGGCCTACATGATCCACATTTCTAACACAAATAAATGAAATATCCTACTTGCAACAATATAGCTCATGTATTTATCTAGTTGTTACTGTAATGTTGCGTCCCATGTTAAAGCCTACAATTGGTTTTGTCTGTAATATTGTTGTCACAAAATAAATTAATTTGGTTGATTGTCTATTAAATGTGACTACAATTGAATACATATTGTAGTCTACACATGGGTTATTGTGGGTGATTTCTACTATGGCAATTTTAAAGGCTTAATCTGTGTCCTGGAAGCCTGCCCTTATTGAATAAGACACTAGTTGTGGGGTCAATACCAAGTGGATTTGACTGCTTGGCATGTCGTCGGCATGTCGCTTTGTCACGGCCGTTGAAAGAAGAGGACCAAGGCGCAGAGTGGTGAGCATACAATCTATTTTTATTAGAAAAAGACGCCAAACAAAACAATTCTAATTAATTGTCTGGCAACAGCTCTGGTGGACATTCCCGCAGTCTGCATGCTGATTGCACGCTGCCTCAAAACTTGACACACCTGTGGCATTGTGTTGTGTGATGAAACTGCACATTTTAGAGTGGCCTTTTGTTCCTAGCACAAGGTGCACCTGTGTAATTATCATGCTGTTTAATCAGCTTCTTGATATGCCACATCTGTCAGGTGGATGGAATCGAGCCAGTCGGTCACATGTGTGATAGTGGAGTATTGGCCTGGGGGAAGACACTAAATGTATTGGGTAAAGTGTTATGAAATATAATGTCATGTACTATTTTAAATTGTGTTTATACCTGCCTTAATGTTGCTGGACCCCAGGAAAAGTAACTGTTACCTTGGCAGCAGCTAATGTGGATCCTTAATAAATACAAATACAAGACTCAACTAACAAAATCTGACCAGAGAGTACTGACCAGAGTGGTCCAGGACCTTAAGAACAGTTTTCAGTTCTCTCAAGGTTAGGTGGATGTCCTCAAAGAGACTTGCAGCAATATGACCACAAACTGTAAGTCCACGTGACTTCACTGTCTGTGAATCATTATTAACAATGACTGGGAAAACAGACTATCTATAGGGACAATCCAGGAGGAATAACATTGTTGTCGGTGGCATACCAGAGTCTTCACATGAGAACTGGGCCGAGTCAGAGGAGAAAGGAGGGAAAATGATCACTGAAAAGCTGCAGATGGATCATAGGAAGATGGGTGGAGCGTGCCCCCACAGGTCTAGAAAACCTGTAATGTCATGTTTTGTCTTATTTTGTCTTGTCATTTTGCTTTTCCCTCTGTTCGTTTTCCCCCTGCTGGTCTTTTTAGGTTCGTTCCCCTCTTTCTCTCTTCCTCCCTCTCTCTCTTCTCTCTATCGCTCCGTTCCTGCTCCCAGCTGTTCCTATTCCCCTAATCAATCATTTAGTCTTCCCACACCTGTTCCCTATCTTTCCCCCTGATTAGAGTCCCTATTTCTCCCCTTGTTTTCCGTTTCTGCCCTGTCGGATCCTTGTCTATTGTTCACCGTGCTGTGTCTGTGTATCGCCCTGTCGTGTCGTGTTTCCCTCAGATGCTGCGTGGTGAGCAGGTGTCTGAGTCTGCTACGTTCAAGTGCCTTCCCGAGGCAACCTGCAGTTCAAGATCGAGTCTCCAGTCTGTTCTCGTCATTACGAGTGGAATTGTGCTTTATGATTGTATTTTTACTTTACTGGATTAAAGACTCTGTTTTCGCCAAGTCGCTTTTGGGTCCTCATTCACCTGCATAACAGAAGGATCCGACCAAGAATGGACCCAGCGACTATGGATTCTCTCTACTCTACTCTCGAGTTCCAGGGAGCGATGCTCGGCAGACACGAGCAGGAATTGTCTGCTGCTCGGCATGCCGTTGAGACCCTGGCCGCTCAGGTCTCCGACCTCTCAGGACAGTATCAGAGTCTTCGTCTCGTGCCACCAGCTACTTCCGGGTCTTCCGAGCCTCCGGAACCTAGGGTTAATAACCCACCATGTTATTCTGGGCAGCCCACTGAGTGCCGCTCCTTTCTCACCCAGTGTGATATAGTGTTCTCTCTCCAACCCAACACATACTCAAGAGAGAGAGCTCGGATTGCCTACGTCATATCACTCCTTACTGGTCGGGCTCGGCAGTGGGGCACAACTATCTGGGAGGCAAGCGCTGAGTGTACTAACAATTATCTGAACTTTAAAGAGGAGATGATAAGAGTTTTTGATCGTTCAGTTTTTGGGCAAGAAGCTTCCTGGTCCCTGTCTTCCCTACGTCAAGGTAATCGATCCATAACGGATTACTCTATAGAGTTTCGCACTCTTGCTGCCTCCAGTAACTGGAACGAGCAGGCGTTGCTCGCTCGTTTTCTGGAGGGACTCCACGCTAAGGTTAAGGATGAGATTCTCTCTCGGGAGGTTCCATCCAGCGTGGATTCTTTGATTGAACTCGCTATTCGCATTGAACGACGGGTAGATCTTCGTCACCGAGCTCATAGAAGAGAGCTCGCGTTAACTGTGTCCCCCCTCTCCCCGACACTACCATCTTTCCCCACTGACTCAGGTGTTGAGCCCATGCAGCTGGGGGGTATTCGCATCTCGACTAAGGAGAGGGAACGGAGAATCACCAACCGCCTCTGTCTCTATTGCGGTTCCGCTGGTCATTTTGTCATTTCATGTCCAGTTAAAGGCCAGAGGTCATCAGTAAGCGGAGGGCGACTGATAAGCGCTACTAGACGGTCCTCTCCGTCAAGTACCTGTACTACTTTACCGGTCCATCTACGCTGGACCGGATCGGCAGCTTCCTGCAGTGCATTAATAGACTCTGGGGCGGAGGGCTGTTTTATGGACGAAGCCTGGGCTCGGGAACATGACATTCCTCTCAGACAGTTAGGGAGCCCACGGTCATGTTTGCCTTGGATGGTAGTCCTCTCCCCAGTATATTATATGAAACACTACCTTTAACCCTCACTGTATCTGGTAACCATAGTGAGACCATTTCTTTTTGATTTTTTGTTCACCTTTTACACCTGTTGTTTTGGGTCATCCCTGGCTAGTGTGTCATAATCCTTCTTTTGATTGGTCTAGTAATTCTATCCTTTCCTGGAACGTTTCTTGTCATGTGAAGTGTTTAATGTCTGCTATTTCTCCTGTTTGTTCTGTCCCCTCTTCTCAGGAGGAACCTGGTGATTTGACAGGAGTGCCGGAGGAGTATCATGGTCTGCGCACGGTCTTCAGTCGGTCCAGAACCAACTCCCTTCCTCCTCACCGGTCGTATGATTGTTGTCCTGTTCTCTTCAAGAAGCGTTTTGCATCCGCTCCTATCCTTGTTGCACCTGACGTCACTAAACAGTTTATTGTTGAGGTTGACGCGTCGGGGTGGGCGTGGGAGCCATTCTGTCCCAGCGCTCCGATACTGACGATGGGGTCCACCCTTGTGCGTATTTTTCTCATCGCCTGTCACCGTCGGAACGTAACTATGATGTGGCTAACCGCGAACTGCTCGCCATCCGTTTAGCCCTAGGCAAATGGCGACAGTGGTTGGAGGGGGCGACCGTTCCTTTTGTCGTTTGGACTGACCAAAAGAACCTTGAGTACATCCGTTCTGCCAAACGACTGAATGCGCGTCATGCTCGTTGGGCGTTGTTTTTCGCTCGTTTCGAATTCGTTATTTCTTATTGCCCGGGTACTAAGAACACCAAGCCTCATGCTTTATCCCGTCTCTTTAGTTCTTCTGTGGCTTCTACCGATCCCGAGGGATCCTTCCTGTTGGGCGTGTTGTCGGGTTGACTGTCTGGGGAATTGAGAGACAGGTTAAGCAAGCACTCACGCACACTGCGTCGCCGCGCGCTTGCCCTAGTAACCTTCTTTTCGTTCCTGTTTCTACTCGTCTGGCTGTTCTTCAGTGGGCTCACTTTGCCAAGTTAGCTGGCCATCCCGGCGTTCGGGGTACGCTTGCTTCTATTCGCCAGCGGTTTTGGTGGCCTACTCAGGAGCGTGACACGCGCCGTTTCGTGGCTGCGTGTTCGGACTGCGCGCAGAAGAAGTCTGGTAATTTTTTTCTGCTTCTGCTCCTGGTCTTGCTGGGTCTCAGTCTGTTCCCTGCCATCGCATCTCTCCTGTTCTTGTTCCTGCCCTTGCTGTGTCTCAGTCTGTCCCTAGTTGTTACTCTCCTGGCCTGTTTGGTCCTGTTTGCTCTAAAGCTTTCAGTTCTCTACCCGTGTCTCATTTTTTTTTTTTAGAGTAGTACCCTAGTTTCCCTTTTTATCGTTTTTCGTTACGGTCCTGAGGAGAGGAGTTGGGTTCTTTCTCGGGACGTGCTGGACCGTTTGTGATCTATGATTTCCTCCGTTGCCGCCAGTGTTCCTCCTCGAGAGCGCCAGGAGGCGCTCCGTGAGTGGTGGTACTGTCATGTTTTGTCTTATTTTGTCTTGTCATTTTGCTTTTCCCTCTGTTCGTTTTCCCCCTGCTGGTCTTTTTAGGTTCGTTCCCCTCTTTCTCTCTTCCTCCCTCTCTCTCTTCTCTCTATCGCTCCGTTCCTGCTCCCAGCTGTTCCTATTCCCTTAATCAATCATTTAGTCTTCCCACACCTGTTCCCTATCTTTCCCCCTGATTAGAGTCCCTATTTCTCCCCTTGTTTTCCGTTTCTGCCCTGTCGGATCCTTGTCTATTGTTCACCGTGCTGTGTCTGTGTATCGCCCTGTCGTGTCGTGTTTCCCTCAGATGCTGCGTGGTGAGCAGGTGTCTGAGTCTGCTACGTTCAAGTGCCTTCCCGAGGCAACCTGCAGTTCAAGATCGAGTCTCCAGTCTGTTCTCGTCATTACGAGTGGAATTGTGCTTTATGATTGTATTTTTACTTTACTGGATTAAAGACTCTGTTTTCGCCAAGTCGCTTTTGGGTCCTCATTCACCTGCATAACATGTAACCAGCCAAGGTGACAGACTACTGATAGTAGTCAAGTTCCTAAAGTTTAAGGACAAGATGGCTGCTCTGGAGAGAGCCAAGAACTTGAGAGGAACCAACATCTTCCTTAACTACTCGGAAGCTGTGCGCCAGAGATGGGAAGAACTTATCCCGGCCATGAAAACTGCCAGAGAGCATGGGTACATTGCTTACATCCGCTACAACAGGCTCATTGTCCACCCTCCCTCCCAAAAGACCGGCAGGAGTGAGAGAGCTCAGCTTCCAGGTTAGTAGCTTCAGCCACTGAGGTCGGTTGGACATGCTGCCAAATACTCTAAAAAGACCTTAGAGGCGGCTTATGGTAGAGAAATGGACATTCTGGTGGACATTCCTGCAGTCAGCATGCCAATTGCACGCCCCCTCAAAACTTGAGACATCTGTGTCATTGTGTTGTGTGACAAAGCTGCACATTTTAAATGGATCTTTATTGTCCTTAGCACAAGATGCACCTGTGTAATGATTATGCTGTTTAATCAGCTTCTTGATATATCACACTTGTCAGGTGGATGGATTATCTTGACAGAGGAGAAATGCTCACTAACAGGGATGTAAACACATTTCAGCACATCATTTGAGAAAAATAAGCTTTCTGTGAGTAATTGTTTTTCAGCTCATGAAACATGAGACCAACACTTTACAAGTTCCGTTTATTTCTTTGTTCATTGTAGTATAGGGAATCATTGAACCATTTAAATTGATGTGAAATAAACACTACATGACCAAAAGTATGTGGACACCTGCTCATCGAACATTTCATTCCAATATCATGGGCATTAATATGGACTTGGTCCCCCCTTTGCTGCTATAACAACATCCACTTTTCTGGAAAGGCTAGAGTCGTATAGGATGTCATTGTACGTTGTTGCATTAATATTTCCCTTCACTGGAGCTATAAGGAGCCTGAACAATGAAAAACTGCCTCAGACCATTATTCCTCCTCCACCAAACCATCAATCAGGTAGCTCACCAAACCGAGATTCGTCTGTCAGACTGCCAGATGGTGAAGCTGTGTGCTCGATTTGATATACCTGTCAGCAACGGTTGTGGCTGAAATAGCAGAATCCACTCATTTGAAGGGGTATCCACCTACTTTTGTATGTGGCATTATAACGCCGCCATTATTTGTCCGTTTGTGGCCCGGCCCGCCTGTTAGGACTGCCGTTTTTACAGCTGTTTGAAACTGGTGGACCAAAACCGAAGGACTGCCGTTTTTACAGCTGTTTGAAACTGGTGGAACAAAACAAAAGTATAACCAAAAGAACTTTAGTTTTGGTCCACCAGTTTCAAACAGCTGTAAAAACAGCAGTCCTAACAGGCGGGCCACAAACAGACGAATAATGGCGCAGTACAACAGTGGTGTTAACGGCATTGCGGAACGTACAACTCACCGATCATTGTCAGGGATGGGCTATTGCATCAGACGACCACCCCGGGTTCAACTCCTATCGGTTAAAAACAAGAAGAAGAGGCTTCATTGGGCACGCGATCACCAACACTGGACAATTGAGGAGTGGAAAAACATTGCCTGGAACATGACAGTGATTTAATTTTACTTGAGTGGCCTGCTCAGTCCCCAGACCTCTATCCATTAGATCATTTTGGGATGAGATGGAATGGGCTGTTCCCAGCATGAATGTACCGGCATCCAAACTGCAGCATCTGCCTGATGCCATCCAGTCAGCATTGACCAACATCCCTGTGGAAAGTTTTCAACACCTTTTACAATCCCTGATGAATTCAGGCTGTTCTGGAGGCAAAGGGGGATTCGACCCGATACTAGATGGGTGTAGCTAATAAACTGGCCGTTGAGTGTATATTGTGATGTACGTTTGACATACATTTATATCAGTGGAGGCTGCTGAGGGGAGGACAGCTCATAATGATGGCTGGAACAGCAGAATGGAATGGCATCTCTTCTGCTCCAGCCATTACCACGAGCCCATCCTCCCCAATTAAGGCTTAACAACCTCCTATATATATATATATATATATATATACACACTTTAAAAAATCCTTTATATATGTTTGATGTTTGAATGTATTTATAACGTATTATCTACTCTTTTTTTAACATACATTATTTGGCCAAGTTTTATATTTGACATATATACTAAAAAAGGTATTTTAAATGTATTTTTTGTCTATATGGCTGTGTCTGCGTAATCATCATGAACAGGACAGGTCTGTACTTCTCAGACCAAACAAACACAGAAATGGGAGTGAGAGAAAAGGAAAGGGGGTCAGGGATAGAAGGAGGGATGAATAAAGAAGGACTGCATGGGAAGGACACATGGAGGGGAACGAAAACCTGCATGCATCACTGACATGACATCCCATGGAGCTCTGGGATTCCGTGTGTGTGTGTTTTGTGATTCTACTTACAGTATATGACCTATACAAGTGGAATATTATTGTGGTAATTATTAGATGATTTACAGCCTTCTCTCCAACAGGTAATGTCATAAGTATGAGCCAGACAGACAACACAGACCCCAGCCTGTGTCAAACAGCACCTGTGTACACTATGGACACAAACAGGACACAGTGACACATTCACAGATAAATAAAGGTTTAAACAGACACCATTCATTATTAGTATTAGCTGTAGCAACAGCATTAGAAGTGTTGGAGTAAGTACACACTCCAATAGTACTTTGAAATGCTCCATATGAAGGAAATGATGCTTGAAGGCCAAGGAAAAGCCAGAATCTCATGTTTGTGCCGATGTCATCGTTGACTAATGGGACATGGTGGTTGTTGAACAAACTCACCTCCGGCCAATGAGACGCTATGTGAGGTCACCACACACCAATCATTTATTGCACCTGGGACAGTTCTTCAAATGAGGTCACAGCGAGCAAATGAGACTGTGGAACAAGGTTACAATTATACAGTTATGAGTAAATAGTTTCACGCTATTTTCTTTCTGCTAAGTCATGCACGAAGGTTGAGTCAAAAGTCAAGCACTTCAACAGAATTTATTTTGCACACTATACGAGATTAAAATACAGAATCACTAATGGTATGCTATGGACCTCAGGCATCCACACACACTGTATGTGCAGTGAATAACAATAAATAATTTAAACTAATTAAAATGTTAGATTAGCCAGTTGTTTGACCCTTTGAACCAGGGCTGGGATCAATTAGATTTATTTGTATTTTTTACATGTAACTTTAAAAAAAACTTTTGAATGAAATAGCTTCTACTACTCAGTTTATTGCAAATAGATGCAGTTTTTTAAACATTTTGAATTGTTATGTAAGTTTACGTCTATTAGAATTGACCACAGCCCTGCTGTGATCTCTCTCACTGCTCATCTGTTTAGCCATGTACCATGGTGGCTGCAGTTCTGAGCTATGAGGTTAAACCAGCACCACCTCCACATCAACACTGACTGGAGGGAAGGAGAAACATGAGACAGACAGGTCCCTGGTCTTAATGTAGGGTGGGTCGGTTAGATAGCCATCTCTCACACACACAGCCATCTCTCTGACACACACACACACACACACACACACACACACACACACACACACACACACACACACACACACACACACACACACACACACACACACACACACACACACACACACACACACACACACACACACACACACACACACACACACACACACACTGCTCTAATCATCACTGGCTGTGCTTAAACAGGGTCTGTCAGCCCCTGGGGAGCGCATTCGTTAACCCCTCAGTAAATCAATGCGTTGTGAAAACAAACACGTTACAAGTCATGTATGTTAGCTGACCAGTACTGCCTACCCGGCCGAGACGCTTCCTGTCCCACCAGCCTCATCCTTCTCTTCCTCAGGCCCGCTAACCGCTAGACGCTGCCTCTGTTTCGCTAATCTGTCACTATAAGCTTTTAACCTTATCACAAAATGACTGACTGCACTCAGTGAATACGTTGCTGTGGAAAAGAGCATGTTGTGAAATTAATAAATCTAGCTATCCTAAATGACAATGTTTACGCTAGCTATTACACTATGTACAGACCTCCCCGCGCACTTAACGAACATGGTTTGCAGAATACATCAAAATATGTCAAGTTTCCCTGTATTTGGGCGGGAAACTGTGAAGTGAGATGTCTATTTCTGATGTCAACGTTGTGTCTGTTTGCTACTTTTTATTAAATCATGTATAGCTGTTCTTTAGGCTATGGCCTAAAATACATGTGTTCATATGGGCAGAATATTATTTTTATTTAATTTTATTTATTTCACCTAGGCCAGTTGAGAACAAATTCTCATTTACAACTGAGACTTGGCCAAGATAAAGCAAAGCAGTGCAACACAAACAACACAGAGTTACATATGGGATAAACAAACGTACAGTCAATAACACAATAGAACAATTTATATACAGTGTCAGTAAATATAGTAAGATTAGGGATGTAAGGCAATAAATAGGCCATAATGGCGAAAGAATTACAATTGAGCAATTAACACTGGAGTGATTAGATGTGCAGAGGATGTGCACGTAGAGATACTGGGGTGCAAAAGGAGCAAAATAAATAACAATATGGGAATGAGGTAGTTGGGTGTAGGCTTTTGATTAGTTTGAATAAAAAAAGACTGTCACATGATTATAGAACTGTAAACATTGTGCTTTTAGAGACAGAAAGTAACAATAGGATATGATTTAAGGGTTTGCAGTCCATCTGTGTCACGAGTCCCACCGATAGGTGGCTCCCCTGCCTGTTCGGGAGGCCCTCTGCGGTCTTCGCTGGTCTACTAGCCGCCACCGATCCCTTTCCTTTTCGTTTTGTCTTATTGGTTGCACCTGTTCCCTGTTTTGTTTCTTGATTTATGTCTATTTAAGCCTGTTAGGTCCGTCTAGGTTTGTGCGGGATTGCTACTCTGTTGGTTGTGGATGTGTTTTCGTGTTTGTTTTCTCCGGACTGTTTGGTCCTGTGTTTGGGCTGGTCTGTTTTATGCGCCCTGTATCTTGGCTTGACCGTTTTGTGCCGGATAATAAATTACGATCTTTCAAACCCCCTGCTCTCTGCGCCTGACTCCAACCCACCACTCCTAGTAAACTCTGACATACTGGGCTCTCACCATCATCATCATTATCATTATTCACAAATGTAATCAAATCACAGTTATCAGCTTTAGTATGACTTTCGATTGCCCTTTCATTAGCATCAGTAAGCAGGCTTTCCAAGTGAGGAGAGACACATGTGTAAGCCTACCAAGGGAAAACGTCTGACAATGAAAATTATTATGGAATTTGGACCACGGAAATACAGTGTTTATATAAAATGTCTGCCTTTCCCCTACACTTTTAACAGTCTAATAAGTCTGTTTGTAATGAGTGAAAAACCATGTTAATGTCACTATAGGCCTATCAATGTTGATGTTATGAATCAAGTTAAGGTGACTAATTTGATAGCAGAATTTTCCAAAATTATGAATTATTTTGGATTTGTGTGCCCATGAAAACTGCTGTTACAGCATAACCTAGGTTATCTGGAGAACACAACTATATCCCAGAAATGGCTTGGATTCGGATCCAAAAGGTGATGAATGGCCTGAAGGAGAAGGCTGGAAACCCAGGAAGAAACCAACCAACTTTTGTATCGTAGTACACACGGCTTGCCTGTGTCGATTTGGGAAGAAATGCCCTCTCTGAAGAACATCAAGAAGTTGGTACAGAGGCACCAAAGGAACAATGCGACATCTCCTGTACCTACATCTCTCTAAACTCATCATCCCTGACAGCTATAAGGGCTACAGTGGGTTACAGTGGGTTTAGTTGAAAAATACATGTTTTATGGGGAGTGGTTGGTGCTCATATCTGGTGTTCTTCAGGAATAAAATAATATTTCAAGTTAAAAACTATATAAAATGAAAATATATTGTATTAGTATTTTTGTATTTTATTAGGATCCCATTAGCTGCTGCCAAGGTAGCCACTACTCTTCCTGGTGTCCAAACAAGAACAAAAGAACACATCATTACAACACAATAGACTACATCATTAAAAAAACTATATGGTCACGTGTGATCTCGACGAGGATGGCTGTGAAGTAGATGACAGTAAATTGATTTTGGAAACGACATTTACCCATGTTGGGACACAGTTACAGTGCGTTCAGAAAGTATTATAAAATACATATTATAAAATGGATTAAATATATATATTTTATCAAACTCATCCGAACCCCACAATGACAAAGCGAAAACAGGTTTTTAGAAATGTTTGCAAATTTATAAAAAAACAAAACAGAAATAACTTATTTACGTAAGTACTCGGACCCTTTGCTATGAAACTCAAAATTGAGCTCAGGTGCATCCTGTTTCCATTAGTAATCTTGAGATGTTTCTACAAGTTGATTGGAGTCCACTTGTGGTAAATTCAATTGATTGGACATGATTTGGAGAAGGGCCTTGGTCAGGGAGGTGACCAAGAACCCAATGGTCACTCTGACAGAGCTCCAGAGTACCTCTGTGGAGATGGGAGAACTTCCAAAGGGACAACAGCACTCCACCAATCAGGCCTTTATGGTATAGTGGCCAGATGGAAGCCACTCTTCAGTAAAAGGAACATGACAGCCCGCTTGGAATTTTCCAAAAAGCACCTAAAGGACCCTGATGGGTCCTCAGATCCTCAAAAGGTTCTACACCTGTACAGCTGTTCTACCTGACAGAGCTTGAGAGGATGTGCAGAGAAGAATGGGAGAAACTCCACAAATACAGGGGTGCCAAGCTTTTAGCGTCATACCCAAGAAGACTTGTGTCTGTAGTCGCTGCCAAAGGTGCTTCAACAAAGTAGTGAGTAAAGGGTCTGAATACTTATGTAAATCTGATATTTCAGTTTTTAATTTTTAATACATTTGCAAATATTTTTAAAACCTGTTTTTGCTTTGTCATTATGGGGTACTGTGTGTAAATTGATGAGTGGAAAAAACTATTTAGTACATTTTAGAGTAAGGCTCTAACGTAACAAAATGTGGAAAAAGTCAAAGGGTCTGAATACTTTCTGAATGCACTGTATATTTAATCTTGCCCACATTAAGTTTTAACCCAACCAGGACATTTTGTAAGGCAACAAAGTCAGATCGCAGCTCTAACAACGCCTGGTCTACAGTTTGGACAATGGCATACATAACAGTATCATCTGCATACAGATTAATACGATTTAACAGACCAATATTATTTATATGAATAAAGGGAACAGGCAAAAATCCTGACCCCTGTGACACACCTTTCGTAATATCCACTAACCTAGACTTAACACCATCAGAAATCACACATTGTGTCTTGTCTGACAGATAATTTTCATACCATTTGCAAGAAGCCTGATCCAGACCTATTTCAGTCAACCTTTGAATGAGAGTGTGATCTTTAACAGTGTCAAAGGCCTTGGAAAGTTCTATAAATAAGGCAGCACAATGCCTTTTATGATCTAAGCAATTTACACTGTCTAAAACCAGATTGGTATAATAATAAGTCAAAAAAGTTCTTAGCTGACAGTTTGCCAGGGTTTCAAAAACGTTGTAAAGGCAAAATAATTTGTAGATGAACAGTAGTTGTGTCATGCAGGTGAATGAGGACCCAAAAGCGACTTGGCGAAAACAGAGTCTTTAATCCAGAAAAGTAATTTTACAAACATAAGACATAATTCCACTCGTAATGACGAGAACAGACTGGAGACTCGATCAAGAACTGCAGGTTGCCTCGGGAAGGCACTTGAACCTAGCAGACTCAGACACCTGCTCTCCACGCAGCATCTGAGGGAAACACGACACGACAGGGCGATACACAGACACAGCACGGTGAACAATAGACAAGGATCCGACAGGACAGGAACGGAAAACAAGGGAAGAAATAGGGACTCTAATCAGGGGAAAAGATAAGGAACAGGTGTGGGAAGACTAAATGATTGATTAGGGGAATAGGAACAGCTGGGAGCAGGAACGGAACGATAGAGAGAAGAGAGAGAGGAAGGGAGAGAGAAAAAGGGGAACGAACCTAAAAAGACCAGCAGGGGGAAAATGAACAGAGGAAAAGCAAAATGACAAGACAATCTAAGACAAAACATGACAGTACCCCCCCACTCACCGAGCGCCTCCTGGCGCACTCGAGGAGGAATCCTGGCGGCAACGGAGGAAATCATCAATGAGTGAACGGTCCAGCACGTCCCGAGACGGAACCCAACTCCTCTCCTCAGGACCGTAACCCTCCCAATCCACTAAGTATTGGTGACCCCGTCCCCGAGAACGCATGTCCATGATCCTACGTACCTTGTAAATAGGTGCGCTCTCGACAAGGACGGGAGGGGGAGGGAAGACGAACGGGGTGCGAAGAAAGGGCTTGACACAGGAGACATGGAAGACAGGATGGACGCGACGAAGATGTCGCGGAAGAAGCAGTCGCACAGCGACAGGATTGACGACCTGGGAGACACGGAACGGACCAATGAACCGCGGAGTCAACTTACGAGAAGCTGTCGTAAGAGGAAGGTTGCGAGTGGAAAGCCACACTCTCTGGCCGCAACAATACCTAGGACTCTTAATCCTGCGTTTATTGGCGGCTCTCACAGTCTGTGCCCTGTAACGGCAAAGTGCAGACCTCACCCTCCTCCAGGTGCGCTCACAACGTTGGACAAACGCTTGAGCGGAGGGAACGCTGGACTCGGCAAGCTGGGATGAGAACAGAGGAGGCTGGTAACCCAGACTACTCTGAAACGGAGATAACCCGGTAGCAGACGAAGGAAGCGAGTTGTGAGCGTATTCTGCCCAGGGGAGCTGTTCTGCCCAAGACGCAGGGTTTCTGAAAGAAAGGCTGCGTAGTATGCGACCAATCGTCTGATTGGCCCTCTCTGCTTGACCGTTAGACTGGGGATGAAACCCGGAAGAGAGACTGACGGACGCACCAATCAAACGACAGAACTCCCTCCAAAACTGTGACGTGAATTGCGGGCCTCTGTCTGAAACGGCGTCTAACGGGAGGCCATGAATTCTGAACACATTCTCGATGATGATTTGTGCCGTCTCCTTAGCGGAAGGAAGTTTAGCGAGGGGAATGAAATGTGCCGCCTTAGAGAACCTATCGACAACCGTAAGAATCACAGTCTTCCCCGCAGACAAAGGCAGACCGGTAATGAAGTCTAGGGCGATGTGAGACCATGGTCGAGAAGGAATGGGGAGCGGTCTGAGACGACCGGCAGGAGGAGAGTTACCCGACTTAGTCTGCGCGCAGTCCGAATAAGCAGCCACGAAACGGCGCGTGTCACGCTCCTGAGTCGGCCACCAAAAGCGCTGGCGAATAGACGCAAGAGTGCCTCGAACACCGGGATGACCAGCTAACTTGGCAGAGTGAGCCCACTGAAGAACAGCCAGACGAGTGGAAACAGGAACGAAAAGGAGGTTACTAGGACAAGCGCGCGGCGACGCAGTGTGCGTGAGTGCTTGCTTAACCTGTCTTTCAATTCCCCAGACTGTCAACCCGACAACACGCCCATAAGGAAGAATCCCCTCGGGATCAGTAGAAGCCACAGAAGAACTAAACAGACGGGATAAGGCATCAGGCTTGGTGTTTTTGCTACCCGGACGGTAAGAAATCACAAACTCGAAACGAGCGAAAAACAACGCCCAACGAGCTTGACGGGCATTAAGTCGTTTGGCAGAACGGATGTACTCAAGGTTCTTATGGTCTGTCCAAACGACAAAGGAACGGTCGCCCCCTCCAACCACTGTCGCCATTCGCCTAGGGCTAAGCGGATGGCGAGCAGTTCGCGGTTACCCACATCATAGTTGCGTTCAGATGGCGACAGGCGATGAGAAAAATAAGCGCAAGGATGAACCTTATCGTCAGACTGGAAGCGCTGGGATAGAATGGCTCCCACGCCTACCTCTGAAGCGTCAACCTCGACAATGAATTGTCTAGTGACGTCAGGAGTAACGAGGATAGGAGCGGACGTAAAACGTTCTTTTAGAAGATCAAAAGCTCCCTGGGCGGAACCGGACCACTTAAAACACGTCTTGACAGAAGTAAGAGCTGTGAGAGGGGCAGCAACTTGACCGAAATTACGAATGAAACGCCGATAGAAATTAGCGAAACCTAAAAAGCGCTGCAACTCGACACGTGACCTTGGAACGGGCCAATCACTGACAGCTTGGACCTTAGCGGAATCCATCTGAATGCCTTCAGCGGAAATAACGGAACCGAGAAAAGTAACGGAGGAGACATGAAAAGAGCACTTCTCAGCCTTCACGTAGAGACAATTCTCTAAAAGGCGCTGTAGAACACGTCGAACGTGCTGAACATGAATCTCGAATGACGGTGAAAAAATCAGGATATCGTCAAGATAGACAAAAACAAAGATGTTCAGCATGTCTCTCAGAACATCATTAACTAATGCCTGAAAAACAGCTGGCGCATTGGCGAGACCAAACGGCAGAACCCGGTACTCAAAATGCCCTAACGGAGTGTTAAACGCCGTTTTCCACTCGTCCCCCTCTCTGATGCGCACGAGATGGTAAGCGTTACGAAGGTCCAACTTAGTAAAGCACCTGGCTCCCTGCAGAATCTCGAAGGCTGATGACATAAGGGGAAGCGGATAACGATTCTTAACCGTTATGTCATTCAGCCCTCGATAATCCACGCAGGGGCGCAGAGTACCGTCCTTTTCTTAACAAAAAGAACCCCGCCCCGGCCGGAGAGGAAGAAGGCACTATGGTACCGGCGTCAAGAGACACAGATAAATAATCCTCGAGAGCCTTACGTTCGGGAGCCGACAGAGAGTATAGTCTACCCCGAGGGGGAGTGGTCCCCGGAAGGAGATCAATACTACAATCATACGACCGGTGAGGAGGAAGGGAGTTGGCTCGGGACCGACTGAAGACCGTGCGCAGATCATGATATTCCTCCGGCACTCCTGTCAAATCGCCAGGTTCCTCCTGAGAAGTGGGGACAGAAGAAATGGGAGGGATGGCAGACATTAAACACTTCACATGACAAGAAACGTTCCAGGATAGGATAGAATTACTAGACCAATTAATAGAAGGATTATGACATACTAGCCAGGGATGACCCAAAACAACAGGTGTAAAAGGTGAACGAAAAATCAAAAAAGAAATAGTCTCACTGTGGTTACCAGATACTGTGAGAGTTAAAGGTAGTGTCTCAAATCTGATACTGGGAAGATGACTACCATCTAAGGCAAACATGGGCGTAGGCTTGTCTAACTGTCTGAAAGGAATGTCATGTTTCCGAGCCCATGCTTCGTCCATGAAACAACCCTCAGCCCCGAGTCAATCAAGGCACTGCATGTAGCACCCGAACCGGTCCAGCGTAGATGGACCGACATAGTAGTACAGGATCTAGATGAAGAGACCTGAGTAGTAGCGCTCACCAGTAGCCCTCCGCTTACTGATGAGCTCTGGCCTTTACTGGACATGAATTGACAAAATGTCCATCAAATCCGCAATAGAGGCACAGGCGGTTGGTGATCCTCCGTTCCCTCTCCTTAGTCGAGATGCGAATACCTCCCAGCTGCATGGGCTCAGTCTCTGAGCCAGAGGAGGGAGATGGTTGCGATGCGGAGCAGGGAAACACCGTTGACGCGAGCTCTCTTCCACGAGCTTGGTGACGAAGATCTACCCGTCGTTCTATGCGGATGGCGAGAGCAATCAAAGAGTCCACACTGGCGGGAACCTCCCGAGAGAGAATCTCATCTTTGACCACTGCGTGGAGTCCCTCCAGAAAACGAGCGAGCAGCGCCGGCTCGTTCCAGTCACTAGAGGCAGCAAGAGTGCGAAACTCTATAGAGTAATCCGTTATGGATCGATCACCTTGGCATAGGGAAGCCAGGGCCCTAGAAGCCTCCCTACCAAAAACTGAACGGTCAAAAACCCGAATCATCTCCTCCTTAAAGTTCTGGTAATTGTTTGAACAATCAGCCCTTGCCTCCCAGATAGCTGTGCCCCACTCTCGAGCCCGGCCAGTAAGGAGTGAAATGACGTAAGCAACCCGAGCTCTCTCGCTAGAGTATGTGTTGGGTTGGAGAGAGAACACAATATCACACTGGGAGAGAAAGGAGCGGCACTCCGTGGGCTGCCCGGAGTAGCAAGGTGGGTTATTAACCCTAGGTTCCGGAGGCTCGGCAGGCCAGGAAGTAACAGGTGGCACGAGACGAAGACTCTGGAACTGTCCAGAGAGGTCGGAAACCTGAGCGGACAGGTTCTCCACGGCATGGCGAGCAGCAGACAATTCCTGCTCGTGTCTGCCGAGCATGGCTCCTTGGATCTCGACGGCAGTGTTACGAACGTCTGTAGTCGCTGGGTCCATTCTTTGGTCGGATCCTTCTGTCATGCAGGTGAATGAGGACCCAAAAGCGACTTGGCGGAAACAGAGTCTTTAATCCAGAAAAGTAATTTTACAAACATAAGACATAATTCCACTCGTAATGACGAGAACAGACTGGAGACTCGATCAAGAACTGCAGGTTGCCTCGGGAAGGCACTTGAACCTAGCAGACTCAGACACCTGCTCTCCACGCAGCATCTGAGGGAAACACGACACGACAGGGCGATACACAGACACAGCACGGTGAACAATAGACAAGGATCCGACAGGACAGGAACGGAAAACAAGGGAAGAAATAGGGACTCTAATCAGGGGAAAAGATAAGGAACAGGTGTGGGAAGACTAAATGATTGATTAGGGGAATAGGAACAGCTGGGAGCAGGAACGGAACGATAGAGAGAAGAGAGAGAGGAAGGGAGAGAGAAAAAGGGGAACGAACCTAAAAAGACCAGCAGGGGGAAAATGAACAGAGGAAAAGCAAAATGACAAGACAATCTAAGACAAAACATGACAAGTTGTATAAGTCAGAAGGATCTCTACCTTTATGTAGGGGGAGGACATGTGCCGCTTTCCAGATTTTAGGGATAACACCAAAAACAATTGAAAGATATAGGTCAACGGTTCTGCAATAAGTGGAGCAGAGACCTGCAGTAAGAACGGATTAAGTGAATCAGCCCCTATGGATTTTTTTTACATCAATTTTTAGAAAAGCACTTACAACATCATAGACATGAAATAGTCAAAATAAAAATAAAATATGACTTCCTCATTCACTACAATCTGTTCTAAGGTGGCTAGAGGACTCGGGTAGAATGAGATTCATTTTCAGAGACTATCATTTCAAACAAGTGGCCAGCTGAAGCAAGAATTTACATTTGTGGTGCTTTTAATTACTATTTGTCTAGTAAATTAAATCAAATAAAAAAAATCACATTTATTTGTCACATACACATGGTTAGCAGATGTTAATGCGAGTGTAGCGAAAAGCTTGTGCTTCTAGTTCCGACAATGCAGTAATAACCAACGAGTCATCTAACTAACATATCCAAAACTACTACCTTATACACACAAGTGTAAAGGGATAAAGAATATGTACATAAAGATATATGAATGAGTAATGGTACAGAGCGGCATATGCAAGATGCAGTAGATGGTATCGAGTACAGTATATACATATGAGATGAGTATGTAAACAAAGTGGCATAGTTTAAAGTGGCTAGTGATACATGTATTACATAAAGATGCAGTAGATGATATAGAGTACAGTATATACGTATACATATGAGATGAATAATGTAGGGTATGTAAATATTATATTAAGTAGCATTGTTTAAAGTGCCTAGTGATACATTTCACATCAATTCCCATCAATTCCCATTTTTAAAGTGGCTGGAGTTGAGTCAGTATGTTGGCAGCAGCCACTCAATGTTAGTGGTGGCTGTTGAACAGTCTGATGGCCTTGAAGTCTGATGGCCATAGAAGCTGTTTTTCAGTCTCTCGGTCCCTGCTTTTATGCACCTGTACTGACCTCGCCTTCTGGATGATAGCGGGGTGAACAGGCAGTGGCTCGGGTGGTTGTTGTCCTTGGTGATCTTTATGGCCTTCCTGTGACATCGGGTGGTGTAGGTGTCCTGGAGGGCAGGTAGTTTGACCCCCAGAAATCACTGGGCTTTCTGGTGAACTATCCATCTGATTCAATGAATGATGGAGCTGAGTTTACTTTTTTCCCCAAAATATAATTTAAGGTGCCCCAAAGCTTTTTACCATCATCTTTAAATACACTGCTCAAAAAAATAAAGGGAACACTTATTTAAACAACACAATGTAACTCCAAGTCAATCACAGTTCAATCTCAGTTCCTATGCTTCCTGGCTAATGTTTTGGTCACTTTTGAATGGTGGTGCTTTCACTCTAGTGGTAGCATTAGTCGGGGTCTACAACCCACACAAGTGGTTCAGGTAGTGCAGCTCATCCAGGATGGCACATCAATGCGAGTTGTGGCAAGAAGATTTGCTGTGTCTGTCAGCGTAGTGTCCAGAACATGGAGGCGCTACCAGGAGACAGGCCAGTACATCAGGAGACGTGGAGGAGGCCGTAGGAGGGCAACAACTCAGCAGCAGGACCGCTACCCCCGCCTCTGAGCAAGGAGGAGCAGGAGGACCACTGCCAGAGCCCTGCAAAATGACCTCCAGCAGGCCACAAATGTGCATGTGTCTGCTCAAATGGTCAGAAACAGACTCCATGAGGGTGGTATGAGGGCCCGACGTCCACAGGTGGGGGTTGTGCTTACAGCCCAACACCGTGCAGGACGTTTGGCATTTGCCCGAGAACACCAAGATTGGTGCCACTGGCGCCCTGTGCTCTTCACATTTGAAATCAGGTTTACACTGAGCACATGTGACAGACGTGACAATCTGGAGACGCCGTGGAGAACGTTCTGCTGCCTGCAACATCCTCCAGCATGACCGGTTTGGCGGTGGGTCAGTCATGGTGTGAGGTGACATTTCTTTGGGGGCTGCACAGCCCTCCATGTGCTCGCCAGAGGTAGCCTGACTGCCATTAGGTACCGAGATGAGATCCTCAGACCCCTTGTGAGATCAAATGCTGGTGCAGTTGACCCTGGGTTCCTCCTAATGCAAGACAATGCTAGACCTCATGTGGGTGGAGTGTGTCAGCAGTTCTTGCAAGAGGAAGGCATTGATGCTATGGACTGGCCCGCCCGTTCCCCAGACCTGAATCCAATTGAGCACATCTGGGACATCATGTCTCGCTCCATCCACCAACGCCACGTTGCACCACAGACTGTCCAGGAGTTGGCGGATGCTTTAGTCCAGTTCTGGGTGGAGATCCCTCAGGAGATCACCCGCCACCTCATCAGGAGCATGCCCAGGCATTGTAGGGAGGTCATACAGGCACGTGGAGGCCACACACACTACTGAGCCTCATTTTGACTTGTTTTAAGGACATTACATCAAAGTTGGATCAGCCTGTAGTGTGGTTTTCCACTTTAATTTGAGTGTGACTCTAAATCCAGACCTCCATGGGTTGATAAATTTCATTTCCATTGATAATATTTGTGTGATTTTGTTGTCAGCACATTCAACTATGTAAAGTAAAAAGTAGTTAATAAGAATATTTCATTCATTCAGATCTAGGATGTGTTATTTTAGTGTTCCCTTTATTTATTTGAGCAGTGTATTTGATCTTTGTTTCATAATATAGTTTATTTTCATTTAGTTTAGTCACTTGATTTCTTATTTTGTATTATGTTTGCCAATCAGTTGTCCTGCCACATTTATTTGCCATACCTTTTGCCTCATCCATCTCCACCATACAATTTTTAAATTCCTCATCAATCCAAGAGGATTTCACAGTTTTTACAGTAATTTTCTTAATGGGTGTATGCTTATTAGTAACTGGAATAAGTAGTTTCATAAATGTGTCAAGTGCAGCTTCTGGTTGGTCCTCATTACACACCACAGACCAACAAACGTTCTTTATATCATCAACATATGAATCACTACAAAACTTCTTGTATGACCTCTTATACACTATAATAGGCCCAGCCTTTGGACCTTTGATTTTCATAGATATGGCTACTATATTGTGATTACTACATCCTATGGATTTGGATACTGCTTTAAAGTCAATTTCTGCAGCATTAGTGAAGATGTGACAACAGATATTGATGATTTAATGATTTAATTCCTATGCTGTAACTACCCTGGTAGGCTGACTGTCAACATGAACCAGGTTGCAGCCACTGGTTACAGTTTGATTTTTTTTCTTGAGTGGGCAGCTTGATGATAGCAAGTCAATATTTAAATCACCCAGAAAATAAACTTCTCTGTTGATATCACATACATTGTCAAGCATTTCACACATATTATCCAGATACTGACTGCTAGCATTTGGTGGTCTATTGCAGCTTCCCACAAGAATGGGCTTTAGGTGAGGCAGATGAACCTGTAGCCACATTACATCAACAGTATTTAACATTAGATCGTCTCTTAGGTTTACAGGAATGTGGTTCTGAATATAGACCCCAACACAAACGTAAGGGTTTGCCTCATCCTGTGAGGAAGTGTGGGCCGAAAGGCAAAGAGGAGAAGCCGAGCTTTGTTGGCTATTACATTTACATTACATTTAAGTCATTTAGCAGACGCTCTTATCCAGAGCGACTTACAAATTGGTGCATTCACCTTATGACATCCAGTGGAACAGCCACTTTACAATAGTGCATCTACATATTTTAAGGGGGGGGGGGGAGAAGGATTACTTTATCCTATCCTAGGTATTCCTTAAAGAGGTGGGGTTTCAGGTGTCTCCGGAAGGTGGTGATTGACTCCACTGTCCTGGCGTCGTGAGGGAGTTTGTTCCACCATTGGGGAGCCAGAGCAGCGAACAGTTTTGACTGGGCTGAGCGGGAACTGTACTTCCTCAGTGGTAGGGAGGCGAGCAGGCCAGAGGTGGATAAACGCAGTGCCCTTATTTGGGTGTAGGGCCTGATCAGAGCCTGGAGGTACTGAGGTGCCGTTCCCCTCACAGCTCCGTAGGCAAGCACCATGGTCTTGTAGCGGATGCGAGCTTCAACTGGAAGCCAGTGGAGAGAGCGGAGGAGCGGGGTGACGTGAGAGAACTTGGGAAGGTTGAACACTAGACGGGCTGCGGCGTTCTGGATGAGTTGTAGGGGTTTAATGGCACAGGCAGGGAGCCCAGCCAACAGCGAGTTGCAGTAATCCAGACGGGAGATGACAAGTGCCTGGATTAGGACCTGCGCCGCTTCCTGTGTGAGGCAGGGTCGTACTCTGCGGATGTTGTAGAGCATGAACCTACAGGAACGGGCCACCGCCTTGATGTTAGTTGAGAACGACAGGGTGTTGTCTAGGATCACGCCAAGGTTCTTAGCGCTCTGGGAGGAGGACACAATGGAGTTGTCAACCGTGATGGCGAGATCATGGAACGGGCAGTCCTTCCCCGGGAGGAAGAGCAGCTCCGTCTTGCTGAAGTTCAGCTTGAGGTGGTGATCCGTCATCCACACTGATATGTCTGCCAGACATGCAGAGATGCGATTCGCCACCTGGTCATCAGAAGGGGGAAAGGAGAAGATTAATTGTGTGTCGTCTGCATAGCAATGATAGGAGAGACCATGTGAGGTTATGACAGAGCCAAGTGACTTGGTGTATAGCGATGTTGCTATGTAGGCTATGTTGGCGAGGATGCACCATTCTTCTCTGGGCCGAATGGCCAAGTGGAAGAGACGTAGGGATACCTGAGAGAGGTAAAGTCTGAAACCTTCTGTCATCTTCACTCTTTTGTGTACCAAGCTCCGGTTACGAGCTTGGTTGCAACCGGAGTCACGCTCTCCATGTGGTACCGATACCCCCGTGTATATAGTCTCGCTATTATTATTTTACTGCTGCTCTTTAATTACTTGTTACTTTTATATCTTATTCATATTTTATTTAAACTACATGGTTGGTTATGGGCTCGTAAGTAAGCATTTCGCTGTAAGTTCTACATCTGTTGTATTCAGCGCGTGTGACTAATAAAACTTGATTTGATTTGAAGTGGTGGTACCTAAGGGTGGTATTCTGCTGCATAGCAGAGTCCACTTTGGTGCTTAGAGTAGTTATTGTAGACACATGAGTGTCGAACTTGCTCCGATCAGCCTCATACTTATCTGTCATGGTTTGCAGGTAGAGGTCTTGAGTGCAGTGCGACAATCAGTTTACAATTGGCTCATTCATCCCCTTCTCCCCTGTAACTATTCCCCAGGTCATTGCTGCAAATGAGAACGTGTTCTCAGGCAACTGACCTGGTAAAATAATGAATTAATAAAATCAGTGATGAGATTTCCTCCACTTGTTCAGAGATCATTTTGTCCATATTCCTCGCCTGACTTCTCTCATCATTCATTCGGTCATCGACTTCAATGAGTTCCGCTGTTATGTCATCCAACTTGGTGATTGTGTTCGTTAATTGATCTTCTTTGGTCTGCAGCATTTGGACCAGAACATTATTGCTTTGAGTGTTATTAAGTTGCGCACCCCTGTTTGTAGATAACTCGGCAGATTTATCTAGTTTGGCGTGGACTTCGGCGTATTTATTTGGGCTAAACTGAGTTGTTCCTGTAGAAGGTTACTTTGTTCCTGTTGAAGACAATTTTGTTGAAGAGTTTGTGCTCGTTCGTATTCATAAGTTTTTGCCATTTCTTTAAAACAAATTGTTCTGAAACGCAGTTACTCGGCTAGCATTATCTTTTCCTTTCTGCTTTTGTCAATAGTTTCCTGGTTCTCTCCACCCGTCCCTTCATCTCAACCGTTACTTGCTTGTAATGGACCCTGATGTATGGCGGCCATACATCCTAGCTAAACTGGAGAGAACCTTTACAGGGCCTGCGCCTGATGGTTTATTTTGGAGGGCATTTTCCGCAATTTCTGCTGATTTTTGCTTATTGCATTGTGATCTAACATTTTCATCCCTTTGGCATAGTTTGGGTTTAAATCGCTGCTGAGGTCAGCGATCAATCTTTCTGTGGGTGAGGGTTCAGTAATTATGCATGTTCCAACCGGAGAATTCCTTTGTCTTCGTGGAACGCAGGTCGCTCTCACGGGTGTTCACGTAAGTCGCTCTGGATAAGAGCGTCTGCTAAATGACTTAAATGTAAATGTAATGATCAGCTCATGCCAGACACCTGATTTAAAGAGCTCTCTTTCTCTCCCACCTCATAGTAGAAGCCTCAAACAAGGTTCTAAAGACTGTTGACATCTAGTGGAAGCCTTAGGAAGTGCAATATGATCCCATATACACTGTATATTCGATAGGCAATGACTTGAAAAACTACAAACCTCAGATTTCCCACTTCCTGGTTGGATTTTTTCTCAGGTTTTTGCCTGCCATGTGAGTTCTGTTACACTCACAGACATAATTCAAAAAGTTTCAGAAACTTCAGTGTTTTCTAAACAAATCTACTAATCATATGCATATTCTAGTTTTTAGGCCTGAGTAGCAGGCAGTTTACTCCGGGCACCTTTTTATCCAAGCTATTCAATACTGCCCCCAGTCCCAAAGTTAAATTGAATGAGACAACAATATCCAATCAGTTGAGGTTGGTTGTATATTATGAAGTGTAACCAGTTGTTACAGATGTGAGAAAATGTTTTTCCATCACAATGGAAGATTTAAAAAATCACAAGAAATTGCTGCCGATTCTTAACCACAAGGGGTCACTTACCCCTGAAAGCTGAAATCACACGGGATTCCAGCAAAGGCGGAACTTCTGTTACGCAAAGCGCGGGATTTCTTCTGTAAACAAAGGAGAACGGCTTTTCTCTGTTTTCTAGCATAACTAATGCCAAGCTAGCCGTTCTTGTACAAAAACATTCACTTCAAGCACAAAAAGGTCCCCTTCAATTCGGGAATGGGGGTTTACTAAAGACATCTCACGTTCAACCCAATTGGCGTTTCTTGCTAGCAATATTACCAGAACACGTGGCCAGCATTCCAGAGTCACCTCTTCACTGTTGACGTTGATGACTTGTGAGGCGTCTCTTTCTCAAACTAGACACTCTAATGTACTTGTCCTCTTGTTCAGTTGTGCACCGGGGCCTCCCACTCCTCTTTCTATTCTGGTTAGGGAGAGTTTGCACTGTTCTGTGAAGGGTGTAAACACAGCGTTGTACGAGATCTTCAGTTTCTTGAACATCCCACAGAGCACCATGAAATATATTATTTAAAAAATGGAAAGAATATGGCACCTCAACAAACCTGCCAAGATAAGGCCACCCACCAAAGTTCACAGACCAGGCAAGCAGGGCATTAATCAGAGAGGCAACAAAGCGATCAAAGAGAACCCTGAAGTAGCTGCAGATGAGACTAAAATGTAACTTTTTGTCCATCAAGGAAAACACTATGTCTGGCGCAAACCCAACACCTCTCATCCCCCTGAGAACACCATGCCGATGTTTTTCATAGGCAGGACTGGGACTGGGAAACTGGTCAGAATTGAAGGAATGATGGATGGAGCTAAATACAGGGAAATTCTTGAGGGAAACCTTCCAGAGATTTGAGACTGGGATGGATGTTCACCTTCCAGCAGGACAATGACCCTACGCATACTAAAGCAACACTCAAGTGGATTAAGGGGAAACCTTTAATGTTGTGGAATGGCTTAGTCAAAGCCCAGACCTCAATCCAATTGAAAACCTGTTGTATGACTTCAAAACCTCTTAAGGATCCTCCCCTTTTTTAAATTTTCGCCTATAATGACATACCCAAATCTAACTGCCTGTAGCTCAGGCCCTGAAGCAAGGATATGCATATTCTTGGTACCATTTGAAAGGAAACACTTTGCCGTTTGTGGAAATGTGAATGGAATGTAGGAGAACATAACACAATAGATCTGGTAAATGATCATACAAAGAAAGAACCAACCGTTATTTTGTTTTCTTTGAAATGCAAGAGAAAAGCAATAATGTATTATTCCAGTCCAGGTAAATTTAGAGTTTGGCCACTAGATGGCTGTCAGTGTATGTGTAAAGTCTTTCACTGATCCAATGAACCATTGCATTTCTGTTCAAATTGTTGAATCAATACTGCCCAAATGTGCCTGATGTTGTTTATGAATCACTTAATAACTCGTTTGTTTATTAACTAAACTAAATGAATGTTCAAAATTGTGCACTATCCTGAAACAATAGCATGTTATTATTTCACTGTAATAGCTACTGTAAATTGGACAGTGCAGTTAGATTAACAAGAATTTAAGCTTTCTGACAATATCAGATATGTCTATGTCTTAGGAAATTTTCTTGTTACTTATACCCTCATGCTAATCGCATTAACCTACATTAGCTCAACCGTCCTGTGGAAGGGACACCAATCCCGAATAAGTTTTAAAGATTGCTGTACACCAGCTGAACTCATCCGACCTGAAGCAGTTTTGCCTTGAAGAATAGGCAGAAATCCCAGTGGCTAGATATGTCAAGGTTATAGAGACATGCCCAAAGAGACATACAGCTGTAATTGTGGCTCTATAAAGTATTATAAAGTGGCTCTATTGACTTAGGAGGGGTAAATAGTTATGCACACTCAAATTCAGTTTTTTTGTCTTAAATATTTTTTATTATGAAACAAACAAGAAATAACATATTCAAAGATGTTGTGTAAATCAAATGATACAAACTCCTCCAAAATATTTTTTAATACCAGGTAAACTCAGTTTTTCACAATTCCTAACATTTAATCCTAGTAAAAATTCCCTGTCTTAGGTCAGTTAGGATCACCACTTTATTTTAAGAAAGTGAAATGTCAGAATAATAGTAGAGATATTGATTAATTTCAGTTTTGATTTCCTTCATCACATTCCCAGTGGGTCAGAAGTTTACATACACTCAATTAGTATTTGGTAGTGTCATGACGTGGCTCTCTTTGGGTATAGCAAGCACCATCCCCATCTCTCTCTCTCTCTCTCTCACCATCTCTCTCTTCCCCCTACACCCAGGCTCTGTTATCGCAGGTCATAAATTCCTAGAGGAGTCTCTCTCCTCATGGCCAGGCAGAATAGAGGCAGAAGGTTTCACAGGAGAACAAACAAACCTCTTCTCCATCATAGAACTTGAGAACTGGACAATGTCCATGTTTTGGAGAATGTGTACACGGTCGGGGAAGAATCCTACTATGACCGGTCCATTTCATTTAATGTTTGTGAAACTCATGAGAGACAATACAGCCACAGTACCATAACTCTGTTTATACAAGGGTCTCAGTTGTGAGGCTTGCATCCAATTGTTGTATAAAATGAATGAAAGATGAAACAATTTGTGAAATTATGTAATGTAAATAAACTGTTTAATGAAGGCAACTCCAATTCCTTTTGGAGTTTAAAACCTCTCTAGGCTAGGGGGCGATATTTTCACTTCCGGATGAAAAGCGTTACCAAAATAAACTGCCTGCTACTCAGGCCCAGAAGCTAGGTTAAGCATGTTATTAGTAGATTTGGTTAGGAAACACTCTGAAGTTTCTAAAACTGTTTGAATGATGTCTGTATAACAGAACATATTTGACAGGCGAAAACACGAGGACAAACCAACCAGGATTTTTTTTGCAATGTTTTTCAGTGGGGATCTAAATTTATAAGGCGCTTGCTTGCAGTTTCTATTGCTTCCACTGGATGTCAACATTCTTTAGAAATTGGTTGATGTTTTTCCTTTGAGAAATGAATAAGTAGGGCAGTTCAGAATGAGGGTTGAGTGAAGTGTCCTGTTGTGGTTGGGGCTCGCTTCAATTTGTTTTTATCCGCTATTGAACACAGTTTTCAACGCAGTCTTAAATTTGATCGATTATTTACCTTAAAAAATACCTAAAGTTGTATTAGGAAGGTTGTTTGAAATGTTTGGACAAAGATTACAGGTAACTTATTAGATATTTTGTAGTCATGTTGCACGTGTTGGAACCGGTGTTTTTCTGGATCAAATACGCCAAATAAATAGACATTTTCGAGATATATAACGACAGAATTAATCGAACAAAAGGACCATTTGTGATGTTTATAGACATATTGGAGTGCCAAGAAAAGAAGATCTTCAAAATTAAGGCATAAATTATATCGTTGTTTCTGCATTTAGTGTCGTGCCTGGCGGATTGAAATATGAATGTTATGTGTTTGTTTGATGGAGTGCTATCCTCAGATAATAGCATGGTTTACTTTTTTGAAATCTGACACAGCGGCTGGATTAACAAGAAGTTTATCTTTAAGCCTATGTATAACACCTGTATCTTTCATCAATGTTTATGATGAATATTTCTGTAATTTGATTTGGCTCTATGCAATTTCACCAGATGTTATTGATACAATGCATTACTGAACATAACGAGGCAATTTAAACTGGGGTTTTTGGACATAAAGAGGGACTTTATTGAACAAAACAAACATTTATTGTGTAACTGGGAGTACCACCAGTGGAAGATCATCAAAGGTTAGTGATTAATTTAATCGCTATTTCTGACTTTTGTGAGCCCTCTCCTTGGCTGGAAAATGTCTGTGTGTTTTTGTGGCTAGGTGCTGTCCTAACATAATCGCATGGTATGCTTTCGCCGTAAATTATTTTTGAAATCGGACATTGGGGTTGGATTAACAAGAAGTTTATCTTTAAAATGATGTATAATACTTGTATGTTTGAGGAATTTTAATTATGAGATTTCTGTTGTTTGAATTTGGCGCCCTGCAATTTCACTGGCTGTTATCGAGGTCGACGCTAGCGTCCCACTAATCCCAGAGAGGTTAACTCAGTCATAGGCCCGCCCCATGAGCACCGACATTGGTCTGGTGTCATGGGACAGCCCTTTCCTACCGTTCTGGATATTACCCCCACCTTGGCAATTTCCCAGGAGACCAAGCTTACCTCGATTACCGAGAGGGCTAAGGTTTAAGTAGAGACCATAAACCCTAAGGTTGTAATGGTTGTTGAGACTATCGATACCGACAGAATAAGAGCAAATCTTCGATTGTAATTACTAGTCTGCAGCTAGGAATTGTGTACCATTGAATGCGAAGGCTGACAACCACCGAAACATCTATTCTGTAAGAACATTTCGGAATGTGACTCTGAAGAATCCTTTCTAACCACGAAAGACGAGTGGATGAACTTCCAACAGAAAGAAGGATGATTCCAACAGCGATCACGACGACACACTGAACGTAAATACATGTATTTATTGCAATTATTTCTGAATGAGTGTGCGTTCATGTGCAAAGGATTAGCATTTCAATTGTTATAATCATCAACTGTGTAGTGTCTTCTGTCTTTCGCGCCCTTCTCAGTCCCTTTGTCTACCAAGCCGCCATACTGGTTTAGCCCACTAGGGCTCATTCCCTATCATTTCTTTGTAACCATATCTACTTTGTTTGTTTGTTTGTGCATTTCTGTGACTATTTTGTTTGTTAATAAAGAAATGATTGAGACAATTGATGTATGGATGATTCATAGTGAAGACTGGGTTCGTGCAGATAACCAACAATTTACGACATTTGGAATGAGAATAACATGAGGTAAAGAATAATTAATTAATAAGAAGACTAATTGATCAGATATGAAAATATCTGAAAGTTATATTAGGAAAATTATAATTTTGTAATCTGAAGATTTTCCTTGGTGCCCTGACATCCTAGTTAATTACATTTACATGATTAGTTTAATCACGTTATAACAATTACAGGGAATTGATTTGCTAAAATCACAATCTTCAGTGTAATGATGCCATAGACACGACAGTAGAATTTCCCTTAACTTGTTTAACTTGGGTCAAACATTTTGGGTAGCCTTCCACAAGCTTCCCACAATAAGTTGGGTGAATTTCCTGACAGAGCTGGTGTAACTGAGTCAGGTTTGTAGTCTTCCTTGCACTCACATGCTTTTTTAGTTCTGCCCACAAATTTTCTATAGGATTGAGGAAAGGGCTTTGTGATGGCCACTTCAATACCTTGCCTTTGTTGTCCTTAAGCCATTCTGCATTAACTTTGGAAGTACGCTTGGGGTCATTGTCCGTTTGGAAGATCCATTTGGACCAATCTTTAACTTCCTGACTGATGTCTTGAGATGTTGCTTCAATATATCCACATCATTTTCCTGCCTCATGCACCAGTCCCTCCTGCAGCAAAGCACCCAACAACATGATGCTGCCACCCCCGTGCTTCACATTTGGGATGGTGTTCGTCGGCTTGCAAGCCTCCCCCTTTTTCCTCCAAACATAACGATGGTCATTATGGCCAAACAGTTCTATTTTTGTTTCATGAGACCAGAGGACATTTCTCCAAAAAGTACAATCTTTGTCCCCATGTGCAGTTGCAAACCATAGTCTGGCTTTTTTATGGTGGTTTTGGAGCAGTGGCTACTTCCTTGCTGAGTGGCCTTTCAGGTTATGTCGAAATAGGACTCGTTTGACTGTGGATAAAGATACTTTTGTTCCTGTTTCCTCCAGCATCTTCACAAGGTCCTTTGCTCTTTTTTTTGCACTTTTAGCAACAAAGTACGTCCATCTATTGGAGACAGAATGTGTCTCCTTCCTGATCGGTATGAGGGCTGCGTGGTCCCATGGTGTTTATACTTGAGTACTATTGTTTGTACAGATGAACGTGGTACCTTCAGGCGTTTGGGAATTGCTCCCAAGGATGAACCAGACTTGTGGAGGTCTACAATTTTTCTTCTGAGGTCTTGGCTGATTTCTTTTCATTTTCCCATGATGTGAAGCAACGAGGCACTGAGTTTGAAGGTAGGCCTTGAAATACATCTACAGGTACACCTCCAATTGACTCAAATGTTGTCAATTAGCCTATCAGAAGCTTCTAAAGCCATGGCATAATTTTCTAGATTTTTCCAAGCTGTTTAAAGGCACAGTCAACTTGGTGTATGTAAACTTCTGACCCACTGGAATTGTGATACAGTGAATTCTAAGTGAAATAATCCGTCTGTAAACAGTTGTTGGAAAAATGACTTGTGTCATGCACAAAGTAGATGTCCTAACCGACTTGCCAAACCTATAGTTTGTTAACCAGAAATTGTGTGTTCAGTGGTTCAAAAACAAATTTAATGACTCCAACATAAGTGTATGTAAACTTCCGACTTCAACTGTAGCTTCTTCTAATTTACCAATGTCTCTGGGTTTACGTGTTTATCCATGTCTTGGTCGGGGGATTCGTGAGGACTTGCTGTTAGTGTACTAGTCAATGTGGCCTTCTGTGAACACTTCTGTGAATACTGCGTGTTAGTCTTGAAGTCTTGAAGTTTCTCATGTAAATGATCTTTATATTAAACTGTACTTCATGTCAATTTATTAAGAATAAATTGAAAGTGTATGCCGTTGGATTTCATGCAGGTATTAGGAGCTCTCTAAAGTGTTGCTATCTTTTCCCGCTGTCCCACGTGACTCCAAGAAATGTACTAACAATAAAAACATAAAGATCTTATTTACTTAAGTATTCAGGCCCTTTTGCTATGAGGCTCGAAATTGAGTTCAGGTGCAACCTGTTTTCATTGCTCATTCTTGAGATGTTTCTACAACTGGATTGGAGTCCACCTGTGGTAAATTCAATTGATTGGACATGACCTGTCTATATAAGGTCTCACATTTATTTTTTATTTTATTTCACCTTTAGGTAGGCTAATTGAGAACAAGATCTCATTTACAACTGCGACCTGGCCAAGATAAAGCAAAGCAGTTCGACACAAACAATAACACAGAGTTACACATGGAATAAACAAACATACAGTCAATAACACAATATAAAAAAAGTCAATATACAGTGTGTGCAAATGAGGTAAGATAAGGGAGGTAAGGCAATAAATAGGCCACAGTGGCAAAATAATTACAATATAGCTAATTAAACACTGGAGTGATAGATGTGCCGAAGATGAATGTGCAAGTAGAGATACTGGGGTGCAAAGGAGCAAAATAAATAGATAACAGTATGGGGATGAGGTGGTTGGATGGGCTATTTATATATGGGCTATGTACAGGCGCAGTGATCTGTGAGCTGCTCTGACAGCTGGTGCTTAAAGTTAGTGAGGGTGTAAGGGATTTCCTCCTCTTCTTCCGAAGAGGAGAGGCGAAAAGGATCAGAGGACAACGTGGTAAGTGTCCATGGTTCTTTTAATATGAAAATGTACACATGGACAACTGAATACAAAAACAATAAACGTGGAATGAACGAAACCCAAAACTGTACCGTGTGGTGAAAAACACAGACACGGAAACAAACACCCACAAACACACAGTGAAACCCAGGCTACCTAAGTATGATTCTCAATTAGAGACAACTAATGACACCTGCCTCTGATTGAGAACCATACTTGGCCGAAACATAGAAATACCCAAATCATAGAAAAACAAACAGACTGCCCACCCCAACTCACGCCCTGACCATACTAAATAATGACAAAACAAAGGAAATAAAGGTCAGAACGTGACAGAGGGAGATATGAGTTGCCAGCTTCAGTGATTTTTGCAATTCGTTCCAGTCATTGGCACCAGAGAACTGGAAGGAAAGGAGGCCAAAAGAGGAATTGGTTTTGGGCTTTGACCAGTGAAATATACCTGCTGGAGCGCATGCTACAGGTGGGTGCTGCTATGGTGTCTAGTGAGCTAAGATAAGGCGGGGCTTTAGATGACCTGGAGCCAGTGGGTTTGGAGATGAATATGAATTGAGGCCCAGCCAATGAGAGCATATAGGTCGCAGTGATGGGTAGTTTTGGGGGCTTTGGTGACAAAACGGATGGCACTGTGATAGACTGCATCCAATTTGCTGAGTAGAGTGTTGGAGTCTATTTTGTAAATTACATCGCCGAAGTCAAGGATTGGTAGGATAGTCCATTTTACAAGGGTACGTTTGGCAGCATAAGTGAAGGATGCTTTGTTGAAAAAATAGGAAGCTAATTCTAGATTTAATTTTTGATTGGAGATTCCTAATGTGAGTCTGGATGGAGAGTTTACAGTCTCAACAAGGTATTTGTAGATGTCCACATATTCTAGGTCAGAACCATCCAGAGTAGTGTTGGTGGACAGGCAGGCATGTGCTGGTAGCGATCGGTTGAAGAGCATGCATTTAAGAGCAGTTGGAGGCCACGGAAGGAGAGTTGTATGGCATTGAAGCTCGTCTGGAGGTTAGTTAACACAGTGTCCAAAGAAGGGCCAGAAGTATACAGAATGATGTCGTCGGTGTAGAGGTGGATCAGAGAATCACCAGCAGCAAGAGCGACATCATTGATGTATACAGAGAAGAGAGTCGGCCAGAGAATTGAACCCTGTGGCACCCCCATAGAGACTGCCAGAGGTCCAGACAACAGGCCCTCCAATTTTACATACTGAACTCTGTCTGAGAAGTAGTTGGTGAACCAGGTGAGGCAGTCATTTGAGAAACCAAGGCTGTTGAGTCTGCCGATAAGAATATGGTGATTGACAGAGTCAAAAACCTTGGCCAGGTCTTTGAATACAGCTGCATACAGTATTGTCTCTTATTGATATAGGTTATGATTTCATATCGGACCTTGAGCGTGGCTGAGGTGCACCCATGACCAGCTCCGAAACCACACTCCATAGCGAAGAAGGTACTGTGGGATTAGAAATGTTTGTTGATCTGTTTGTTAACTTGGCTTTCGAAGACCGTAGTAAGGCAGGGTAGGATAGATAAAGGTCTGTAGCAGTTTAGGTCTAGAGTGTCTCTACCTTTGAAGACGGGGCTGACCGCAGCAGCTTTCCAATCTTTGGGGATCTCAGATGATACGAAAGAGAGGATGAACAGGCTAGCAATAGGGGTTGCAACAATTTCAGCTGATAATTTTAGAAAGAGAGGGTCCAGATTGTCTAGCTTGGCTGATTTGTAGGGGTCCAGATTTTGCAGCTCTTTCAGAACATCAGCTATCTGGCTTTGAGTGAAGAAGAAATGGGGAGGCTTGGTGTGGGGGGTACAGGGCTGTTGACCGGGGTAGGGGTGGCCAGGTGGAAAGCCAGAAATTCTCAATTTACGTGGATTTATGAGTGGTGACAATGTTTCCCAGTGCAGTGGGCAGCTGGGAGGAGGTGCTTTTATTCCCCATGGACTTTACAGTGTCCCAGAACATTTTGGGATTTGTGCAGCAGGATGCACATTTCTGTTTGAAAAAGCTAGCCTTTGCTTTCCGAACTAACTGTGTATATTGGTTCCTAACTTCCCTGAAAAGTTGCATATCGCGGGGGCTATTCGATGCTAATGCAGTACGCCACAGGATGTTTTTGTGCTGGTCAAGGGCAGTTAGGTCTGTAGTGAACCATGGGTTATATCTGTTTCTGGTTCTACAGAAATGAGGCATGCTTCTTTAAGATTGTGAGGAAAACACTTTTAAAGAATAACCTGGCATCTTCTACCGACGGAATGAGGTCAAAATCCTTCCAGGATACCCGGGCCTGATCGATTGGAAAGGCCTGCTCGCTGAAGTGTTTTAGGGAGCATTTGACAGTGATGAGGGGTGGTCGTTTGACCGGAGCCCCATTATGGATGCAAGCAATGAGGCAGTGATCGCTGAGATCCTGGTTGAAGACAGCAGAGGTGTATTTGGAGGGCAGGTTTATAGTTAGAGATGGAAATTTCAGGGTTTTTGGTGGCCTTCCTAAGCCAGGATTCAGACACGGCTTGGACATCCGGGTTGGCAGAGTCTGCTAAAGCAGCGAATAAAACAAACGTAGGGAGGATAATCTAATGTCAACATGCATGAAACCAAGGCTTTTACGGTTACAGAAGTCAACAAATGAGAGTGCCTGGGGAATTGGAATGGAGCTAGGCACTGCAGGGCCTGGATTAACCTCTACATCACCAGAGGAGCAGAGGCGGAGTAGGATAAGGGTATGGCTAAAGGCTATAAAAACTGGTCATCTAGTACATTCGGAACAGAGAGTAAAAGGAACAGGTTTCTGGGTGCGGTAGAATATATTCAATGCATAATGTAAAGACAAAGTTATGGTAGGATGTGAATTTGGTGGAGGTAAACCTAGGCATTGAGTGACGATGAGAGAGGTATTGTCACTAGAGGCATCAATTAAACCAGGTGAGGTCACCGCATATGTGGGAGGTGGGACAAGAGGGTTAGCTGAGGCATGTTGAGCATGGCTGGAGGCTCTACAGTGAAATAAGACAATAATCACTAACCAAAACAGCAATGCACAAGGCATATTGACATTAGGGAGAGGCATGCGTAACCGAGTGATCATAGGGTCCAGTGAGTAGCTGGGCGGGCTGGAGACACGGTAATTCAGACAGCTAGCGGGCCGGGGTTAGCAGGCTAGCAGAAGGGCCAAAGAGGGACGTCGCAATGGATGAAATCTGTTGTAGCCCCCTCGTGCAGTTACGTCGGCAGACCAGTCGTGATGGATCCTCAGGGGTTCATGTAGTAAATTGACTGATTGACCTCTTCAGCTAACAGACCAGTCATGATGGATCCTCAGGGGTTTGTGTTGTAAATTGCCTGATGGACTACTTCAGCTAACACTCTCGACAGCCAGTAGGCCATGGCTAGCAGGTTAGCAGATGGGCATTCAGGGGACGTCACAATGGAGGAGCCTTTTGAAAAAAAAACCTTGGGCGGATTACGTCGGAAGTCCAGTCGTGATGGATCGGCGGGGCTCCGTATTGGCAATAAATTAGGTCCAGGCCAATTGGCAAAATAGGTATTGTAGCCCAAAGAGTGGCTGATGGACCTCTTCAGCTAGCCGGGAGATGGGCCTAGCATAGGCTAGCTCCTGGCTAATTGGTGCTTGCTTCAGGACAGAGACGTTAGCCAGGAGAAGCCAATTGGATAGCAGCTAGCTAGCTGCGATGATCCAGGTGAAGAGGTTCAGAGCTTGTGGTAGGAATCTGGGGATATGGAGAAAATGAAGTCCAATAAGCTCTGGGTTGAATTGCGCTGTGCGGACTGGCAGGAGTTGTCTGGACTAAAGGTTAGCTGATGACCACTAGCAGTGGCTAGCTGACTACTAGCTAGTAGCTAATTAGCTGGCTAGCTTCTGTTGGGGGTTTCGGTTCTAAAGTAAAGAAAATAGCAGATACATAACACATGGGGTGAGACGGGTTGCAGGAGAGTATGTTGAAGTTGGGGTTAAGAAAAAAAAAAGATATGCGAAGAAAAAAAGATATAAAAAGATATATACATGGGACACGACAAGACAAAGACAACGATGCCTGACTGCTATGCCATCTTGGATTTTTGAGGGAATGTTGACAGTGCATGTCAGGGCAAAAACGAAGGCATGTGGTTGAAGGAATTGTCCTTAGAGCTCCGAGACAGGATTGTGTTGAGGCACAGATCTGGCGAAGGGTACCAAGACGTTTCTGCAGAATTTAAGGTCCCCAAGAACACAGAGTCCTCCATCATTCTTAAATGGAAGAAGTTTGGAACCACCAAGACTCTTTCTAGAGCTGGCCGCCGGTCCAAACTGAGCAATCGGGGGAGAAGGGCCTTAGTCAGGGAGGTGACCAAGAAACCTTAGTAACTTAGTAACTCTGACAGAGCTCTAGAGTTCCTCTGTGGAGATGGGAGAACCTTTCAGAAGGACAACCATCTCTGCAGCACTCCACCAATCAGGCCTTTATGGTAGAGTGGCCAGACGTAAGTCACTCCTCAGTAAAAGGCACAGGAAAGCACGCTTGGATTTTGCCAAAAGACACCTAAAAAAAAGATTCTCTGGTCTGATGAAACCAGAGGGGAGAATGATATTGTAGAAAAAGAGAATGAGCTGGAAGAGGAGCAGGAAGAGCGAAAGAGAGATAGGAGGTAAAGGTGATGTAAGAGGACAGAGGGAGAGAATTCCCATACGGAAAGAAAATCGTTAAATATATTTAAAAAAAAATTTTTTAGGATACATGTGAAATATAAAACATAACACATGTAATGAATTACATTTTTGTCAGGGAGCTTAGCCCCAGTGATGTAGCAAGCCAATCTTGTTTTTTTTTCTAATCATTTTAGAAAGATAATTGTCCCTTAATGATGATGTCAGTTATTGTCGGCTCTTCTCCAGACCTGACCACCAAATCTGTCATGCATGAAGGATGAGTGTCACTTAATCATGACCTCTCTCTCGCTCTGAATCCACAGATACCACGACCTCTCCACGACGACTCTTCTCATTGGGCAGCACTGATATGCATAGACTCTTGTAATATTTAGTGTAGGCTTCACCAAGACCATGATACAGAAGATATGTGTGTGTCTGTGTTTTGTGTGTATGTTTGTATGGCTGTATGTCTTCATGTGAGTATGTGTGTGTCTGCGTGTGTCTTCATGCATTGGTATGTGTGTGATTCCCACCATAATCAATCAGAATATTCCCCACTTCCCAGTAATGGGAACTCCAGTGCTGATTGTGTGAAAGTGTATCACACACATTGTGATGTCACATTAAAACAATGATGGCTGTAGAATACCAGAGATCTTTTCCACCCCAGCGCACTGAGGTCATGGCTGAAGTCTGGGCCTTCCACAGATAAGGCAATTACGGGCTCAGTCCTATCTTACGGAGCTGTTAATGCTTGCGTGTGTATGCACATGCATGCGTGTGTGTACGTGTGCTTGTGCTTGTGCATGTGTGCATAGATAGGCATTGTCCTACTCCACAAATCCCAGGCAAACCAACAGAACACACACCGTACCCCAGGATTTGCACACCCACATTTTTTGGGGGCCTTTCATTAACACATTTCATGCAATTCTACGTAATTTACATGACTAGAGACCAGGGATTGTAACCAAAATTATTTTCCAATCGTTACTTTCTGAACAGAACCACTATTTTTTTTCTTTTCGTTCCACTGTTCCCGACCAGAGGAAGAAAAAGTTCTGGACTGGTTCCAACCCCCAAAAAGTACTGGTTTTATATGGTTCCTTTCTGTTCCTTTTTCAACCCGTGAAATCAACTGTTGTTTACATTTAGCTCATTAAATGACTTCACCAGTCAGTGCAGGAAAGCTGATTGTTTACATGCGTGACAGACAAGTGTAGTCAATGGCACAAGATGCCACTGAGATTTTTCAGGGTGGGGAGAGAGTGAGAGAGGGTTGAGGAGGAGGCTTCAACCGCTGGGCATCTTGTTATGACATGTATTATCTTCATCTGTCCTTTGAGCTAGCTAGCAAACAAGCTTGTGTGTGCAGAGTGGCACCACAATTAAAAACACGTCTTACCTTTTTGTAGTGAATAAATAGGACTATAGTGTCCTTATATAGCATTGAAAAAGTGAATCCATTATTTTGTAGCTAATAAAAAATCTCTACTCCCTATCTTCTGAATCAAACTAGTAATGTCAGTACAGTAGCCTATGCTTCAGAGGGGAGAGGGGCAGGTCGCCTAAACACGCACAAGCACAGATTTTCAGCTTGCATGCAGACACTGGAATCTGAGTAACAGACAGAGGGCTTTGCCGAGGCGCTTGTTGTGGAAGTTGATAAAAAAAATGCCTGAAACATAAAAAAAACGTTACAAACCAGTTCCCAGGCTTTTAAAAGAATGATTATTTTTCAGAACAGTATGGATCAGTTTCGTTCCAGGTTCCATTTCTGATCTTTGAAAAATGTTGATCTTTCCTGGTTTTCTGTTCTGTTCCCTGAACCAGTTCCAACCCCTGCTGGAGACATTAGCAGAATATTTTTTAATACCACACAATTAACCGAAATGAGTAGCTACTCAGACATTGAAATACTGAAATCAATAAAAAAGACCTCATTGTGAATGCAACCAATAGCCCAGGACAATGAAAAGAGACAATATTAGGAAGAAATATAATAGGCTACATTATAGGCTACTAAATAAACTTTTGAGTGGCACTGACTCACCCACTGAGAAAGAAAGCATGAATATGCATTGGCCGATGCTCTTGCACCAATAGCTTTTCTCAGGCTAGACTACTTTGAAAAACAGTGCTGTTCGCTCAAAATTGAGAGCTGAGAAAACATTTGATAGCTTCTACAGATGGATTAGTCTTCTCTTTTCATCAGTAGGCATTTGCTTTCCAAACAAACTAAATTGTATTTTATGATCTATGGTCCTTCTGTAGCTCAGTTGGTAGAGCATGGCGCTTGTAACGCCAGGGTAGTGGGTTAGATTCCCGGGACCACCCATACGTAGAATGTATGCACACATGACTGTAAGTCGCTTTGGATAAAAGTGTCTGCTAAATGGCATTTATTATTATTATATTATTAATCTAGACATACTCCATATGTTAGAGCACACTATAAGGAGGATAATGACACCAAGATGAGTCTTACAGGAGGCATCTATAGCTATAAAAAGTGCCTAAGATGGCCACTCTCATCATGATCTCCCCCCCAAAATATGTGATGCAAATGTAAAAAGCATGTCAAACATCCTTCCTCACGATGAAGATCCTATGTGAGAATTGGCAGAACAATCTGAGATACCCAAAATATTTTCAGGCAGTCCTGGTGTGGAATCGCCCCCATAGGGCTCTAGTCAAAAGTACACTATGTAGGGAATAGAGTGCAATTTGGGGCACCTAGTCCTACATAGGATTCTATTTGTAAGTGTAATTATGGCAATCTGTGAGGGAACAGTGGCCATAATGGTTTAATCACATTGGGCTATTCTTCTGATTTGTCATTGGATGAATTCATCACATCCCAGTTTTATTTTAGGGTATGCACTGTAAAAGAGAGTCTGATTGACAGAAAGCATCTCTGGACAGAGTTTAGATGGACTCAAGGGACGTCCCTGTCTCTGAACAATTATTATTTTGTTATTCAATAAATGTATTTATTAGCAACAGATACCATAGATTAATGAGTCATTAGCATCAATGTGTTGTATGCAGATGGGACAAGACAGCCAAACAGTCATGTCTGACTGCATTAGTTAGTTAGTTAGTTAGTTAGTTAGTTAGTTAGTTAGTTAGTTAGTTAGTTAGTTAGTTAGTTAGTTAGTTAGTTAGTTAGTTAGTTAGTTAGTTAGTTAGTTAGTTAGTTACTTTAATCAATTATTATTCTGAATACTATACCGCAATTCATGTCTGTTGTTGGTGTGTTCGTCTCTCTGGGTAAGAGCCTTTGATTAATGAAAGTCTGTTTGGCAGGCTGAGTGACACAATGAGTGACACTGAGTGACAGCCACATCAGTCTCATATGTCAGAGGTGTGCTTTAGCAATGGTCTAACGTTAATGAGTGAAGCCCTTCAGTCCACTCTCTATATAATTAATGGTACTGTATGTCACATCACAGTCAGCACAGCACACAGACTAGAAAAAGATTACAGTAATACTCAGTTCTTTCCTTTTATTTATTTAAAAAAACGAACTGTTCATAGTTTCAGGGTTTACCTCACAGTTTGAACTTGCCAAAGTATCTAAAATCAATATTTATAGCGCGTCTCAGCTCGGCAGTCTGTGATAGGGGCTGATTCTATGTATGGTCAGAAGTAAAGAATGCAGGTATGTGGTCACTAGTGGAGTGGGCTGCTGGTTGCTGCTGCCAGGACTTTGACTGACAGGCTGGCCCAATCTCTCTCTCTCTCTCTCTCTCTCTCTCTCTCTCTCTCTCTCTCTCTCTCTCTCTCTCTCTCTCTCTCTCTCTCTCTCTCTCTCTCTCTCTCTCTCTCTCTCTCTGTGTGTGTTTCTCTGTGTCTATCTCTCCCTCTCTCCCTCTCTCTCTCTCTCTCTGTTTCTCTGTGTCAATCTCCCTCTCTCTCTCTCTCTCTCTCTGTTTCTCTGTGTCAATCTCTCTCTCTCTCTCTCTCTCTCTCTCTCTCTCTCTCTCTCTCTCTCTCTCTCTCTCTCTCTCTCTCTCTCTCTGTGTTTCTCCGTGTCTATCTCTCCCTTTCTCTCTCCATCTTCTGCTCTCTGCTTGGAGTGATTACATTCCTGTGTTCTGTTTGTGCAGTGATTCAGAGGTCTGAATCAGACGTTGTGTGCTCATAACTGTGGCATGCACTGATATTTGCCACACACACACACACACACACACACACACACACACACACACACACACACACACACACACACACACACACACACACACACACACACACACACACACACACACACACACACACACACACACACACACACACACACACACACACACACACACACACACACACACACACACACACACACACACTTGTAAGAACATGTGCACTCACACTTGCAAGAGCACACACTACACTGGGAGAGTGTCTTGGCACACGTATAGACCAGCAGACATTAAAGGTGCTTAGTTTTGGCTTTTTCACTTTTATCATGATTTGTACTGGTTTTATTGAATTATTTGAATTACTTTGCATGTCTGACTGCAACACTGGGGCGGCAGCGTAGCCTAGTGGTTAGAGAGAGCGTTGGACTAGTAACCGGAAGGTTGCGAGTTCAAACCCCCGAGCTGACAAGGTACAAATCTGTCGTTCTGCCCCTGAACAGGCAGTTAACCCACTGTTCCCAGGCCGTCATTGAAAATAAGAATTTGTTCTTAACTGACTTGCCTGGTTAAATAAAGGTAAAATAAATAAAAAATTGAATAAGTCCTCCATTAATATCCAAGCAAGCATTGATTTGTGAGCATAAGAGCTCCATTCACAAAACAATGAAGAATGACCTGTTGCCAGGCATTTCAATCGCCATAATCATGACCTTACGTTATATGGGCATTGAATTGGTGAAGGTGCGACATAGGGGAGGAGATAGGGATAAATGACATCTCCACAGAGACATTGGAACAAGTGCTTGGGCACCTTTGCCCAGCAAGTCTCAATGACGAATGTTCTTTTTCTTTCTCTATAAATATGTAGGCCAAAAATACCCTCCTTACATTTAGGTTATGACATACTAATGTATCTTTATTGTGTGTTTGTATATTTGTATTTTATTTAACCTTTAGTTTATCAGGGAGTCATATTGAGACCAAGGTCTCTTTTACCAATTTACATGAAGAACAGAAAATGCAAGCAGAACGAATTTTAAAAAACATTCATCAGTAATAAGGTCCTCAACCCTCTTTTTGAAATACCCTGGAGGCACCAGAACATCACATTCATCAGTAATAAGGTCTCAATCACTGTTTTGAATTGCCGTAGAGGGACCAGAACATCACATTAATGAGTAATAAGGTCTCAATCAGCTCTTTGAATTGCCGTAGAGGCACCAGAACATCACATTCATCAGTAATAAGGTCTCAATCACCTTTCTGAATTGCCGTAGAGGCACCAGAACATCACATTAATCAGTAATAAGGTCCTCAATCACCTTTCTGAATTGCCCTGGAGGTATCAGAACATCACAATCAGTAATAAGGTCCACAAACACCTTTCTGAATTGCCGTAGAGGCACCAAAACATCACATTCATCAAAAATAAGGTCCACAATCACCTTTCTGAAATGCCCTGGAGGCACCAGAACATCACATTAATCAGTAATAAGGTCCTCAATCACCTTTCTGAATTGCCCTGGAGGCATCAGCACATCACATTAATCAGTAATAAGGTCCACAATCACTGTTTTGAATTGCCCTGGAGGCACCAGAACATCACATTAATCAGTAATAAGGTCCTCAATCACCTTTCTGAATTGCCCTGGAGGCATCAGAACATCACATTAATCAGTAATAAGGTCCTCAATCACCTTTCTGAATTGCCATAGAGGCACCAGAACATCACATTAATCAGTAATAAGGTCTCAATCACCATTTTGAATTGCCCTGGAGGCACCAGAACATCACATTAATCAGTAATAAGGTCTCAATCACTGTTTTGAATTGCCCTGGAGGCATCAGAACATCACATTAATCAGTAATAAGGTCCTCAATCACCTTTTTGAATTGCCGTAGAGGCACCAGAACATCACATTAATCAGTAATAAGGTCCTCAATCACCTTTCTGAATTGCCCTAGAGGCACCAGAACATCGCATTCATCAGTAATGAGGTCCTCAATCACCTTTCTGAATTATCCTAGAGGCACCAGAACATCAACTTTAAGAATATTTTGAAGATTGTTCCACATAATAAGGTGCAAGAAAAGCTGATTTGCTGAACTCAGTAGAGCATTTCCAGAGAATTTTCAGAGATAGCCATCCCTGAGATTGTGGCATCAACCACTGTGACATCAAAGAAGGCCAATCAACTTTCTGGTATAGAATGCAATGATGAGAAACTGTTGCTTTTTCCTTGCTTTGGCCCAGGCCTGATTTCTCATCTGAATGAGCTCAGTGTCATGTTTTGTCTTATATTGTCTTGTCATTTTTGCTTTCCCTTCTGTTCGTTTTCCCCCTGCTGGTCTTTTTAGGTTCGTTCCCTTTTTTCTCTCTCCCTCCCTCTCTCTCTTCTCTCTATCGTTCCATTCCTGCTCCCAGCTGTTCCTATTCCCCTAATCAATCATCTAATCTTTTCACACCTGTTCCGTATCTTGCCCTCTGATTAGAGTCCCTATTTCTCCCCTTGTCTTCCGTTTCTGTCCTGTCGGATCCTTGTATATTGTTCACCGTGCTGTGTCTTTGTCTCGCCCTGTCGTGTCGTGTTTCCCTCAGATGCTGCGTGTGAGCAGGTGTCTGAGTCTGCTACGGTCGGTGCCTTCCCGAGGCAACCTACAGTTTATGGTCGAGTCTCCAGTCTGTCCTCGTCACCACGAGTGGAATTAGTTTTTTATGCTTTGTTTACCGCTCCGATTTGTCTAGGAGTATTGCATATTTCCTTTACTGGAATAAAGACTCTGTTTTCGCCAAGTCGCTTTTGGGTCCTCATTCACCTGCATAACAGAAGGATCCGACCAAAGAATGGACCCAGCGACTACAGACGCTCGTAACACTGCCGTCGAGATCCAAGGAGCCATGCTCGGCAGACACGAGCAGGAATTGTCTGCTGCTCGTCATGCCGTGGAGAACCTGGCCGCTTAGGTTTCCGACCTCTCTGGACAGTTCCAGAGTCTTCGTCTCGTGCCACCTGTTACTTCCTGGTCTGCCGAGCCTCCGGAACCTAGGGTTAATAACCCACCTTGTTACTCCGGGCAGCCCACGGAGTGCCGCTCCTTTCTCACCCAGTGTGATATTGTGTTCTCTCTCCAACCCAACACATACTCTAGAGAGAGAGCTCGGGTTGCTTACGTCATATCACTCCTTACTGGCCGGGCTCGAGAGTGGGGCACAGCTATCTGGGAGGCAAGGGCTGATTGTTCTAACAATTACCAGAACTTTAAAGAGGAGATGATTCGGGTTTTTGACCGTTCAGTTTTTGGTAGGGAGGCTTCTAGGGCCCTGGCTTCCCTATGTCAAGGTGATCGATCCATAACGGATTACTCTATAGAGTTTCGCACTCTTGCTGCCTCTAGTGACTGGAACGAGCCGGCGCTGCTCGCTCGTTTTCTGGAGGGACTCCACGCAGTGGTTAAAGATGAGATTCTCTCCCGGGAGGTTCCTTCCAGTGTGGACTCTTTGATTGCACTCGCCATCCGCATAGAACGACGGGTAGATCTTCGTCACCAAGCTCGTGGAAGAGAGCTCGCGTTAACGGTGTTTCCCTGCTCCGCATCGCAACCATCTCCCTCCTCTGGCTCAGAGACTGAGCCCATGCAGCTGGGAGGTATTCGCATCTCGACTAAGGAGAGGGAACGGAGGATCACCAACCGCCTGTGCCTCTATTGCGGACTTGCTGGACATTTTGTCAATTCATGTCCAGTAAAAGCCAGAGCTCATCAGTAAGCGGAGGGCTACTGGTGAGCGCTACTACTCAGGTCTCTCCATCAAGATCCTGTACTACTATGTCAGTCCATCTACGCTGGACCGGTTCGGGTGCTACATGCAGTGCCTTGATAGACTCTGGGGCTGAGGGTTGTTTTATGGACGAAGCATGGGCTCGGAAACATGACATTCCTTTCAGACAGTTAGAGAAGCCTACGCCCATGTTCGCCTTAGATGGTAGTCATCTCCCCAGTATCAGATATGAGACACTACCTTTAACCCTCACAGTATCTGGTAACCACAGTGAGACTATTTCCTTTTTGATTTTTCGTTCACCTTTTACACCTGTTGTTTTGGGTCATCCCTGGCTAGTATGTCATAATCCTTCTATTAATTGGTCTAGTAATTCTATCCTATCCTGGAACGTTTCTTGTCATGTGAAGTGTTTAATGTCTGCCATCCCTCCCATTTCTTCTGTCCCCACTTCTCAGGAGGAACCTGGCGATTTGACAGGAGTGCCGGAGGAATATCATGATCTGCGCACGGTCTTCAGTCGGTCCCGAGCCAACTCCCTTCCTCCTCACCGGTCGTATGATTGTAGTATTGATCTCCTTCCGGGGACCACTCCCCCTCGGGGTAGACTATACTCTCTGTCGGCTCCCGAACGTAAGGCTCTCGAGGATTATTTATCTGTGTCTCTTGACGCCGGTACCATAGTGCCTTCTTCCTCTCCGGCCGGGGCGGGGTTCTTTTTGTTAAGAAAAAGGACGGTACTCTGCGCCCCTGCGTGGATTATCGAGGGCTGAATGACATAACGGTTAAGAATCGTTATCCGCTTCCCCTTATGTCATCAGCCTTCGAGATTCTGCAGGGAGCCAGGTGCTTTACTAAGTTGGACCTTCGTAACGCTTACCATCTCGTGCGCATCAGAGAGGGGGACGAGTGGAAAACGGCGTTTAACACTCCGTTAGGGCATTTTGAGTACCGGGTTCTGCCGTTTGGTCTCGCCAATGCGCCAGCTGTTTTTCAGGCATTAGTTAATGATGTTCTGAGAGACATGCTGAACATCTTTGTTTTTGTCTACCTTGACGATATCCTGATTTTTTCACCGTCACTCGAGATTCATGTTCAGCACGTTCGACGTGTACTCCAGCGCCTTTTAGAGAATTGTCTCTACGTGAAGGCTGAGAAGTGCTCTTTTCATGTCTCCTCCGTTACTTTTCTCGGTTCTGTTATTTCCGCTGAAGGCATTCAGATGGATCCCGCTAAGGTCCAAGCTGTCAGTGAGTGGCCCGTTCCAAGGTCACGTGTCGAGTTGCAGCGCTTTCTAGGTTTCGCTAATTTCTATCAGCGTTTCATTCGTAATTTCGGTCAAGTTGCTGCCCCTCTCACAGCTCTTACTTCTGTCAAGACGTGTTTTAAGTGGTCCGGTTCTGCCCAGGGAGCTTTTGATCTTCTCAAAGAACGTTTTACGTCCGCTCCTATCCTCGTTACTCCTGACGTCACTAGACAATTCATTGTCGAGGTTGACGCTTCAGAGGTAGGCGTGGGAGCCATTCTATCCCAGCGCTTCCAGTCTGACGATAAGGTTCATCCTTGCGCTTATTTTTCTCATCGCCTGTCGCCATCGAACGCAACTATGATGTGGGTAACCGCGAACTGCTCGCCATCCGCTTAGCCCTAGGCGAATGGCGACAGTGGTTGGAGGGGGCGACCGTTCCTTTTGTCGTTTGGACAGACCATAAGAACCTTGAGTACATCCGTTCTGCCAAACGACTTAATGCACGTCAAGCTCGTTGGGCGTTGTTTTTCGCTCGTTTCGAGTTTGTGATTTCTTACCGTCCGGGTAGTAAGAACACCAAGCCTGATGCCTTATCCCGTCTCTTTAGTTCTTCTGTGGCTTCTACTGATCCCGAGGGATTCTTCCTTATGGGCGTGTTGTCGGGTTGACAGTCTGGGGAATTGAAAGACAGGTTAAGCAAGCACTCACGCACACTGCGTCGCCGCGCGCTTGTCCTAGTAACCTTCTTTTCGTTCCTGTTTCTACTCGTCTGGCTGTTCTTCAGTGGGCTCACTCTGCCAAGTTAGCTGGTCATCCCGGCGTTCGAGGTACTCTTGCTTCTATTCGCCAGCGCTTTTGGTGGCCTACTCAGGAGCGTGACACGCGCCGTTTCGTGGCTGCTTGTTCGGACTGCGCGCAGACTAAGTCAGGTAACTCTCCTCCTGCCGGTCGTCTCAGACCGCTTCCCATTCCTTCTCGACCATGGTCTCACATCGCCTTAGACTTCATTACCGGTCTGCCTTTGTCTGCGGGGAAGACTGTGATTCTTACGGTTGTCGATAGGTTCTCTTAGGCGGCACATTTCATTCCCCTCGCTAAACTTCCTTCCGCTAAGGAGACGGCACAAATCATCATCGAGAATGTGTTCAGAATTCATGGCCTCCCGTTAGACGCCGTTTCAGACAGAGGCCCGCAATTCACGTCACAGTTTTGGAGGGAGTTCTGTCGTTTGATTGGTGCGTCCGTCAGTCTCTCTTCCGGGTTTCATCCCCAGTCTAACGGTCAAGCAGAAAGGGCCAATCAGACGATTGGTCGCATACTAGGCAGCCTTTCTTTTAGAAACCCTGCGTCTTGGGCAGAACAGCTCCCCTGGGCAGAATACGCTCACAACTCGCTTCCTTCGTCTGCTACCGGGTTATCTCCGTTTCAGAGTAGTCTGGGTTACCAGCCTCCTCTGTTCTCATCCCAGCTTGCCGAGTCCAGCGTTCCCTCCGCTCAAGCGTTTGTCCAACGTTGTGAGCGCACCTGGAGGAGGGTGAGGTCTGCACTTTGCCGTTACAGGGCACAGACTGTGAGAGCCGCCAATAAACGTAGGATTAAGAGTCCTAGGTATTGTTGCGGCCAGAGAGTGTGGCTTTCCACTCGCAACCTTCCCCTTACGACAGCTTCTCGTAAGTTGACTCCGCGGTTCATTGGTCCGTTCCGTGTCTCCCAGGTCGTCAATCCTGTCGCTGTGCGACTGCTTCTTCCGCGACATCTTCGTCGCGTCCATCCTGTCTTCCATGTCTCCTGTGTCAAGCCCTTTCTTCGCACCCCGTTCGTCTTCCCCCCGTCCTTGTCGAGAGCGCACCTATTTACAAGGTACGTAGGATCATGGACATGCGTTCTCGGGGACGGGGTCACCAATACTTAGTGGATTGGGAGGGTTTACGGTCCTGAGGAGAGGAGTTGGGTTCCGTCTCGGGACGTGCTGGACCGTTCGCTGATTGATGATTTCCTCCGTTGCCGCCAGGATTCCTCCTCGAGTGCGCTCGGTGAGTGGGGGGGTACTGTCATGTTTTGTCTTATATTGTCTTGTCATTTTTGCTTTCCCTTCTGTTCGTTTTCCCCCTGCTGGTCTTTTTAGGTTCGTTCCCTTTTTCTCTCTCCCTCCCTCTCTCTCTTCTCTCTATCGTTCCGTTCCTGCTCCCAGCTGTTCCTATTCCCCTAATCAATCATCTAATCTTTTCACACCTGTTCCGTATCTTGCCCTCTGATTAGAGTCCCTATTTCTCCCCTTGTCTTCCGTTTCTATCCTGTCGGATCCTTGTATATTGTTCACCGTGCTGTGTCTTTGTCTCGCCCTGTCGTGTCGTGTTTCCCTCAGATGCTGCGTGTGAGCAGGTGTCTGAGTCTGCTACGGTCGGTGCCTTCCCGAGGCAACCTACAGTTTATGGTCGAGTCTCCAGTCTGTCCTCGTCACCACGAGTGGAATTAGTTTTTTATGCTTTGTTTACCGCTCCGATTTGTCTAGGAGTATTGCATATTTCCTTTACTGGAATAAAGACTCTGTTTTCGCCAAGTCGCTTTTGGGTCCTCATTCACCTGCATAACACTCAGATAACTCAGAAGAAACACAAGGGTTACGATCTAAGATGAATCTGAATTGTTTAAAAGGGGAAGGTTTATCTGCCAGAGGAATACATATGGAGGATACATTTTCTAGAGCCAACTCAGGTTCAGGAATACAGGAGACGGTGGCTAAATCAGAGTAGAACATGTCATGTAAAAATCCTTGAGCAGAAAAAATGTAACTTCTTAATTAAACGAGGATTAGCATTTTGCTGTTTCGTATCACTAATACATACTATGGGATAATGGTCACTGAGATCATGTGCAGATACTCCACTAGACACATATTTATGGAGGTTATTAGTAATTAAATCAATCAATGGAGAGTAGCAGGCAGTTTACTCTGGGCACCCCTGGGCAACTTATTCATCCAAGCTACTCAATACTGCCCCCAGCCATAAGAAGTTAACAGGTTTTTTCACATTTAGCTGTGTGGGTTTTGACATCAATTGAGTCAGATTAAAATCAATGCATAAACTCTTAAATTGATCTGAGGCCAGGGATAGCCAATCCAGATTAAAATCCCGTAAAATGACCAACACCGAGGACAGAAAAGGTGTTAAACACTCAGATATAGCACCAATAGCATCCGCCATGGCAGCAATGGAGGCGGTAAATCCCAGCAACAAATTAATGTTTATTCTGGTTTACGAACACATCTACAATCAAGAGCTCAACTTTCTTGGGAACATAAATATTTAAAGATTGGGATGCCATAAAATTAAATTGTACATATATGGCCACTCCTCCCCTTTTCTGTAAATACATTATAATAAGAGACAAAACTATTGAACCATGTTTCCATATAATCATGTTTCCAGACTGTCAGTCCTAATATAAATTGTGTCCTATTTTATTAATCATACTTTGCCCATTTACAGTGGGGCAAAAAACTATTTAGTCAGCCACCAATTGTGCAGATCCTAGAGTAGAGCTGGGCTGAGTTGAGGTGGGCCTGGTCTAGTAGAGCTGTGATGGGCCGGCTCTGGTAGAGCTGTGCTGAGGCGGGCCGGGTCTGGTAGAGCTGTGCTGTGATGGGCCAGTTCTGGAAGAGCTGTGCTGAGACGGGCCGGGTCTGGTTCAGCTGTGCTGAGACGGGCCTGGTCTGGTTGAGCTGTGCTGTGATGAGCCGGCTCTAGTAGGGCTGTGCTGTGATGGGCCGGCTCTGGTTGAGCTGTGCTGAGGAGGGCCTGGTCTGGTAGAGCTGTGCTGTGATGGGCCAGCTCTGGAGGAGCTGTGCTGAGACGGGCTTGGTCTGGTTGAGCTGTGCTGAGACGGGCCTGGTCTGGTTGAGCTGTGCTGTGATGGGCCTGGTCTGGTAGCACGGGAGGGAGGTTTTAGAGGGTATTGAAGAGGGAAGTGTGGCCGGCGATGCTCCAAACTCTGTGTGGGATCTCTTTTACTGCGTATAGCTTGGGCATAGCTCAGTGTATCTGCATGCAGTTCCTGGGAGATAAGTGGTGGAGAGTGGTGTGGGGGGCAGTGTCTGCTGGCTGTTCTCCAGTCTCTGTGAAGTGCCACCAGATACATGTCTAAAGGAGTGTCTGATTTGTCTAGGGGAGTTGGTGGCTGGTCTCCAGTCTCTGTGAAGCGCCACCAGACACATGTCTAAAGGAGTGTCTGATTTGTCTAGGGGAGTTGGTGGCTGGTCTCCAGTCTCTGTGAAGCACCACCAGACATATGTCTAAAGGAGTGTCTGATTTGTCTAGGGGAGTTGGTGACTGGTCTCCAGTCTCTGTGAAGCACCACCAGATACATGTCTAAAGGAGTGTCTGATTTGTCTAGGAGAGTTGGTGGCTGGTCTCCAGTCTCTGTGAAGCGCCACCAGATACATGTCTCAAGGAGTGTCTGATTTGTCTAGGGGAGTTGGTGGCTGTTCTCCAGTCTCTGTGAAGCGCCACCAGACACATGTCTAAAGGAGTGTCTGATTTGTCTAGGGGAGTTGGTGGCTGGTCTCCAGTCTCTGTGAAGCACCACCAGACACATGTCTAAAGGAGTGTCTAATTTGTCTAGGGGAGTTGGTGGCTGGTCTACTGCTCCTGTGGGGTGAGGCGGACTGGCCACACAGAGCAACATCTTTTAATGCCCTTTCGAATGTGGAGACTGTCTCTTTGTACATGTGTACATGATCATAAAGACAAGTCCAGGCTGAAGATGGGATGGTGGGCCAGGTGTATGTTGGGCCATAGCACAGAGTCCCGAGAGAGGCTGACATTTACACTCTGGATGGTGGCGGGGTGGAAATCTCTCCTCTGGTGTAGTGTAGATAATACAATCTTCTAAGGGGGAAGATGGTGGAGGCCCTCTCTATCACTCAGTGATGTGGCCACCTCTCCAGTGCGATGGGGATGAAATGGGTCAACTGGATTGGTGCGTTAGTTGGTTGGTTGGTTGGTTGGTTGGTTGGTTGGTTGGTTGGTTGGTTGGTTGGTTGGTTGGTTGGTTGGTTGGTTGGTTGGTTTCTGTGGGTACTGATTCAGCTGTTGGCTTGGTTCTGGGTTTTTGTGGGACTCTTTTAGAGTGGATGGTTGCAGCTGAGAAATTCCTGCCTTAGCTCGTGTACTGTAGCTCCTTCTGCATGTGGCTGGTATTTTCTGTGCTGGACAGTTCCTCCCAAAGTCCTGGCTCCTGAGAGCCTGGTTGTTTTTATTTGATTTTTCATTTAAGTTTACTCACCGGAGTGCTGTCCTATTTTTGTTCTTTGGATTATATACGAGGATTCAGCGCCCGATTTAAGGTCATTTAATGTGGAGTTGAGCGTGTTGTTTATCTTTTAAGCAAGCATGGCCCTCATTTATAAATACAAAGCAGGCCTATATGAAACACTGTGAGCTCATAACTTACACCATTGTGCTGTGACTTTGGGTGGACACCAGAGAGGCTTTTCCTACTTTTCCATGGCTGTGCCAGTCAACATAAACATGCACCCAGTAAGCAAAATTATGTTGAAATCACGTGCTTTTCAGGTTTAGAAGACCTCTTTTCCGGATGTCAGAAATACGTCTTATATGAACGTTGAAAAGATACGGACATTTTAGGTGATGAATGAAAGGTAAAAATACATTGAAAATATATAATTTACAGACATTGAAAATACTTTTTTTCAGTCATTGATTCTATGGCCAAATTTCAACTGCTAGACATCCTAAATTAAGTAAGCATCATATACATTAATAATCGTTCACGTCTCTTAATAGGAAAGGGGAGTCAACTTTAAATTGCAACCAAATAACACGTGCACTTATGGTAGCTTTTTCAAAAGCTTTAAAATTGGCAGCAATTATGTTATAAGTAGTCCAACATAAAGAATAAACCAACAGATGACTTCAACTACAATAACATTCTGAGTAATGGTTACAGATTTTTATGTTGTTGCTATGAATGTGGCATTTTGTTGTTTATCTACCTTAGTTGAATGCACTGGATGACTGTAAGCCAAATTAAATGTTATTTCACATGCGCCGAACACAGCAGTTGTAGACCTTACAGTGAAATGCTTACTTACAAGCCCTTAACCAACAATGCAGTTTTAAGCAAAAATGTGTTAAGTAAAAAAATAGAAAAATAAAAGCAGCAGTAAAATAAAAATAGCGAGGCTAAAAACAGAGGGTACCAGTACAAAGTCAATGTGCAGGGGCAGTGGTAAGTGGATGTAAGTAAATCAAATCAAATCAAATTGTATTTGTCACATACACATGGTTAGCAGATGTTAATGCGAGTGTAGCGAAATGCTTGTGCTTCTAGTTCCGACAATGCAGTAATAACCAACAAGTAATCTAACTAACAATTCCAAAACTACTGTCTTATACACAGTGTAAGGGGATAAAGAATATGTACATAAGGATATATGAATGAGTGATGGTACAGAGCAGCATAGGCAAGATACAGTAGATGGTATCGAGTACAGTATATACATATGAGATGAGTATGTAAACAAAGTGGCATAGTTAAAGTGGCTAGTGATACATGTATTACATAAGGATGCAGTCGATGATATAGAGTACAGTATATACGTATGCATATGAGATTAATAATGTAGGGTAAGTAACATTATATAAGGTAGCATTGTTTAAAGTGGCTAGTGATATATTTACATAATTTCCCATCAATTCCCATTATTAAAGTGGCTGGAGTTGAGTCAGTGTCAGTGTCAGTGTGTTGGCAGCAGCCACTCAATGTTAGTGGTGGCTGTTTAACAGTCTGATGGCCTTGAGATAGAAGCTGTTTTTCAGTCTCTTGGTCCCAGCTTTGATGCACCTGTACTGACCTCGCCTTCTAGATGATAGCGGGGTGAACAGGCAGTGGCTCGGGTGGTTGATGTCCTTGATGATCTTAATGGCCTTCCTGTAACATCGGGTGGTGTAGGTGTCCTGGAGGGCAGGTAGTTTGCCCCCAGTGATGCGTTGTGCAGACCTCACTACCCTCTGGAGAGCCTTACGGTTGTGGGCGGAGCAGTTGCCGTACCAGGCGGTAATATCCAACAAGGGTTTTGCCACCAAGTACTAAGTCATGTTTTGCAGAGGGGTCAAATACTTATTTCCCTCATTAAAATGCAAATCAATTTATAAAATTTTTGACGTGTTTTTCTGGATTTTTTTGTTGTTATTCTGTCTCTCACTGTTCAAATAAACCTATCATTAACATTATAGACTGATCAATTCTTTGTCAAGGCAAGTCCGGACCAAAAAAAGCCTGCCAAAAGACGTTGCCTGATGTCTAATGCTTAATGGGTGTCCTCCTGTTGATTTTGTCATCCATTCCATTCGTATCCATTCGTATGTTTGTTTATCCTTCGTTCTCAGGAGCGCCCGTCCTCTCCTCATCTGCCCAGACACTAAGGAAAACACAACAACCACCCTTCTCTTTCTCTCTTCTTCTAAACACAGCAGGCATCATGCATCACCATGGTTACAGACGTATTCACGTGTAGTCATCGCACATCTCACTGGTGTCCTGCACACACACACACACACACACACACACACACACACACACACACACACACACACACACACACACACACACACACACACACACACACACACACACACACACACACACACACACACACACACACACACACACACACACACACACACACACACACACGCACACACACACGCGCACACACACACGCGCACACACACACGCACACACACGCACACACACGCGCACACACACGCGCACACACACACACGCGCACACACACACGCACACACACGCGCACACACACGCGCACACACACACGCGCACACACACGCACACACACACACACACACACACACACACACACACACACACACACACACACACACACACACACACACACACACACACACACACACACACACACACACACACACACACACACACACACACACACACACACACACACACACACGCACACACACGCACACACACACACACGTTTTAGGCCTGTACCAGTCACAGCAATGACACAATACATGATTTTCCATTATTTTCTATTGGGCACAAAATAACCTGAAACACAATCAACACAAACAGTACATTTATAGAAAAAGTTTGTACAGTCACAACTTTGTACAGTCACAAGCTTAATGTAGTCATTGCGTGCTAGGAATATGGGACCAAAGATTTAACTTTTTACTACTTTAAAACACAAGTTAATTTGTCCCAGTACTTTTGGTCCCCTAAAATGGGGGGACCATGTACAAAAAGTGCTGTAATTTCAAAATGGTTCACCCGATATGGATCACAATTCCCTTAAATTAAAGCTGACCGTCTGCACTTTAACGTCATAATCATTGATTCATTTCAAATGCTAATTGCTTGAATAAAGAGCCAAAATAACAAAACATTTGTCACTGTCCCAATACTTTTGGAGCTCAATGTGACTATGAATGACAGGCATGTAAAGTATGTGGTACAGTACAGTGTGTGATCTTGGCTGTGTAAAGGCAGATTGTTGAGTGAAGGATAAATGAATGAGACTATATAATGTATTGTGTCAAACACAGACCTTGTGCCACTCTGATGACATTCATCATATGGATAAGCCTGTGATGACCAGGGGCAGCATGGTTAGTGTATTTTAGCAGTGTACTACATAGGGAATAGGGTGCCATTTGAGTTGTGCCGTAGTTTGCCATTATAATTGCTATTGGCCTAACTCAGGGATTGGCATGGCAACGCTGGGCCTGGAGAGCTGTATACGATGTGTATAGTCTGTTCCACAAGCATAGCACTAATACACCTGATTAAACTAGTCAACTAAACATTGCTTTCTATTTAGATCATGATTAGTTTAATCAAGTGTGTAAGTGTTGGGCTGGAACAAAAGCCTGCACAAACTTCAGACCTCCAGAACCGGAAGTGGCAGTTCACTTGGATTTCTTTGTAAGGTTTTAAAAAACAGATTCACCCGTTTTGAGTGTTATATTGTTTTTGTGCATCTCTGAGTGATGTTCTGTCGATTCCCAGGTTCATTTCATGTGCATCTGAGCTATTGCTATTCAAGCAGGCAGAAATTCGGCAGGTATGAAGTAGCATTGTGAAAAGCCGCTCTCACTACACTGGATGTTACTAGGAATACGACTTTTAGATCACAAAAGCATCTATCAATGTCAGTTTTCAATACGGGACAATGTCATAATGTTGGAGGTTGTCTTCTCTCGAATGAGACATTGATCATATTTTGGTGATATTCCTACCTCGGGAAATGTGTAATTTAACAGAGTAATCACCTTAGTAATACAGTAGATCGCCTAAAGCTTTCTTACCATGTAACATTCAACCTTAAAATTAGTAGCACATATATGTCCACATTGTGAGGTTACTTGGTCTGTAAATGTATTGTTATGTAATCATATACAGCTTACATGTTCAAAATAGGTCAGTGGAGATCTTCACAATTGCTGTAATAGTATGCGCAGAATCTCGAACGGCATTTCTAACTTGTACCGAGTACTTTTAATGTCTCAAAAGCTCTGGTGAAGGCCGTGAGGCCGACACGTAAAGCTTATTAAAGAGCAGTGATACTAGCAAGACCAGTGTGTCTAACTTCCTTCTCATTTTATTCAACTGTTACCCACGCACCTGCAAAAAAAAGATAGCTCAGATGTGCGAGTGCTTTTTGAATTTCGAATGTAATCTCAACTGAAATCCAAGTCATTTGGTTCTGCTAATAGATGAGGAACAGTGATAACACATCAATATGTTGTGTAGTTCAACAAAATATCTCAATTGTAATCCTGTTGAACTTTACAATGAGTGAAGCACAGTGATAGACATTTGGGTGGAAACTAAACCAAAAATAGTTTCCCCATTGGATTATTATACACACATATTTTTTTATCATTATTTAAGCAAGGAGTCATCATTGATACCAGGGTCTCTTTCACGAGGGAGTCCTGCATATACAATTTCATAGACATCAAATTCAAATGTAAAATACAGCACGACACAAATGTTCAAGAAAAACGGTCACATTCCTCAATAAGAATGTCCCCAGTCAATATATGTAACTGCCTGAGCGGCAACAGAACATACATTTATAATGTATTTTGTAGATGGTTCCGGCAATGAGGTGCTTTAAAACTAAAAGTGGATTTTCTAGTTCGCTGGAGACCCGAGGAACCTCAAGAGTTAACCATCCTTGTGAATAGGTTTTGTATCTTACGTCATTATATTTTAATAGCGGAGTTAGGTAAGTCGGAATGTAGTAGAGCTTTGTAAACAAAAAGGGAATAGTGAAGAGATCTACGGGACTTTAATAAGTTATGCTTCTAGATAGTTGACGCAACATAACATATTGGAAAATGGGACCTCATTCACTCATAGGGCTCTGGTCAATGGAAACACACTATATAAGGAATAGGGTGCCATTTGGGACACACTACAGCGGGCCTGACAGTCCAGGTTCAGATGTGTAGCTGGTCTAGTTTAGTTTCTCTAATTAACTCACACACTACAGCGGTACTGACAGTTCAGGTTCAGATGTGTAGCTGGTCTAGTTTAGTTTCTCTAATTAACTCACACACTACAGCGTTACTGACAGTCCAGGTTCAGATGTGTAGCTGGTCTAGTTTAGTTTCTCTAATTAACTCACACACTACAGCGGTACTGACAGTCCAGGTTCAGATGTGTAGCTGGTCTAGTTTAGTTTCTCTAATTAACGCCCACACTTGCTTTTTAAAACATTCGTGCAGCTCAACAACAAAAAAATACATACCACATCGAAGGACAATTAGTCACCACAAGCCAAGGGTTTTTGTGCTTGGTACGTGCAAAACTGATTAATGTTACTTAAAATATTGGCCCATGTGTGCAAGAAATCAGTGTGTGTGTATGTGTGTGTGAGTGAGAGTTAGCGAGCAAGCAAGTGATCAATCTGTGATAGCTAATATGGTGTGTGTTTCTTTGTCTGTGAACATGTGAGCGCTGTGCGTGAGACTGCGTGTGGGCGGAAATGTGTGTGTTTCCATCCAGTTGCGTCAGCGTGCTGTTATTAACGTGGTCAGACAGCAGGTCATTGCTCTCTCAGGGAGCACCAGCTCTCTTATCTGACTGGCTGCTCTCCATCCCACATAAACTAAACATTATTAAAGATTAGTAAATGGCTTCAGCTGGGACTGCAGGTTGGCTCTGAAAAGCTATTAGTTCTCAACCAATATCTGTTTTGGATTTCAATGTTAGAGCCAGAGGGAGAAATGATAACTCTTTGCTGCAGTCTTGTAGAGATAGGGAGAGAATGAGAGAGAAAAAGAGTGAGCCAGAGAGAGAGAGAGAAAGCGAGAGAGAGAGCTCTATTTTCATGTAATCTGACCATAACACCGGTTACAATCTAAATTCTCATGCGGTTTAGCAAACTCCCAGCATTTACTTTTGTTGGACGACATGAAAATAGAGCTCTTTGGCCACGACACCAGTGGTGGTTTTGGCATCTAAATAAGGAAGTGTAAGCAGAAAGGTCAACAGCATCATAAACTTTACCCAGTACCAGGACATTTTAGCCAAAAACCTGGTTGCCTTTGCTAGGAGGCTGAAATTTTGCCACAAGTGGATATTCCAGCAAGTAAATAGCCCCAACAAACATAAAAATCCACAAAAAAATGGATAATTGACCACAATATCAACATTTTGCAATGGCCATCTCAGTCTCTGGATTTGAAACCCCTTGGAAACCTGTGGTTTGAATTGAAGTGGGCAGTCCATAAACTCAGACGAAGGATATCAAGGATCTGGAAAGATTCTGTATGGAGGAATGTTCTAAGATCCCCCCCCATGTGTTCTTTAATCTCCAAATGTTTTTGTTTAAAAAAAGGCTCATTGCCGTTATCCTCTCAATGTGAGGCGTTAAAAGGTATTGAAAACATGGGTGCCCTATCATTTTGAGAAAAATAAAAACTTGTTCAACAAAATCTCTTTCTCTGAGAAAATGTTGTAAAGTGTAGTATACAATATAGCTCAGAATATGTATTATATATTTCATACAGTGTTTTTTGCTCATCTTTAGCAAGGGTCCCAATAACTTGTGTTAGGTCGTGCGTACATGTGTGTGTCTTTTTCTGGGTGCATGAGGGTTTTGGAAGGCCAATGGGGAGGGTTACTTTTGGGGGTTGATTTCTGGAATCCACACTCAGCAATAGGTCGTTATCAATAAAAAGTCGCATTAATAAAGTACAGTATTTCTCACATGTTGGTATTATGAGTTCATCTCTATAATTATTTTGTTTAGATTTTTTAAAGAATTGTTTGTGCATTGCCAGTCAGGAGCCCACTGTAGATGGCTATATGCAAATATTGTTTGATTTGCTTGCCATCTATACTGGTGATGACAGTAGTCAGACTGACAACTTTACCAGGACGAGGACTTGCCGATGTCAAATTCTTACCAAAAGCCTCATCTCTGATGAAGCAAGCTAAATGACACGCTGTTTGCCTAGCTAGCAACTTGCCAAATGCGTCAACTTCTCTCACGTATCTGAAAATAAATAATAAATTGATGTTTACTGATCATGAAAACTGTATAACTCTGATGATAGAGCTAAATGTGGAATCGTCGGAAATGTGTAGTTCTGACTATGCCCTTCAAGAGGTGATGATATTTAAACCAAATAGTTATAACATTTATTTAACAATCCCTTTGAAAACGGCACATCGTCAATGGTTTTAGCAGAGCTGGGGGTCTCCTTGCCCCCCAGCAGTCATTACGAAAGCTCTGCATTGTATTGTGACGTTTTCTTGATTAGGACCTATATAAACAATTGATTGAAGGTTGGTAAATAGCATGGGTTCCAGTATTCTGGAGGACATTACAATTCCATTCATTCATCATTCCAAGCCTTCATTTGGCAGAATGTGACCAATCAGTGTGCTCAGAAATAGTAACTCACGGAAACCCATAGGAGTGGTCACCATCTTGTTCTGAGTCATTATCACTTTCGGAGTCAAAAAGCAAGCTGAGATCTTACCGCTCTGTATTTTTTTTCAACATGACTTACCACGTGTAAGCCTATGCAACATTAAACAAATAAAAACAGTTCTGTAGGAATGAGGTTTGTGCTGTAGGCCTAATACATAATCACAGCATATTGGCTATATGCTTGGCCTGCCAATGTTGTTCTTTCTCAGACCATATTATATTTCAAAACTCAAGCTTTGTTAAAAACATTTATCAGTTGTTGTATCACTTGCAAGGCATATCTGAGCATAAATTGAAATAATTAGCAAATAATTATGTTTTTCATTTACTGTACCAAATGGTACCTGTATTTGATGGTCAGTCTCAGCGAAGGGAGGGAGAGAGAGCAGCAGAGGGTCTGCCTCTCACAGTCCCTGCTCTCTTCCTCCCTCCTGTGAGACTGACCAGAGAGAGGGCCACAAATGCATGTTGTTCCTATGAACAAATGAAGTGAAATATTCCCAGATATTAAAATAGACACAATGAGCTGCAAAGAATAAAAAGGCAGGCCTGTCAATACACTTGGCTACTCATTCATTGCAGCTGCAGTGCTGGTTGTAGCATGAGTGGAAGTAGGGAGAAGCGCATCATATGTTTTGGAAAAGTGTTGAATAAACACAGTGTTGGCAGTGCTGAATAAAACTTAAACATGAACATACTCTTTGCAGTATTCTTTGACAATCTCTCTCCGGTCATGGTTTTAAAAGTTGTGAAATCTCACATAGGCTAGTATCACACTTTGCTGTGGGGTCATGGAAGCTGTTGACGCAATGATTTTTAGCTATCTGATTGGCCAGCGCGGTAGGCACACTTGATTTAGCTCTCCTGGTTCACCGGGAGGCGGAATCTGTCCCTTCAGACAAATTAAATGGTTCAAAATGGGAACACGTTGCCTACCCGGTTTGCAAAAAATAGCAGCGCAAGGCTTTGTCGTTAGATATTCTACAGAAATGTTTGGTGATCGACTCGGAATGCCTTGAAGATCGACCGGTTGGTAACCATTGATCTAGGAAGTCTAAACGGTCTCTGATCAGACACAGGATAGATGAGCCTGCAGTATAATTGGTCTAATGGTGATGTCAGCAGGGGAACGGGATGATTACAGATCCTAAATTATGTCCAGATGAGATGTTACAGTCCTTACGTTACGGTGATGACAGGGAGCGTCTCATCCTCTCTGTTCTCAACTAAGAGCTCCTGTCCTGTATGGGGGATCACATGTCAGGGGTTAGGGGGTATATAGATCAGAGAGATGGATATGAAATAATTAAGACATGTTACATGACTGACCCCTATGTCACTTGTGATGTGCTGATGAGCTATACATAAGGTGTGGGATTACTACAATCCTGGAGCTGTGTCATGCCTGATATGTAAATGCCTACACCTAGAGAACAGAGAGAGATATAGAACATGTCTGTTACATGTTACAGGCCTGACCCCTGTGTGATTTGTGATATGTTGATGAGCTATACATAGGTTGGAGTTTCTTGTATAACATACTTTAGAATGATACCAATACTATACAACAGGTGGGTCTAATCCTGAATGCTGATTGGTTAAAACCGCATTCGAGCCGGTTGCCACCGGCTAAATCTATGATGTTGAAATGCCTATTTACTCTATTCCATCTGACTGCGCAATCCACTGTCTCATCAGCCCAGCCAAGCAACATATAAACTTGATCTCCATTATAGACATTATCTCATTCTTTTACACTAACATTTAGTTTTCAACAGCGGAGATTTGTATAAACCTTGCTGTCTGTCTGTCCGACATTTGCAACATTGTTTCAATTTTCAAATTCGATCTCCTGCTGTCCCATAGTAATGAACGTGTAGGCAGGCAACGTTTCTCAACCAGTTTAAATCACGATTCAGCTGCCATAATTTTTATAGATAAAAAAAAAATGTAATTTGAAAAAAGATATAACGAAACACAGCTAATTTGCAGTCTTTCCAGCTTCAGTTTGAAGTGATTATGTTACTGTATATGTGTTGTTGGAAAGCTCCTCTGAACAACAGTGTCCTGACAAGTAAGCACATTTTCTATGCCGGGCGAAATCGCGTCTCATCAGCTTATTGTTATTGATGTATGCAAATAAATGTCACTAGAAAACAGTTTATGCAAATGCAGGTACTTTTGAGCTTATTCTGGCTGCACTTCGTCTTGGGCCTAACAAGTGACGCAGCGGTCTAAGGCACTGCGTCTCAGTGCCAGAGGCGTCACCTCAGTCCCTGGTTTGAATCCAGGCTGCATCACATCCGGCTGTGATTGGGAGTCCCATAGGGCGGCACACAATTGGCCCAGCGTTGTCCAAGTTTGGCCGGAGTAGGCCATCATTGTAAATAGTTTAAGTTAAAGTTAAATGCATTTTTTAAATAAAAACAACACCCGTGCCAATATATCCTTCAAATATCAGCCTCTTTGGAATTATTACTTAAATAAATGCCTGCAGCTGGGCATGGGGTGGGGGTTTGGCTTTGCGTCAGTTCAATCACTGTGGAGGGTGGAAATACCTGAAAGCCTCATGCAATGCATGAGGTTTACATGAGCAATACAATACCTGCAACATTGACTAATGTTTTATTATTAGGTAACATGGTCTGGGTAAAGGGCCTGAGATACTAACGTTATCTAACGTTATCTAACTAACTTCATCATTAAAACAATGTCAGATAGTTTCAGTCAGGGATATCCCCCTGACTTTGTATAACATTTCCTTGACATTAAAAGCAAACCATAACTCTGGTAGGAAAATTACTACTAAGACATCATTTGATAAGGCGGGGGGTGTAACCAACAATATTTCCTCATGATGTTCCCCTTTGGTTTCTCCAGGGAGAAAGTGATTGTGAAATAAAGTCATGATGAAGACAATGAACTTTGTCTTACTTTAACAACTGGAGCAGAGAAAAAGAAGAAGAAGTTCTACATACATTGGTATTTGCAGTTGCCATGAGATCAGGGGAGTCTGTTGCCTTGCCGACCTTGTCTCTAAGGATATGACCTATTCTCACAGGTACTATTTGACAAAGGTGAACTCACATCAGTAGTATGCGTGTGGGTGTGTGTGTGCGTGTGTGTGTGTAACGTTCGTCGTTGGGAGAAAGAGAGAAGGACCAAGGTGCAGCGTGGTAAGTGTTCATAGTGTTTAATGAAGTACAAGAACACTGAACAAAACAATAAATAACAAACGAACAGTCCCGTAAGGTGAATGACAAAAACACTAAACAGGAAATAAGCACCCACCACTCAAAAGTGAAACCAGGCTACCTAAGTATGGTTCTCAATCAGGGACAACGATTGACAACGGCCTCTAATTGAGAACCATACCAGGCCAAACACAGAAATCCCAAATCATAGAAAAAAGAACATAGACAACCCACCCAACTCACACCCTGACCATACTAAAACAAAGACATAACAAAATAACTAAGGTCAGAACGTGACAGCGTGTGCAAATGCATTTTTGTTCTCCTTTTCTGTGAGCTATCCTGGGTGGTCATCCACTCTTAATCTAATCCCCATTATTAGGTGAGATTATGGTGTTCATAGTGACACATTTCATTTAGACAAGTATTTATCCTCTCTACTCTATTGTCCCTGCTTTGTGCCCCCATAGGATTTGGAATGTAATATAGAGTAATTTACTCTTCACTGAATAACAGATACTCTTAAATAACAGGTAAATGTACATTAGAGGTATTGCAGGGGAGAGAAAAATAACCCTTGATTGTCCATTGTCATACCTTGAATGTTTTCACTCCCACTGCGGAGAGGAGAATCCTTAGAGCTGACCTCATACACACATCACAGCCTGTGTTATTACAGCAGTCTAATGAACCAAATACACACCCAGTCCTCACATTTCTCCTGCCCTGGCACAGGCAGTCAACACACACACACACACACATGCAAATTGTTTTTTATTCTAACTTGTGGGGACCTAAAACTTATTTACATTCTAAATGTCCCTTAAACCTAACCCTAAACCTTACCCTAACCTAACCCTAACCCCAATTGCAAACCTAACACTAAACCTAACCCCTAAGCTTAAAATAGCCTTTGTCGTCATGGGGACGTGGGAAATGGGAGCATTTTCCTTGTTTTTACTATCCCTGTGGGGACCCACACGCACCCACACACACACACACACACACACACACACACACACACACACACACACACACACACACACACACACACACACACACACACACACACACACACACACACACACACACACACACACACACACACACACACACACACACACACACACACACACACACACACACACACACACACACACAGAGTGGAATCAGTCAACATCCTTCATTAAAGCATTTTTAATGAGGGTAAAACACTTCTTACCATTTTCCAGAAAGTCAGAATGATGACGTAAACCACAGTCAGAACAGGTAGAAATATAAAGGTGTGTGAATGACAACACCCCCATCACCTAACCAATATCCATTCTGTCTGATTAGTTTCCATGGAGAACAACAGTATGTTTTGGTCCAGACACCTGTCTGAAGCATGGAGAGGGTGGAGGTCTGGGTAAGGATAGGGGTGTGTAATGTTTTGGCGAGGGTCGACACTGAAAGCCAATACCGACCTAGAACCAGACCTTCATGCTGAGAAATAACAGGGCTCACTCGTGCCAGATTATCAGAGGAGTGTGTGTGTGCGACCTTGCTCAGATTTGACTTTTTACTTCTCTCTCTCTCCTTTCAGGGGTACCAGTCTGGAGGGGGTAGACTGAGCAAGGGAGAGCAGCACAGAGCATTGCTCTCCACAGGTCCTTATAAAGGCAGCAGACATTGGGTAAATGCTAGGCAGACGTTAGGTAAACTGAAACAGGCAGGACTCAATCAGTAGCTTTATACATAGCACCAATACGCCTCTCTGAGCTGGCACAGGCATCACTCAACATAGGGTACTGGGCAGGCATGGGGTGTGTAAGTGTGCGTGTGTGTGTGTGTGCACACAGGCATGCATGAATATGGGTGTGGGCAGGTGGATGAGTGTTGGTCTGTTTGTTTGGTTTGGATAGGAGTCAAGAGAAGCATATCTATATCAGAGGGATCAGCTCTTCCCTCTCTAGCTGTCAAATGGAGTAAATGGGTCAGATTCCCCTCTCACATGTCTTTTCCTGTACTGTTGGACAGATGCCTGCAGTGCTGGCTCATAAATCTTCTCAAAAGGTCACAGCACCCACTTACATTTTGTATGAAAGGTGCGAACCAAATAAGGTTTCTGATATTTACCACAGCTCATTGCTGTTTTCCCCTCAGAGGCACTAAAAACTGTCCTGGTAATTTCCCCATGGGCCAAGTCCTCTGCCACCACTACCACTGACTCTTCTCTCTTGTTTCTTATTACACGTCTGAGAGGCTGAGTTAGAGTAGTGTTTCATCTCCCTGTCTGACCCCTTTCTACACTGCTGCATGTATCACCTGAGAGAAGGAAAAATGCATACCGTTCCATAAGTATATATTTTATTTTCCCCCTAATTATTTTCTCTCTCTATTATTCTGGTCTTATTTCACTGCATAACTATGCTACTCCATTAAAGCATACGACCTAATTTGAAAAAGGGGTAATAAAATCTATACTTTCAAGCCCAATTATGGGAGCTCAGGTAGTTCTTTACACACACACACACACACACACACACACACACACACACACACACACACACACACACACACACACACACACACACACACACACACACACACACACACACACACACACACACACACACACACACACACACACACACACACACACACACACACACACACACACACACACACACACACACCACAGAAAACTAGTAAAGTTGTTTCAGACGGGTCTCAGAGCCAATAGTGTCAGCCTGATCAAGTCTCCAAGACTTCTAAAGGTGTCCGCATACATAGTTTCGGTTTGCTCCTAGCAGAACTTGGCTAGGCGAAGCGACCGTCTGTGCTCTCATACTCCCTATAAAGAACTTTGCTTGAAAAACAAGAAAAAAGCAGCAATATTGCTGTCGTTGGTCCCTCTTGAGCCATCATAGCAAAAACAAAGCCAGCAACATTACCTCAAAATAGTCAGAATTATTTTACGTTTTTGCCGATGAGGTCTTAGTAGCTCAATTTTACATCTAGTTAAGGTGCAGTATTTCTCAAGTTAAAAAATGTGTACGAAAACAACTCCCCGCTCTTTGAATGACAACAAACACTTAATGTTCCCACTCCTACTAGGGTAGTACCATTAACGAAGGGGCGTAAATTTAGGTTCCTGAAATTCGACTTGCCTCAAGAAAAACATTTGCATTCACGAACAGCTAAAAGAAAACCTGTTCAAAACGATCAAAGCAAACAAAATCGTAACCAAATGTTGTTTTAATATACAGTGGGGAGAACAAGTATTTGATACACTGCCGATTTTTCAGGTTTTCCTACTTACAAAGCATGTAGAGGTCTGTAATTGTTTATCATAGGTACACTTCTACTATGAGAGACAGAATCTAAAACAAATATCCAGAAAATCACATTGTATGATTTTTAAGTAATTAATTTGCATTTTATTGCATGACGTAAATATTTGATACATCAGAAAAGCAGAACTTAATATTTGGTACAGAAACCTTATAGTAATTTTTTTTTCACGTGAGATGGGAAAACTAGTTTTTTGAACATATGCTCTTGATGATAGAATGTAAACGTTTGGTAAAATCAAACTTGCTCATTTTTATTCACCATCACCATTCAAATGATATCACAAAACAAGTTTTGGCTTGTTGTTCCAAAAATGATCTCCGTTGATCAATACGTAAAGAATTTATGAAGCCGAATTAAGAAACCACTTTGGCCACCTTGTGTAGACTTGATGTCATTATCCATACATTTCTGGAATATTGTCAGGCATTACATGCATTTGAGCAACGATGTAAATCTATCTACATGTATTTGAAATACATTTTACGGGACATTAAAACTTCTTCGGGATCGGTGTCCCTTCCACGGGACGGTTGAGCTAATGTATGGTATGGTGGAGGACACGTTCCTCCATCGATGGGAGAGGGTTGGCAGCAGCTCCTGCTGACTCCATTTTTAAGGATTCTGTAACGCCCGGGGTGTAGTGGGGAAGAAGTCAGGCGCAGGAAGCAGAGAGTTCAGGGTAGCGTTCACTTTTAATGCACCACAACAGTGAACAGACGCCAACCAAACCAAATGCCCTAAACACGGGGGACTTAAACAGTCCAGCAAAAACCCAAACACACGGACAACCGTGACATACAGCCGTGTCCACATGTGCATCGAAATAATCCAGCACAACAGCAGGTGGGCCGGCTGGTAAATAAAGCCCAACCAATCAGCCTAAACTAGACACAGGTGAAACCAATAAACAGAAAAGGGGAAAAAAGGGATCAGTGACAGATAGTAGGCTGGTGACGACGACCGCCGAGCGCCACCCGAATAGGAAGGGGAGCCACCTTCGGCAGGAGTCGTGACAATACTTCAACAGGGGAGTGAGGTATGATGGATGCTTCTGGAGCAGAACTTTGTAAACAAGAAGGGAGCAATGAAGGTATCTACAGGATTTTAGTGAGGTCTAGCTGACCTTCTGATACAGGATGCAGCGAGGAGTATTAAAACTGTCACCTGTAATAAAGTGAAGGGTGCTATGGTAGATGGCTGCCAAAGGTTTAAGAGTAGTGGCTGCTGCTTTCTGGTAAATGGTGTCACCATAGTCAAGAACTGGCAGGAAAGTTGACGTTACAAGCTGCTTCCTGCTGTTCATGAAGAAGCAAAATCTATTCCTAAAAAAGAAACCCACTTTAAATCTTAGCTTTTTAACTAGCTCATCGGTATGCTTTTTAAACGTTAGATCTGTATCAATCCAAACGGCCAGATATTTATAAGTGAAAATGTAGCCCATCTGAGACATTCTTCTCTAATTTAAAGAATAACATATATTTCGTTTTGCCTGCATTAAGTAAACGTTTTATATCACATATGTCAGAGTCAAGGCCCTCGGGCCACATCCGGCCCGCGAGAAGGTTTTTTACGGCCCCTGGGATGATCTTGATTTATTATTAGAACCGGCCCGCAGACCGCAGCAAGCCGGCAGCCCGCAGATCTTTTACACGCACCAATACTACATTTCCCACAATGCAACGGTGACGCACCGAGCAGTAGGCTGCTTCATTTCAATATTTATTGGCACAGCAGTTGTCAGCATCACAGTAAAATTAACTTTCAGATACCCATCAAAAATGGCAAAACGGAAGGTGGACACTGAGAACCGGGGATTTCAAACAAGGTGGGAGTCGGAGTATTTGTTCACGGAGGTAGCTGGAAAACCTGTGTGTCTTCTGTGTGGAGAAAGTGTGGCGGTACTGAAAGAGTATAATCTGAGACGACATTATGAAACGAAACACGCGGACAAAAACAAGAATATGGACATGGAACAAAGGCTACAAAAGGCAGAGGAATTAAAACGAGGCCTCAAATCTCGACAGGCTCTGTTCAAAAAAGCCAAATCACAAGGCCAGGCTGCTGTCAAGGCCAGTTTTATTTTGGCAGAAGAGATTGCTAAATCAGCCCGGCCATTTACGGAGGGGGATTTCATCAAAAACTGCATGATTAAAGTTTGTGACGAAGTTTGCCCAGAAAAAAGGCAACTCTTTTTAAATGTGAGTCTGAGCAGAAACACCATTGCCGAGAGAGTAGACCAGTTGTCCATCAATCTAAAAGAGCAGCTTGTGAAAAAGGGAAAAGATTTCATTGCATATTCCTTGGCTGTGGATGAGAGCACCGACATTTCTGACATTGCCCAGTTGTCAATTTTCATCCGCGGAGTGGACTCCAGCCTAAGCGTGACAGAGGAGTTTTTGGCTTTACGTCCTATGCATGGCACAACTACGGGGCATGATTTGTATGAAGAGGTGTCAAGATGTGTAAATGAGACACAATGCCCCAGCTACGCATCCAGGCTGCTCAAACGTTGTCTATGTTTGGCAGCACATACCTGTGTGAACAACTGTTTTCTTTGATGAACTTGAACAAAACATCACACAGAAGTCGACTTACTGCTGAACACCTCCACTCAATTCTGAGGATTTCCTCAGCTCAGAGCCTTACCCCGAACATTGATGAACTTGTGGAAAAGATGGGACACCACCAAGTATCACCCTCAACCTCAAACAAGTGAACATTACTGTGCAATCACATATTTAGAGTTTTTACTCAGTTCAAGTTTAAAAGTTAAAGTTTAATATTTGTTTTCACTGCATGTTACTTCTCCTTAAACAAAGTGTTGTTTTTGATTAATAGATTTTTGCACTTTATTTTATTGTATTTCAATCCAATTATATTTTAAAAATATTTCAGTTGAGTGGATGATAGAAAATTGCTATTATTGTTTTTTTCTTTGAAGTAAATTTAGCCCACTTTTGCTAAAATAGAAAATATAGGCTACTGATGGTGCCTTGAATACCGGTTTCTTTCATTTAATGTTCATGTTATGGGGATTTTTATATAAAGGAAATTTGTCTTTTGTGTCTGTTGAAAATTAAAGATTACTGACAGAGCCATAAGAAAATATTGCTTTATTTATCTGATCATATTGGAATATATTTGTTAGGTTTTCAGTAGGTTCAATTAGGTTCACTAGACTATATGCGTCATTTAAAAAATTTTCAATGAACATTCGAACAGTCCGGCCCTCGGCTTGTAGCTAAATTTTTTATTTGGCCCTCCGTCCATTTGACTTTGACACCCCTGTATATCAACAAGGGCTTTTTGTAATGTAACGAATCAGATTGCAGCTATAACATAGCTTGGTCAACAGTCGGTGCAATGGCATACATAACTGTATTGAGTGAATACAGATGGATATTGCAGGATTTAAATCATATACCAATATTATTTATATAAGGAGTAAAGAGAACAGGTCCCAATACGGACCCATGCGGTTCGCCTTTCATAATATCGAGGAAACTAGACTTGACACCATCAGAAAGCACACATTGTGTCCTGCCTGTCAAATAGTTCTTAAACCATTTGCAAGACTCCATATCCGGGCCCATTTCAGACAGTTTTTGAATGAGTAGGGAATGGTCAACGGTGTCGAATGCCTTGGAAAGGTCTATACATAAGGCAGCACAATATTTTTTATGATCTAGGCAGTTTAACACATCATCTAAGACAAGCTTAGTGGCTGAAACAGATCTATGTCCAGGTCTAAAACCAGATTGTTGCATGTTTAGAATACAGTAAGAAGTTAAAGTTCTTAGCTGGGAGTTGGTCAGGGATTCTAATATCTTGTCTCGGCAAGATAACTTGGATATTGGATGGTAATTAACTAAGTCAGAAGGAACGCCGCCCTTATCTAGGGGGAGGACATTTGCCGCTTGTCAAATCTTAGGGATAACATCAGAAGCAATTGTTAAATAAGAAATACATGTTCAAGGTTCAACAATGAGTGGGGCAGAGAGCTCTAGTAAGACGGGGTCAAGTAAATCAGCCCCTGTGGATATGTTTTGCGTCAATCTTTACCAAGGCACTTAATACATCATAGACAAAATGGTTGAACTGAAAATAAAGTATGTGAGTCTGTTAGAGCATCATTCTCCACAATCTGTTTTGAGGTGACTAAAGGACTCCCTCTAGTGGAATGAGATACATTTTCAGAGACTATCATTGTAAACAGCTGTTATTAAAAGCATATCTACAGTATTTCACTTTTTAATGTGTACAGTATTGCTTACTAGGTGTTGTCCAATGACTTATGTATCCACTCCTTTAAATCAAATGGTGTACCTTAGCAGCGCTTCCCTTCCTTCTTTTTTTCTCCACTACAAATGTCTTGTTTGGTACAAGAGGCTGTCAAAACCTGCTGGGGCCACAAAGGGGTGAATCCTCAATTCAATAAATATATTAATATTGCTTTTTTAACCATGCATAGATAGACATGTATTTCTGAAATGTCTGAAGGACTGCCACAGACATAACCCACCAGTCACTCAACCCCAGCTAAGACAAAAGATGTTGCTCATTAAAATGTCTATAATATTCATTTGTAATGATTCGTGAGCGAGATTTAAGGCAGTTTAAGGTCTCTTATGCTGGCAATGGAACAAATATTCCACTGCCTGTAAACTTATGAGGAGCATTTGTTAGAATAATAGCTAAGAGAGTAAATTTTTCCGGGTGTTTAGTCAAGTTGATGCGAGTTAGTTTAGTTGAGTTAGATTTAGCTCTGTACAAATATCTTTCAGATTATCAGATGTTGGTGTCAACTAGTCCAGATTAAGATCATCCACTGTTAATAATTCAGATTTAGAATAGTTAGACAGCAGGTCAGACAATTTGTTAAGAGCACATATGGAGGCAAAGGGCGGGTGATAAATCCCCACGAGCTTCAGATTATTACCATGGCTCACATTTAAGAGATGACATTCAAATTGCTTAGGCACAGAGATGTTAATGGATAGAAAAACATTTAACTTGCTCTTTATGCATATGGTGACAGCCCCTCTGTCAAATCTAAAAACATTCTAACAGGTCAGATACACATCAGAGTCCGGCACAGACTTCTTTAGCCAAGATTAGGTTATAACCAAAACGTCTGCGTCGGTTTTGAGAAGAGTCACAATAAAGGCAATTTTAGAAATCAATGATTTAGCATTTACATGAATCAATCCAAGGCCGCAGCTGCGGGATTTCAGAACAGAAGTCATTTCTAATAACGAACATGCCATGTATTACTAAACACCATGGGTTTGTATTGAATACAACATACACGATTTAAAGCTGCAATATGTCACTTAGGAAGAAACCTAGAGAGGAACCAGGCTATGAGGGGTGGCCAGTCCTCTTCTGGCTGTGCCGGGTGGAGATTATAACAGAACATGGCCAAGATTTTCAAATGTTCATAAATGACAAGCATGGTCAAATAATAATAATCACAGGCAGAACAGTTGAAACTGGAGCAGCAGCACGGCCAGGTGGACTGGGTACAGCAAGGAGTCATCATGCCAGGTAGTCTTTAGGCATGGTCCTAGGGGTCAGGTTCTCCGAGAGAGAGAAAGAAAGAGAGAATTAGAGAGAGCATACTTAAATTCACACAGGACACCGGATTGGACAGGAGAAGTACTCCAGATATAACAAACTGACCCTAGCCCCCTGACACATAAACTACTGCAGTTATAGATCTGTCATTCTCATTGAATGCAAGTCTAAAAAAGAAAGTGGTAGATGTGTTCTATGTGCGCTATTTCTATGCTTCCCGTTCTTAAGTTTAATTTACTCTCTGTTTTGTACACCGCCTTCAACAGCTGAAAAATACATATTTTCCGTTATTGAAAATATTTTTCACAGCGGTTTAGATGGTACAATGATTTTTTGATGTCTTGTTACATTTACTGAAATTCAGCAAACTACTATCATTTTTGCAACCAGGAAATGGTGGAGCAATATCTGCATATTGCACCTTTAACTCTGTGGCAGTGTTCCCCATTTAACTGAAAGTGTAAAATGCACACTGTTTTCACTGTACTGTCCCACTGTTCTGGTGTTAAAATAACACTTTGAAAGTGTTAAAGATTTAACTATGTTGCAGTGTTCCCCATGTAACTCTTAAAGTGTTCAAAGGAACTAAATTGTGGTGCTTGCATAGCTTTACTGTGGAGTAGTATGCCACACCTACAGTGTGAAACATAACACTTGATTTAGAGAGTAACGTTTAATTTGTTTCCCAGGGTGCCTTTTCTTTTTGAGTAAATTGAGTTAACACCCATGACTGTATTTGTTAACACCCAGAGACATGTTTGTTTAATTATTTCCATTATAAAGGCCCGTGCTTTTGCCAAGTAGGTACCTAGGGGAACGTTATCATTTAAAATGAAACCCTATGAACCAATGCATTACATATATCATAAGGTCTTAATTATTAGTATAGTAAATGGCCTAGATTAACCCTAAAACAGTGGTGTTGGGAAACTCCTGGATGACAGGCCACATCAGGTCTGCATTACGCTTGCTTGCAAGGTTATGTGTATTGAAATCCAGCCTGGGATAGGATATCCAACAGGTGGCATTTTTATTCACCCGCAACCTGCATTCAGATTGACTGTGTGGATTAAGATACTTGGTTAAAAAAACACTACCTAAATCTTTTAAACTGGAAAAAAACATAAATCTAACCAATTGATTGGATTAGATTAGCAGAATGTATGTTATATATCTTTGTGTAGCATAAGATTAATGAATATATCAATATACAGTACATGCAGATATTTTTAAAAAATCGACCCCGCAGTAGAGCATGCTGGGAAATGTGATAATGATGGGCGTGGTTTTGATGGGACTATTTTACTTTCCACAGTGTAAAACAATAACTCTAGCTATTAACACCAACACTGGAGGTTATTTTATACCACTGAATGTTAATTTCACTCTTACAGAGTGAATTTAACTCCTGAATCAACAGTAGAATTATTACACTGAAAAATCAACACTGGCCAATTTGCTGTGTGTCTGTGTGATTGTGTGTGTGTGTGTGTCACTTTTTCAAAGGAATGGTACTAGGAGGTGCTAATTTCTATCTGGCTGATATATCTCCTATTCTTTAATTACGTCTTTCTATGAATAACAAGTTTACATTTCAGTTTCCCCCGTTAGTGACATGACTTCATGCTCTTCTCAAGAAAGGACTGTGTTGAGTGGAAGCCTGCCAAGGACCCTCCACCCCCTCTATACACATACACCAACACATGCACAAAATATGCACATGTATACACACACACACACACACACACGCACACACACGCACACGCACGCGCACGCGCACGCACACGCACACACACACACACACACACACACACACACACACACACACACACACACACACACACACACACACACACACACACACACACACACACACACACACACACACACACACACACACACACACACAAACAAATAAACTGTGGGTCTAGAAGAGTGTGCAAAGAGGATAATGGGATGATCAGGTGAGGTTCCTCAGTCTTTACTTGGTGCTACTTGTCATCAACACAGTATCCACTTACTCCACTGTTCTAGAGTTGTCCATGGATATACCGTATTGTATATAATGTTCCGGAAAAGTTTCCGTCTTTCTTCAGTTACAATTCAGCAGAAAAAACACACATCTGTAATTGCCGTATCAGGCCTGTATAGTTAGTTACCTCTTCCCCTTGACTTAACAAAATGACATCATTTTGGAATCTATGAGAATATCTGGCAGACTGTCCCATTTATTTTCCTTTGGTGGGGTGGGATGGGGGGTGGACCCCCAACTCTCTCTCAATTTCCTTCTCTCTCCATCTCTCTCTCTTTACATCCTCCACCACTCTCTTTTTTTGGGAGGGGTGGGATAGGGGTGGACTCACCCAACTCTCTCTCCCTCTTCATCTCTCTCTCTCTCCTCTTCATCTCTTTCTTTTTCTCCACCCCTTTCTCAATTAACCCCCCCTCTCTCTCTTTTAGGAAACCATGTTTTTATGGCAGGAGTCAACCAAATAAAAGCAGCCCCACCAGTCTGTGGGGGAGAAAAGCCGCTGGTTCAATGAAGTGATCTATTCAACTCAGTGTTTCTCTCTCTTGCTCTCTTCATTAATTACATACTGTCCTGCCTTTTCATCCTTTCTGTCTTTTGTTTTCTGTCTCTCTTACTTTTTATTCCTCTCCTTCTTATTCTGGCTGGCTGAGCTCTGACAAGGGAATAGAATCAAGAGTTTGGGAGAGGAAAAGGACATTTGGGAGCGAGATGGCGGGTGGGACGGTGGCGATGTTCCTGTATGGATTCCTGCTCCTGTCTCTGTGGAAACCTTCACTGCAAGGAGGTAGGACCCCCTTTACTATGGATATCTATTTAAATACACCCCTGTGTTTCAGGTGCCACTCTAAGCTTGTACACACAAAAAAAGGAGGGTTTCTCAAGGGTTCTTTGGTAAGGGTGATTGTTCTATGTGCATTTATAATGAGTCAAAGAATCCTTTGAACTCTTCAATGGTTCTTTACGGTTCACAAAAGGGTTTATTTTTGGGGTGTGGTTTGTACACAGCTCTTTTTGTAAAACCGTGATTGGGAGTGTCATTCCAGTTTATCTAATGTGTTGTGTTACTGTGTGAAATTACATATTTTGAATGGCTATGGCTAGTGACAGTGTCTTGTGTCAATTGTGAACAGTTGACAAAATTGGTCAGTGGGTTTTGATTCTTTCCACAGGGACCCCCAGCTGTTTCTGAGAAAGCTCACATTATTCAACAAGTAAATTAACATAATAATAACGCATTTGGAATTTTAACAATATAAAATGGTTGACAAGAATAAAAAACCTTGTATGGTTCTTCAAAAGGATCTACAAAGAACCTTTCAGATTGAGAATGTTCTATAAAGAACAATAAAACAATCTTGAGTGTTTTTAGTTGAAGTGTTTTCAGTTTTGAGCGTTGTACTGATTTGCTCAAGACGTATTGATGTATTATGCTATTTTGATAGATTTGTTAAAAATGTTCTCAACATATTTTAGATTTCAAAGTGTCTTTCAAAGTGTCCAACATTCTGGAGCTCTACTGTTCTGTGGAGTGACATAGAATCGGCCCGTGGAGTGTATTTACCTGCTGGTATTCCCTCTAGGAGTGGGGCTTGTAGTTCGAGTCCCACTCCTCTCCCCACTCTGCTCCCCGCTCCGCTACAGTACAGGCAGTTGCATAATTCAGAATTACCCATGATGCCATACTATAGGTAGACAGTGAGCTGTCTGATTGGCTGTTGGGTTTTGTTTAGCTTGTTTTGATAGGCCAGCTGAGGGTTTCTGGTTCCTATGATCTCTCCGCTCACTGGAACACAGGACTTAAACAGCTCTGAGAGAGGGCAAAGGTTGGAGGGTAATAACTATGTTTCTAACACTGTAATAAGCATGTAATAAGATCATAATATCAGTATCTCACATGTTCAACCAAGGTGCGTGAACTGTGGAACCAACTGGAAATACTGTATATTTAGCTACTGTTGGAGGAGAACAGAAGTTGAATAGAAAATGCAACTTTATTATTACACACTGATTGAAGAAAATGGCAAATCTTGCTGGTCTTTGGTAACAGTGAAATAACAGTGAGGTTTGTGGTTCAGGCTTAAGTTTATATGGAGTGTAACTCAATGAAAGGAAATGATTTGTAGAGCATGGTTCAGGTTTGTATGATTGAGTTCCCCATTGATAGAGAAATACTCAATACAGCATTGGGCCCCTCCAAGACTCTAACATCTATGCTGATGTGAGAAATCTGTCCTGTTCTGTTGAAACATACAGAACTGTCGTGTTCTTTTACAGACGATTCATGGCAGAAGGGAATGAGTAATATTGTCCACTTCACAGATACTGAATCTCCCACTGTGGATTATAGCAACATGCACAACAATTCCTGTACATTTCCAACCCACTGGGGTCTTGGTTACATATCACTGGAGTCTCTGGTCAAAGTAGTGCACTTTATAAGGGATATGCTGTCATATGGGGAACAACCTATACCTTTCTGCTCCACCGTGCTCTTGGTCAAGTCCAATGTTAGAAACAGATGTCCTTCTCATGTTCAGTTTCCTTTGAACACAGACCACAACTCTCCCAAAACTAGATGCATCATTTCTTATTATCTCTGAAACAGTGAAGAAACATGGCATTGATGAATGACTGAAAAGGGAAAAGACTAAAGTGTAAAAATCAATCATATAACAGATGACAAAACATAAATACATTCTTATAAAACTGCAGTTCCTCACAATAAAATGACAGCTCTTAATAAAGATTGTTTAAAAAAAGACCAGCTCTATACTGTTAACAAAATGATTTGAAACTCACAGCCTACATCCCAAATGGCACCCTCTACCCTTTACAGTGCACTAAGGACTCTGATCAAAAGTAGTGACTATATACTGTGTATCGGCTGCCATTTGCTGATGTAGCTGATGTAACTGCACGAGGGGGGCACAACAGACTTCCCTCCGTCGCATCATCTCTCACAGGCCTTTCTGTTAGCCTGCTAGCCCCGTGCCACTAGCTGCTTGAAGCCACGCACTGGACTTGAATGATCACCCGGCTACGCATGCCTTTTCCTAACGTCACCATGCCGTGTCGATTGCTGTTCTGGTTTGTAACTATTGTTTTATTTCACCGTAGAGCCTCTAGCACTGCTCAACACGCCTCGGCTAACAATTTAGTTCCACCCCCCACACACGCAGTGACATCACCTGGTTTAAATGCTATTTCTAGAGACAATATCTCTTTCATTATCACTATATGCACAGGTTTACCCCCACTGTATTCACATCCAACTATACCTTTGTCTGTACATTATGCCTTGAATATATTCTACCGTACCCATAAATCTGCTCCTTTTACTCTCTGTTCTGAACGTACTAGGCGCCCAGTTCTGTTAGCCTTTAGCTGTACCCTTATCCTACTCCTCCTCTGTTCCTCCGGTGATGTAGAGGTTAATCCAGGCCCTGCAGTGTCTACCTCCACTCCCATCCCCCAGGCTCTCTCATTTGTTGACTTCTGCAACCGTAAAAACTTTGGTTTCATGCATGTTAACATTAGAAGCCTCCTCCCTAAGTTTGTTTTATTCACTGCCCTAGCACACTCCACCAGTCCGGATGTCCTAGGCGTGTCTGAATCCTGGCTTAGGAAGACCACCAAAAACCTTGAAATTTCCATTCCTAACTATAACATTTTCCGACAAGATAGAACTGCCAAAGGGGGCGGTGTTGCAATTTTCTGTAAAGATAACCTGCAGAGTTCTGTCTTACTATCCAGGTCTGTACAATTTGAGCTTCTACTTCTAAAAATGAACCGTTCCAGAAACAAGTCTCTCACCGTTGCCGCTTGTTATAGACCACTCTCTGCCCCCAGCTGTGCCCTGAACACCATATGTGATTTGATTGCCCCCCATTCTATCTTCTGAGCTCGAGCTGTTAGGTGACCTAAACTGGAACATGCTTAACACCCCGGCCATCCTACAATCTAAGCTTGATGCCCTCAACCTCACACAATGAACCTACCAGATATAACCCCAAATCCGTAAACACGGGCACCCTCATAGATATCATCCTAACTAACTCACCCTCCAAATACACCTCTGCTCTTTTCAACTAAGATCTCAGTGATCACTGCCTCATTGCCTGCATCCGTAATGGGTCTGCGAGCAAACGACCACCACTCATCACTGTCAAACGCTCCCTATAACACTTCTGCAAGGAGGCCTTTCTAATCGACCTGGCCGGGGTATCCTAGAATGACATTGACCTCATCCCGGCAGTAGAGGATGCCTGTTTATTCTTTAAAAGTGCCTTCCTCACCATCTTAAATAGGCATGCCCCATTCAAAAAATGTAGAACCAGGAATAGATATAGCCCCTGGTTCACTCCAGACTTGTCTGCCCTTGACCAGCACAAAACCATCCTGTGGCGTTCTGCATTAGCATCGAATAGCCCCCGTGATATGCAACTTTTCAGGGAAGTTAGGAACCAATATACACAGGCAGTTAGGAAAGCTAAGGCTAGCTTTTTTAATCAGAAATGTGCATCCTGCAGTACAAACTCAAAAAAGTTCTGGGACACTGTAAAGTCCATGGAGAATAAGAGCACCTCATCCCAGCTACCAGCTACCCACTGCTCTGAGGCTAGGAAACACTGTTACAACCGACAAATCCACTATAATTGAGAATTACAATAAGCATTTCTCTACGGCTGGCCATGCTTTCCACCTGGCTACCCCTACCCCGGTCAACTGCCCGGCACCCTCCACAGCAACCCGCCCAGGCCCCCACCATTTCACCTTCACCCATATCCAGATAGCTGATGTTCTGAAAAAGCTGCAAAATCTGGACCCCTAAAAATCAGCCGGGCTAGACAATCTGGACCCTCTCTTTATTAAATTATCTGCCAAAATTGTTGCAACCCCTATTACTAGCCTGTTCAACCTCTCTTTTGTATCATCTGAGATTCCCAAAGATTGGAAAGCTGCCGCGGTCATCCCCCTCTTCAAAGTGGGAGACACTCTAGACCCAAACTGCTACAGACCTATATCTATCCTACCCTGCATCTCTAAGGTCTTCGAAAGCCATGTTAACAAACAGATTACTGATCATTTTGAATCACACCGTACCTTCTCCGCGATGCAATCTGATTTCCGAGCTGGTCATGGGTGCACATCAGTCACGCTCAAGGTGAACCTTTTGTGATTAGGGGGTATTTTCATTTTTGGAAAAATAACGTTCCTGTAGTAAACAGGATATTTTGTCAGGACAAGATGCTAGAATATGCATATAATCGACAGCTTAGGATAGAACACACTCTAAAGTTTCCAAAACTGTCAAAATATTGTCTGTGAGTATAACAGAACTGATATTGCAGGCGAAAGCCTGAGAAAAATCCAATCTGGGAGTGCCTCATGTTTTGAAAGCGCTGCATTCCAATGCGTCCCTATTGAGCAGTAAATGGGCTATCAACCAGATTACTTTTTCCCGTATTCCCCAAGGTGTCTGCAGTATTGTGACGTAGTTTTACGCATTTATCTTGAAGAATACCCGTAAGCGGCTACATTGCGCAACTGGTCACCTGATGTCTCCCAGAGTGATTCTCGAGTAAAATACAGAGGTAGCCATTATTCCAATCGGCCCTACTGAAAAAAACAATTGTCCCGGTGGATATATTATCAAATAGATATTTGAAAAACACCTTGAGGATTGATTATAAACAACGTTTGCCACGTTTCTGTCAATATTATGGAGCTAATTTGGAATATTTTTTGGAGTTTTCGTGACTGCAATTTCCGGGCGATTTCTCAGCCAAACGTGAAGAACAAACGGAGCTATTTCGCCTACAAAAATAATATTTGGGGAAAAAAGGAACATTGGCTATTTAACTGGGAGTCTCGTGAGTGAAAACATCTGAAGCTCTTCAAAGGTAAACGATTTAATTTGATTGCTTTTCTGATTTCCGTGACCAAGTTACCTGCTGCTAGCTGGACAAAATGCTATGCTAGGCGATCGATAAACTTACACAAATGCTTGTCTAGCTTTGGCTGTAAAGCATATTTTGAAAATCTGAGATGACAGGGTGATTAACAAAAGGCTAAACTGTGTCTCAATATATTTCACTTGTGATTTTCATGAATAGGAATATTTTCTAGGAATATTTATGTCCGTTGTGTTATACTAATTAGTGTCAGTCGATGATTACGCTCCCGCATGCGGGATGGGGAGTCACGAGAGGTAACGATATCATAACCGCCATCGATAAGAGACAATACTGTGCAGCTGTATTCATCGACCTGGCCAAGGCTTTCGACTCTGTCAATCACCACATTCTTATTGGCAGAGTCAACAGCCTTGGTTTCTCGAATGATTGCCTCGCCTGGTTCACCAACTACTTCTCTGATAGAGCTCAGTGTGTCAAATCGGAGGGCCTGTTGTCCGGACCTCTGGCAGTCTCTATGGGGGTGCCACAGGGTTCAATTCTCGGGCCGACTCTCTTCTCTGTATACATCAATGATGTCGCTCTTGCTGCTGGTGATTCTCTAATCCACCTCTACGCAGACGACACCATTCTGTATACTTCGGCCCTTCTGGCCCTTCTTTGGACACTGTGTTAACTAACCTCCAGACGAGCTTCAATGCCATACAACTCTCCTTTCGTGGCCTCCAACTGCTCTTAAACGAAAATAAAACTAAATGCATGCTATTCAACTGATAATTGCCCGCACCTACCCGCCCATCCAGCATCACTACTCTGGACGGCTCTGACTTAAAATACGTGGATAACTACAAATACCTAGGTGTCTGGCTAGACTGTAAACTCTCCTTCCAGACATTAAGCATCTCCAAAATGTAATCTAGAATCGGCTTCCTATTTCGCAACAAAGCTTCCTTCACTCATGCTACCAAACATACACTCATAAAACTGACCATCCTACTAATCCTTGACTTCGGTGATGTCATCTATAAAATAGCCTCCAACACTCTACTCAGCAAACTGGATGTAGTCTATCACAGTGCCATCCATTTTGTCATCAAGTCCCCATATACTACCCACCACTGCGACCTGTACGCTCTCGTTCGCTGGCCCTCACTTCATACTCTTCGCCAAACCCACTTGCTACAGGTTATCTACAAGTCTCTGCTAGATAAATCCCCGCCCTATCTCAGCTCGCTGGTCACCATAGCAGCACCCACTCGTAGCACGAGCTGCAGCAGGTATATCTCACTGATCACCCCCAAAGCCTTTCCTTCCAGTTCTCTGCTGCCACTGACTGGAACGAACTGCAAAGATCACTGAAGCTGGAGATTCCCATCTCCCTCACTAGCTTTAAGAACCAGCTGTCAGAGCAGCTCACAGATCACTGCACCTGTTCATAGCCCATCTGAACACAACCCATCTATCTACCTCATTCCCATACTGTATTTATTTATTTTGCTCCTTTTCCACAACAGTATCTCTACTTGCACATCCATCTTTTGCACATCTACCATTCCAGTATTTAATTGCTATATTGTAATTATTTTGTCACCATGGCCTATTTATTGCTTTAACTCCCTTATTTGACCTTATTTGCACTCACTGTATATAGACTTTGTTTTCTTTTTTGTCTACTGTATTATTGACTGTATGTTTTGTTCATTCCATGTGTAACTCTGTGTTGTTGTACAGGTATCTTATGTATAATCTTAAAGTGCAATTCCTTAAATTTGTTTGGTATACAATATTTGTCAGGCATCAACCAAGCATTATTCAAGACAATGACAGGAATAAGCATTTCCACACTTTGTTACGTTACAGCCTTATTCTAAAATTGATTCAATAACACTTCAATCTACACACTATACCCCCTAATGACAAAGCTAAAACAGGTTCATAGAAATGTTTGCTAATTTATAAAAAACTAAACAGAAACACCTTGTTTACATACGTTTTCAGATGCTTTGCTATGAGACTCGAAATTTAGCTCAGGTGCATCCTGTTTGCATTAATCATCCTTGAGATGTTTACACAACTTGATTGGAGTCCACCTGTGGTAAATTCAATAGATTGGACAGTGCACAGTTGACATTGCATGTCAGAGCAAAAACCAAGCCATGAGGTCTAAGGAATTGTGCGTAGCGCGCCGAGACAGGATTGTGTTAAGGCACAGAGCTGGCGAATGGTACCAAAACATGTCTGCAGCATTTAAGGTCCTCAAGACCACAATGGACTCCATCATTCTTAAATGGAAGAAGTTTGGAACCACCAAGACTCTTTCTAGAGCTGGCCGCCCGGACAAACTGAGCAATCCTGGGAGAAGGACCTTGGTTACGGAGGTGACCAAGAACCCAATGGTCATGCTGACAGAGCTCCAGAGTTCCTCTGTGGAGATGGGAGATCCTTCCAGAAGGACAACTATCTCTGCAACACTCCACCAATCAGGCCTTGATGGTAGTGGCCAGACAGAAGCTGCTTCTCAGTAAACGGCACATGACAGCCTACTTGGAGTTTGCCAAAATGCACTTAAAGGACTCTCAGACCATGAGAAATAAGATTCTCTGGTCTGATGAAACCAATATTGAACTCTTTGTCAGGAATGCCAAGTGTCACGTCTGGAGGAAACCTGCACCATTCCTATGGTGAAGCATGGTGGTGGCAGCATCATGCTGTGGGGATGTTTTTCAGCGGCAGGAACTGGGAGACTAGTCAGGATCGAGGGAAAGATGAACGGCGCAAAGTACAGAGATATCTTTGATGAAAACCTGCTCCAGAGCACTCAGGACCTCAGACTGGGGCAAATTTTCACCTTCCAACAGGACAACAACCCTAAGCACACAGCCAACACAATGCAGGAGTGGCTTCGGGACAAGTCTCTGAATGTCCTTGAGTGGCCCAGCCAGAGCCCGGACTTGAACCCAATCGAACATCTCTGAAGAGACCTGAAAATAGCTGTGTAGTGACGTTCGCGATCTAACCTGATTGATCTTGAGAGGATCTGCAGAGTTGAATGGGAGAAACTCCCCAAATACAGGTGTGCCAAGGCTGTAATCACTGCCAAAGGTGCTTCAACAAAGTACTGAGTAAAGGGTCTGAATACTTATGTAAATGTGTGTTTTTATTTATTTTTATTATTATTTTCAAAAATGTTAAAAAACTAACTTTTTCTTTTGTATTGTGTGTGCAAATTTGCAAAATGTCCAAAATTGTGCAATGGAACAAGTTAGAGTAAACTATCAGAACCATATTGAACAGTACAGGCAATGAGGAAATTAAACGGTGCTTTATAAACTATGACAGATTTAATACAGGCTGGGTTTACACAGACAGACCAAATCTGATATTTTTTGACAAATTGCATCAGATGATTTCACATCAGCTCTTTTTCAGAGCTGATCTGATTGGTCAAAAGACCAATTAGTGTAAAAGTATCAGAATTGTTCTGCCTGACATAGAACCGCAGAAGTTTTTTGGTCATTTAAGAGTCCAGAACAAATGAAAATATGGATAAACGGTTGTTTATTAACATATAAGGCCAAGCCCTTTGTATTTAAAATTTACATGGTATTGAAATCAGCCGTCCACTGTGGACTGACAGAATGAAAAAGGAACTGAGCCAGTAGAGAAAATCCTTCCTCTATTTTTCTTATTGGTCATCAGTGTTGCTAACAAGGGCAATATTTATCACAGACAATCAATCAACCCACCAATCAACCAATCAATCTGGCAATCAAACACACAATGTATATATATTTTTAACCACAATACAGAAATGTCCCTGAACACGAACTCAATCCCATACCTCACTTGACGATTGATTAGGTATTTTGGTGCTGGACTGGAACAAAAGCCTGGACTCCCTATAACTCTCCAGGACCAGAACTGGTTGTGCTATGTTTCAGGTGTGTGCTTTAGTTGTGTGTATACAGTGGTTTAACATGGTTGTGCTGTGTTCCAGGTGTGTACATACCTGCTGGTGTAGGTGAAGGAGCTGGGGCTGGATTAGGAGCTGGAGCAGGAGGCAGAGCTGGATTTGGTCCAGGTGGACCTGGCACCAGTTTTGGGCCTGGTGGTGTAGGCACTGGATATGGGCCAGGTGGTGTAGGCACTGGATATGGGCCAGGTGGCGGAGCCGGAGTTGGATCAGGAGGTGTAGGTGGAGCTGGCGCTGGTCCAGGAGGTGCAGGCTTTGGCCCTGGAGCCGGTGGAGGTTACACCAAGCCAGGGAAGACGGGAGGTAAGGGAGAACGTTAAACTATCAACTGCTATTTGCCATATCTTCAATTTAAGTCTACTAGAAAGTGTGTGCCCTCAGGCCTGGAGGGAAGCAAAAGTTAGGCGGCAGGGTAGCCTAGTGGTTAGAGCGTTGGACTAGTAACCGGAAGGTTGCAAGTTCAAACCCCCGAGCTGACAAGGTACAAAATCTGTCTGTTCTGCCCCTGAACAGTCAGTTAACCCACTGTTCCTAGGCTGTCATTGAAAATAAGAATTTGTTCTTAACTGACTTGCCTAGTTAAATAAAGGTTAAAAAAAATTCCCTACCCAAGAATAGTAAAGCCCCCTTTACTGGCTCAAATAGCTGACCAATCAGCCTGTTACTAACCCTTTGTTAACTTTAAGAAAAAATTATATTTGATCAGATACAATGCTATCTTACAGAATTTCAGCATGCTTATAGGGAAGGACATTCAACAAGCACAGCACTTACAAAAATGACTGATGATTGGCTGAGATAAATTGATGATAAAGAGATTGTGGGGGCTGTTTTGTTTGACTTCAGTGCTGCTTTTGACATTATCGATCATAGTCTGTTGCTGGAAAAGCGTAAACTATCGTTCAAAAGTTTGGGACCACGTAGACATTTCCTTGTTTTTGAAAGAAAATCAAAAAACATTGTCCATTAAAATAACATCAAATTGATCAGAAATACAGTGTAGACATTGTTAATGTTGTAAATGACTATTGTAGCTGGAAACTGCAGATTTTTTATGGAATATCTACGTAGGTGTACAGAGGCCCATTATCAGAAACCATCACTCCTGTGTTCCAATGGCACGTTGTATTAGCTAATCCAAGTTTATCATTTTATAAGGCTAATTGATCATTAGAAAACCCTTTTGCAATTATGTTAGCAAAGCTGAAAACTGTTGTCCTGGTTTAAAGAAGCAATAAAACTGTCCTAGTTGAGTATCTGGAGCATCAGCATTTGTGAGTTCGATTACAGGCTCAACACAGCCAGAAACAAAGACCTTTCTTCTGAAACTCTTCAGTCTATTATTGTTCTGAGAAATGAAGGCTATTCCATTTGGAGAAATTGCCAAGAAACTGAAGATCTCGTACAACGCTGTGTACTACTCCCTTCACAGAGCAGAGCAAACGCGGTCTAACCAGAACAGAAAGAGTGGGAGGCCCCGGTGCACAATTGAGCAAGAGGACAAGTACATTAGAGTGTCTAGTTTGAGAAACAGACGCCTCACAAGTCCTGAACTGACAGCTTCATTAAATAGTACCCTTAAAACACCAGTCTCAACGTCAACAGTCAAGAGGCGACTCCGGGATGCTGGCCTTCTTGGCAGAGTTCCTCTGTTCAGTGTCTGTGTTCTTATGCCCATCTTAATCTTTTCTTTTTATTGGCCAGTCTGAGATATGGCTTTTTCTTTGCAACTCTGCCTAGAAGCCAGCATCCCGGAGTCGTCTCTTCACTGTTAACGAGGCGTTTGTTTCTCAAACTTCTGTTGAATGCACCGAGCTGTCTGTTTGAACTACTGGCACACAGCTCAGACACCCATGCATTCCCCACAAGACATGTCAGCAATGGTCTCTTCAGTCTCCAAGTCCAGACCAGCCTATGGGAGGCGCACAGCTCTACATAGAGCCATGACTATATGGAACTCTATTTCACATCAAGTAATGCAAGCAGTAAAATTTGAATTTAAAAAACACTTAAATATACACCTTATGGAACAGCCGGGGAATATGAAGCAACACAAACACAGGCACAGACACATGCATATAAACACACGATAACATACGCATTACACACTCATGTACAGATGGATTATGTGTTGTAGATATGTGGTAGGAGAGTAGGGGCTTGAGGGCACACACTTAATATGTTGCGAAATCTGTTGTGAATGTCTTGTAATGTCTTTAAAATGTAACTGCCTTAATTTTGCTGGACCCCAGGAAAAGTAATGGACATCCGTAATACATGCAAATACAGCATATTGCATTCATTTCTGTAATGTCTTTATTTAAGTCCCGCTGATACTTTATTAACATAGAAGGCCAAGTCCTTTGTATTTAAGATGAACATGGTTATGAAATCAGCCGTCCACTGTGGACTGAAGAATGAAGAATGGGAAGAAGGAACTGAGCCAGTAGAGAAAATCCTTCCTATGTTTTTCTTATTGATCGTCAGTGTTGCTGCCAAGGCCAATGTTTATCATATTCCTATTAAAGTCTTACAATGATTCATGCTCTCACAGACAATCAATCAACAAAATTATAATTGCCTTTATTTAGTCTCAAGGTTAGGATGATGACCTTCGATTAAACAAATATCGGTGTTTTCATTTGCTGGGATGTAAATCCTGTTGATATGACCATTGTATCTTGCAGCTGGCTATGGTGGTCAGGTTGTAGGCCAAGGCCAAGGAGGACTGGGGACTGGAGGTCTGGGGGAAGGAAGAGTTAGACCAGAAGGAGCTGGGGCCGGACCAGGAGGTTATGGACATGGCGGTGGTTTAGGAGCTGGAGGCCTTGGAGCAGGTATACTATGAGCTACTCACTGTTTGTGTTTGTTATATTGGTATTTTCTTGGTTTAGAGATGTAATCAGGGCCGAACAACTGCATTTGGGGCCCCAGGGATATTTGTGGGGGGAGTGGGGTAGGGCAGATTTAAAGCTAATTTCCTGCAATTCTACACATTTTGCTATCATATGGTATCTGGGGGCCCGTGCCCTGCGTGCCCCTTCTGTAAGCCGGCCCTGGATGTAATGGACAGATTCAGTTGTGGTACTGATACTTGAGTCTTCCTCTCCAGGACCTGGCAATGGAGGTTGGGGTCCTGGAGGACAGGGGGCTGGACTAGGAGCTGGAGGTCTGGGAGGAGGAGGTCTTAGACCAGGAGCCAGACCAGGAGGTTATGGACCAGGTGGTTATGGGCCTGGTGCTGATCTTAGTCTGGGCGGGGCTGTAGCTGGAGGTCTTGGTGGTGGTTACGGACTTGGCGGGGGTCTAGGTGCCGGAGGCCTTGGAGCAGGTATGAGGCTCTTGATTTGATCATCTGATCAATTATAACTAATTTCAGTTCATTTTACAGACATTTATTTTTGATGATTGTTGTGTTTCCACAGGAGCTGGAGGAAAGCCAGAGAAGGCAGGTGAGTGACATATGCAGTTCAGGTCTGCCCTAGACTTCTTTTAGGGCTCACAAACTATTGACTTGTTTTTTCAATGGCAGCCTATTTCCTCAGTATATCCAAATTAACACTACACATGACAAAGACCCTCCTAAAGCTTTTAAGCCTGTTTGTTGTTATCGAGAGGATGATGCAGTCAATCTTGATCTCCAGGAGCTGGCTACGGTGGTAGAGATCCAGGAGGACAGGGGACTGGACTAGGTGTTGGAGGTTTTGGACCAGGTGGCTATGGACCAGGTGGAGCTGGTGCTGGACCAGGTGGCTATGGGCTTGGTGTTGGTCTTGGTCCTGGTGGAGCTGGTCCTGGAGTTTTTGGTGGTGGTTATGGACCCGATGGAACAGGTAAAGAACCCTGAGGTTTACAGATGGAGTACAGTCAAAGATACCGGCCGTGTCCCCAAAGGGCAACATATTACCTAAATAGTGCACTACTTTTTCCCATAAGTGGGTGAGTTTTGGGAGTCACACTAACTCATGCAGTACAAACTGATCTTATGGCCTCTGTTATTCCTCTGCTGTTTCTCCATCTTTCTACAGGAGCCAGTGGGAAGCCTTCCAAAACAGATGTGTGTGAATCTTGTCTCTATGTTCAGTAGACCTTTGAGATGTATGTGTTTTTGTCTGTTTGAGTCTGTATTTCTTGTGTTTGATCCCCAGGAGCTGGCTATGTAGGTCGCAGTCCTGGGGGACAGGGGGCTGGATTAGGAGCTGGAGGCTATGGACCAGGTGGAGCTGGACCAGGAGGATATGGGCCTGGTTCTGGTGTTGGCCAGGGTGGAGCTGGTCCAGGTGGTTTTGGTGGTGGTCTTGGAGCTGGCGGACAAGGAGACGCCCTTGGAGCTGGTAGGGTGGAAGGCCTAACTCATATAGACCATGAGTCTGATATACTGTAACTTGCTATTGTAGGTGCGTCTTTGGGTGCTATTAATGATGACAAAGTCTGTGACTTCTGTAATGGAGTAAAGTCAAAGCCATGTTACCATCTTTATGCACAAGCATCCATAGACTTGGGAATTTGATTATTAGAATGGACCTTCTTATGATGGTCCAAAGGTCAGCCATGTTGGTCAGGGAGTTTGTCAACCATGGTTTGCCAGTGCTGAGATAAGATATTGTGTAAAACAATGAATGTTAATCATTTATATGCATTGTATGTGTGTTAGCTAGGTATCCACAGTTTTAGAGGAATGATTCCATTAATTTTTCAAATGAACTGCCAACATTCCATTCAAGCAATGCAGTTAATCCACAGCCATACACTGGCTGAAATCAGTTGATGATACAGATGTACTGTAGGATCTTCATTTGCTCACTATTTTCTGCTGATAATTTTCCTGCACAGGAGGAAATGCAAACTTCTAGTGTATTTGATTTTTAAAAAGGCTTCTAAAGTTTGTAATTTCAACTTTGAAATTTCAGACTTGTTTTGCCCTAATGGAAAATGTATCGACCCCTACAAAAAGGTATATTAATTATAATTCACATAATAATTCAAATATCCTGTTGCGGCAGGATTATTTTCCTGCTGTAGCAAGCTGTCTCAAATTATGATCCTACATTAAACAAGTACTCCTCATATAATCAAATATGATATCTCATATACATATACACTCCATGGTCAGTTTATTAGGTACACCCATTGCCAACAGAACAGTCTGAATTCTTCGGGGAATGGATTTGACAAGGTGTTGGAAATGTTCCACAGGGATGTTGGTCCATGCTGTAGATGTGACAGCGGTACATTCATTCTGTGAACAGCCCATTCCATCTCATCTCAAAGATGGTCAATTGGCTTTGGTCAGCAGCAATGTTCAGATACACTGTGGCGGTCAATCGTTGCTCAATTGGTATCAAGGGACCCAAAGTGTGCCAGGAAAACATTCTCCACACCAGTACACCACCGCTGCCAGCCTGTACCATTGACACCAGGCAGGATGAGTCCATGGACTGATGCTGCTTACGCCAAATCCAACTTCTTTTTGTTTTTAGCTGATAGGAATGGAACCCGGTGTGGTCGTCTGCTGCAATAGCCCATCCGTGACAAGGACTGACGAGTTGTGTGTTCTACACACCACTGTGCGCTATTATTTGTCTGTTTGTGGTCCGTCTGTTACCGAGCACGATACTTGCCATTCTCCTTTGACAATCTGTTTTTGCCCACAGGCCTGCCGCTGACTGGATTTCTTTTGTTTGTTGCACAATTCTCGGAAAATCCGAGACACTGTCTTGCGTGAAAAGCCCAGGAGGGTGGCTGTTTCTGAGATGTTGGTTCCGGCACGCCTTGCACCTACAATCATACCACGTTCAATCAAAGAGTAACTGAATGCCTGCTTGCCAGCCTACCTGCCTGCTTTACATAGCAAGCCACGGCCACTGTCTGTAGGAGTGATACATTTTTGTGAACTGGGGGGTGTACACAATTAACTGGCCGTTGAGTGTATATCATATGATATATACATGCATATATCATATAATAACACAGCTTTCCAAGAAACAAAATCTGAGACATTTATAGTTGTTTATACAGAAAATGTCTATATAAACTTTATTTAGAATTATATGACAATACTTTAGGTCGATTATATTCCATTACACAATTTCTGATACATCACATGCTTTAATTGTATTTTCCTGCATAAGTGAAAGCAGGAAATGGATCAAGTTATCCATCATTTCATTTCCTCAGACATAACTGAAGCCTGGGGTTGTTATTTGGATTGTATGCACACCGAACATGCACGTACACACACATACACGCACATGCACGTACACACACATACACGCACATGCACGTACACACAGGCACACACACAGCTTATATAGAATGAGGAATGTTGATGATGTTATCCGAGGAGCAGTTCTCGATGCTTATGACCCGGCTTTGTGGAACCTTTAGTTAGATGTTCCACCCTTTAGACCAGAGGTCTCCAACCTTTTCTAGCATGAGAGCTTCTTAAAAAAATGAAATGTTGTGAGTTAATTTTTTTCTAGCTTTTAAATAGGCACATTCTTCTCTTCTCCCATGCAACTCTTCCTCAGGTCCTTAGTGTATAAGAGAAAGTAATGCACTACGTTTTCTGTCAATATACCTGGTAAAATAATGGTTAAAAAACAACTTTAAGGGGGGCCCTATAAAATTGGATTTTTTTTCCAAAATTATGTTTTAGCAGTTTTATTTTTCCTGGTTTTATAATTATAATTATCATACTAAATGGAGTGTCTTGAATTTATGTCCAGAATAATACAAAATGCTCTGAGACCGAGTTGACTTTGCAGTTAACATTTAATTGAGAAGGTTTTGGGGAAAGTATTTCTGTCAACCCACAAGATGGTTATCACATCAACTGGCTACACACGGAGTGATAGACAAATACGCACACCATACAGACAGACAGGGGCAATATTGCTGGAAATTAATTGGCAGATATTTTCATAGGTTTGGCTTTTTAAGCCAATAGTGGCTAACCAGGGGTGGGATAACGTCAATGTTGCGTTGATTAGACAGTAGCTGGGAGCTTGCAGTGTCAGATACTTGTGTGATTTGTTTATGACAGTTTGCGATGGATTACATAAAAAATTGCATATACTTTTGGAATTGTTTGGTGAGCTACTCATAGGTGGGCTGCGAGCTACTGGAGACCCCTGCTTTAGACCCTGAGATAGAAAGTGTGCCACAGACCTTGGTTCAAACACTATTTGAAATACTTTAAAATATAACAATGAAAAATGTTTTCCAGATTGTATCTTGTCGATTATTATTTTATTTTAAATTGCAATGCGAGTATTGGGTTGAAACTGAGACAACCTGGTTCAATTTGGGTACCGGGGTTAAACCAGTTCGGAAACACTAATGTGGTGTAATACACCTGGGAATTAGACTGCATGCTGTAATGTAACTGGCCAAAGGAGGGCAGTGCTTTGTACTCCAGGGCTTGGAGCAGGGCTTGGATTTAAATCAAGCACTAAACCCTTATATACCCAGTGTGTTTTTAGAACATTAATCTCAGTGTTCTATTTTGGAGTGTTATTTAAAATGTCTTTTACATTAACCTCAGAAAAATGGATGGATTCATATAAAACATAATTACTCCTGTGTTCCCATCAGGGTATGGAGGCCTCGGAGCAGGGTGAGGCCACAATTTAATGATGCCGTCATGTGTTGGATTCATGTAACACATCATGTCTATACTGTGTTCCCATTAGGGTATGGAGGCCTCGGAGCTGGGGGACTGGGATCCAGAGGTACAGGTCAGGGGGCTGGAGGACTTGGAGCAGGCCAAGGTCTTGGAGCCGGCCAAGGAGATGGATACAGACCTGGAGGAGGATATGGTGGTGCTGCTGGTGGTCTGTACCCTGGAGCTGGAGGGGCGGGGGCAGGCCAGAAACCTCCCAAAACAGGTACAGGCTCTGGGAGGATGGGGCTAGGGGTGGAATGACCAGAGCTATATGTCACAGGTATACAGAGTTTGGTCAGCTCTTTATGGCCACCTGGCTATTGCCTGATTGTTCTGTGCATTTCTCTCACCCTTTTTGATTTGCATTAGGAGCAGGAAGCACACTAGGAGGAGATGGATATGGGCCTGGTGGTGCTGGTGGATATGGGCCTGGTGGCGCAGGTGGACATGGGCCTGGTGGCGCAGGTGGACATGGGCCTGGTGGCGTAGGTGGACATGTGCCTGGTGGCGTAGGTGGACATGGGCCTGGTGGCGCAGGAACTGCGCCTGGTGGCGCAGGAACTGGGCTTGGTGGCGCAGGAACGGGACCTGGTGGCACAGGTGGATATGGTCCTGGTGGCGCAGGAACTGGGCCTAGTGGCGCAGGTGGAGTTGGCCTTGGTGGTTTTGGGCCTGGTGGCGCAGCAGTACCAGCTGGAGGTTAGTAAGGGTTTATCAAACTCGAGAACTACGACATCCACAGAGAACATGCAAAAAAACAGAGCGAGACTGAACACTATCTCATTGTGTAAAGTATATATATTAGACTGAGTGGGAAATGAAGGGAGAAGATATGCAGTACAATACACCTCATTAAGATGAATGATGTATATTGTTGCAGCACCAGTACTTCCACAGACTGGAGTCCCTGGGGGTGGAGCTAGAGAGAAGAGCGGTTGGAAGGCCAACAAACAAGTGCCAGGTAAACTACAAATCCCAGAGGCCAACTCCATATCTTACTGCAGTACAGATGTAAAGGTAGTAGTTTTATTTAAAAACACAGTAGTTTTGTTTTGTCATATATTCCTTACTTTATCAACACAGGTGTTGGAGTTCCTGGACTTTATCAAGGTGGAATAGTGCCTAGTCAAGGTATGTCTGCCAAGATGTTCTGATTTGGTTGATATGTTGTGAGATTAGATGAGCTGAGATGCGTTACAATACTTTACATGTCTGCTTTTGCAAAACTTTGCTTTGGTGCTCTCTCATTTCTCCTCCATTATTGTGTTTAGGTTTCGGAGGGCGTGGGGTTCTACCAGGTGTTGCCACTGGATCCGGACTTGCTCCCCAGACAGGTGAGTCTGTCATCCACCTGTTGAACTACTGACCTTTGACCCCTAATTCTGCACCCTGTTGACCTTGGTCTCGTCTTTCCTACAGGGGCAGGTGTGCTGGGCCAGGGTGGAGTTGGAGCTGGCACTGGAGCTGGAGGTAAGGGTTTATCAAACAGAGAGGGACAACAGTGTTATAATTGATTTTATAAGACGTGAATATACAGTGAGCTCCAAGTATTGAAACAGTGACATTTTTGTTGTTGTTTCGGCTCTGTACTCCAACACTTGAAATGATAGGAGGTTAACCTCTTAAAGGGCAGACTGTCAGGGCAGACTGTCAGCTTTAATTTGAGGGTATTTTCATCCATATCAGGTGAAATGTTGATAAATAACAGCACTTTTTGTACATCGCTCTCCCCATATTTTAGGGGACCAACATTATTGGGACAAATTCACTTGCAGTGCATTTGGAAAGTATTCAGACCTCTTAACTTTTTCCAATTTTTGCTACCATAAAGCCTGATTCTAAAATGGATTACGCAAAAAAAAATGTCCTCATCAATCTGCACACAACACACCATAATGACAAAGCGAAAAAAATTATTGATTAAAAATCAAAAACAGAAATACATTATTTACATTATTTACAAGTATTCAGACCCTTTGCCATGTTACTCGAAATTGAGCTCAGGCGCATCCTGTTGCCATTGATCATCCTTGGGATGTTTCTACAACTTTATTGGAGTCCATTTGTGGTAAATTCAATTGATTGGACATGATTTGGAAAGGCACACACCTGTATATATAAGGTCCCACAGTTGACAGTGCATGTCAGAGCAAAACCCAAGCCATAGGGTGGAAGGAGTTGTCCATAGAGCGCTGAGTCAGGATTGTGTCGAGGCACAGATCTGGAGAAGGGTACCAAAAAATGTCTGCAGCATTGAAGGTCCCCAAGACCACATTGGCCTCCATCATTCCTAAATGGAAGAAGTTTGGAACCACCAAGACTCTTTCTGGAGCTGGCCACCCGGCCAAACTGAGCAACCGGGGGAGAAGGGCTTTGGTCAGGGAGTTGATCAAGAACCAGATTGTCACTCTGACTGAGCTCCAGAATTCCTCTGTGGAGATGGGAGATCCTTCCAGAAGAACAGCCATATCTGCAGCACTCCACCAATCAGGCCGTTATGATAGAGTGGCCAGACGGAAGTCACTCCTCAGTAAAAGGCACATGACAACCCACTTGGAGTTTGCCAAAAGGCACCTAAAGGACTCTCAGACCATGAGAAACAAGATTCTCTGTTCTGATGAAACCAAGATTGAACTCTTTGGCATGAATGCCAAGTGTCACATCCTGGGGGAAATCTGGCACTATCCCTATGGTGATGCATGGTGAAGCATGGTGATGGCAGCATCATGCTGTGGGATGTCTTTCAGCGGCAGGGACTGGGAGACTAGTCGGGATCGAGGAAAAGATTAATGGAGCAAAGTATGGAGAGATTGTTGATGAAAACCTGCTCCAGAGTGCTCAGGACCTCAGATTGGGGCGAAGGTTCACAATCCAACAGGACAAAGATCCTAAAGCACACAGCCAACACAATGCAGGAGTGGCTTCGGGACAAGTCTCTGAATGTCATTGAGTTGCCCAGCCACAGCCCAGACTTGAACCCGATCGAACATCTCTGAAGAGACCTGGAAATAGCCGTGCAGCAACTCTGCCTATCCAACCTGACAGAGCTTGAGAGGATCTGCAGAGTTGAATGGGAGAAACTCCCCAAATACAGGTGTGCCAAGCTTGTAGCGTTACCCAAGAAGACTCGAGGCTGTAATCGTTGCCATAGATGCTTCAATAAAGTACTGAGTATAAGGTCTGTGAATATTTCAGGCTTTTTTATATAAATTTGCAAACATTTCTAAAAACCTGTTTTTGCTTGTCATTATGTGGTATTGTGTGTAGATTGATGAGGGGGAGAAACTATTTAATCAATTTTAGAATAAGGCTGTAATGTAACAAAATGTGGAAAAAGTCAAGGGGACTGAATATTTTCCTAATGCATTGTATATGTGTATAAAAGTAGTAAAAACTTTTAGTTTTTGTTTAATACATTTCCTGTTTGTTTTAGTTCTTTCAGATTATTTTCTGCCCAACAGAAATGTATGGTAAATAATGTATTGTAATTCTGTATTGTATTGAAAGTCACTTGATTACGGATAGTCCTGATGAATTGTGAATAATGATGAGTGAGAAAGATACAGATGCACAATTTCATACCCCCCCACAGCAATATAAAATGCTAATCTCCCTTGTTATTGTAATGGTGAGATGTTAGCATGTCTTGGGGGTATGATATTTTTGTGTCTAAACTTCTCACTATACATTATGTAGCATTAATTTGTACACAAAATTTTGGGCACAAAATAATCTGAAATGCAACCAAAGCAAACAGCAAATGCGTCCAACAAATTTGTAAAGTCACAAACTTGATGTTGCATGCTATTGTTATGCTGATGAATGAGGACCCAAAAGCGACTTAACGAAAACAGAGTCTTTATTCCAGTATTAGACAAAAGTAATAATCCTGGATATAACAAGGAGAAAACAAAACAGGAAAAACTTAAATCCACTCGTAGTAGCGAGGACTGACTGGAGACTCGACCATAGACTGCAGGTTGCTTAGGGAAGGCACCGACCGTAGCAGACTAAGACACCTGCTCACACGCAGCATCTGAAGAAGACAAAACACGACAGGGCGAGACCAGGACACAGAACAGCGAACATCATACAAGGATCCGACAAGGACAGAAGCGGAAAACAAGGGGAGAAATAGGGGCTCTAATCAGAGGGCAAAATAGGGGACAGGTGTGAAAAGAGTAAATGAGTGAGTTAGGAGAATGAGGAACAGCTGGGAGCAGGAACGGAACGATAGAGAGAAGAGAGAGAGGGAGGGGGAGAGAGAGGGATAGAAAGAGGGAACGAACCTAATAAGACCAGCAGGAGGAAACGAACAGAAGGGAAAGCACAAGGACAAGACAATATATGACAAAACATGACAGTACCCCCCCCACTCACCGAGCGCCTCCTGGCGCACTCGAGGAGGAACCCTGGCGGCAACGGAGGAAATCATCAATCAGCGAACGGTCCAGCACGTCCCGAGATGGAACCCAACTCCTCTCCTCAGGACCGTAACCCTCCCAATCCACTAAGTACTGGTGACCACGTCCCCGAGAACGCATGTCCATGATCTTTCATACTTTGTAAATAGGTGCGCCCTCGACAAGGACGGGGGGGGGGGGAAGACAAACGGGGGGCGCGAAGAAAGGGCTTGACACAGGAGACATGGAAGACAGGGTGGACGCGACGAAGATGTCGCGGAAGAAGCAGTCGCACAGCGACAGGATTGACGACCTGAGAGACACGGAACGGACCAATGAACCGCGGAGTCAACTTGCGAGAAGCTGTCGTAAGGGGAAGGTTACGAGTGGAAAGCCACACTCTCTGGCCGCAACAATACCTAGGACTCTTAATCCTACGTTTATTGGCGGCTCTCACAGTCTGCGCCCTGTAACGGCAAAGTGCAGACCTCACCCTCCTCCAAGTGCGCTCACAACGTTGGACAAACGCCTGAGCGGAGGGAACGCTGGACTCGGCGAGCTGGGACGAGAACAGAGGAGGCTGGTACCCCAGACTACTCTGAAACGGAGATAGCCCGGTAGCAGACGAAGGAAGCGAGTTGTGAGCGTATTCTGCCCAGGGGAGCTGTTCTGCCCAAGACGCAGGGTTTCTAAAAGAAAGGCTGCGTAATATGCGACCAATCGTCTGATTGGCCCTTTCTGCTTGACCGTTAGACTGGGGATGAAAACCGGAAGAGAGACTGACGGAAGCACCAATCAAACGACAGAATTCCCTCCAAAACTGTGACGTGAATTGCGGACCTCTGTCTGAAACGGCGTCTAACGGGAGGCCATGAATTCTGAACACATTCTCAATGATGATTTGTGCCGTCTCCTTAGCGGAAGGAAGCTTAGCGAGGGGAATGAAATGTGCCGCCTTAGAGAACCTATCGACAACCGTAAGAATCACAGTCTTCCCCGCAGACGAAGGCAGACCGGTAATGAAGTCTAAGGCGATGTGAGACCATGGTCGAGAAGGAATGGGAAGCCGTCTGAGACGACCGGCAGGAGGAGAGTTACCTGACTTAGTCTGCGCGCAGTCCGAACAAGCAGCCATGAAACGGCGCGTGTCACGCTCCTGAGTAGGCCACCAAAACCGCTGGCGAATAGATGCAAGTGTACCCCGAACGCCGGGGTGGCCAGCTAACTTGGCAGAGTGAGCCCACTGAAGAACAGCCAGACGAGTAGAAACAGGAACGAAAAGAAGGTTACTAGGACAAGCGCGCGGCGACGCAGTGTGAGTGAGTGCTTGCTTAACCTGTCTCTCAATTCCCCAGACAGTCAACCCGACAACACGCCCATCAGGAAGTATCCCCTCGGGATCGGTAGAAGCCACAGAAGAACTAAAGAGACGAGATAAGGCATCAGGCTTGGTGTTCTTATTACCCGGGCGATAAGAAATCACGAACTCGAAACGAGCGAAAAACAAAGCCCAACGAGCTTGACGTGCATTAAGTCGTTTGGCAGAACGGATGTACTCAAGGTTCTTATGGTCAGTCCAAACGACAAAGGAACGGTCGCCCCCTCCAACCACTGTCGCCATTCGCCTAGGGCTAAGCGGATGGCGAGCAGTTCGCGGTTACCCACATCATAGTTGCGTTCCGATGGCGACAGGCGATGAGAAAAATAAGCGCAAGGATGGACCTTATCGTCAGACTGGAAGCGCTGGGATAGAATGGCTCCCACGCCCACCTCTGAAGCGTCAACCTCGACAATGAATTGTTTAGTGACGTCAGGAGTAACAAGGATAGGAGCGGACGTAAAACGCTTCTTGAGGAGATCAAAAGCTCCCTGGGCGGAACCGGACCACTTAAAGCACGTCTTGACAGAAGTAAGAGCTGTGAGAGGGGCAGCAACTTGACCGAAATTACGAATGAAACGCCAATAGAAATTAGCGAAACCTAGAAAGCACTGCAACTCCACACGTGACCTTGGAACGGGCCAATCACTGACAGCCTGGACCTTAGCGGGATCCATCTGAATGCCTTCAGCGGAAATAACAGAACCGTGAAATGTGACAGAGGAGACATGAAAGGCGCACTTCTCAGCCTTTACGTAGAGACAATTCTCTAAAAGGCGTTGGAGTACACGTCGAACGTGCTGAACATGAATCTCGAGTGACGGTGAAAAAATCAGGATATCGTCAAGGTAGACAAAAACAAAGATGTTCAGCATGTCTCTCAGTACATCATTAACTAATGCCTGAAAAACAGCTGGAGCATTAGCAAGACCGAACGGCAGAACCCGGTACTCAAAATGCCCTAACGGAGTGTTAAACGCCGTTTTCCACTCGTCCCCCTCTCTGATGCGCACGAGATGGTAAGCGTTACGAAGGTCCAACTTAGTAAAGAACCTGGCTCCCTGCAGAATCTCGAAGGCTGACGACATAAGGGGAAGCGGATAACGATTCTTAACCGTTATGTCATTCAGCCTTCGATAATCCACGCAGGGGCGCAGAGTACCGTCCTTCTTCTTAACAAAAAAAAACCCCGCTCCGGCGGGAGAGGAAGAAGGCACTACGGTGCCGGCGTCGAGAGAAACAGACAAATAATCCTCGAGAGCCTTACGTTCGGGAGCCGACAGAGAGTATAGTCTACCCCGAGGGGGAGTGGTCCCCGGAAGGAGATCAATACTAGAATCATACGACCGGTGAGGAGGAAGGGAGTTGGCTCTGGACCGACTGAAGACTGTGCGCAGATCATGATATTCCTCCGGCACTCCTGTCAAATCACCAGGTTCCTCCTGAGAAGAGGGGACAGAAGAAACAGGAGGGATAGCAGACATTAAACACTTCACATGACAAGAAACGTTCCAGGATAGGATAGAATTACTAGACCAATTAATAGAAGGATTATGACATACTAGCCAGGGATGACCCAAAACAACAGGTGTAAAAGGTGAACGAAAAATCAAAAAGGAAATGGTCTCACTGTGGTTACCAGATACTGTGAGGGTTAAAGGTAGTGTCTCATATCTGATACTGGGGAGAAGACTACCATCTAAGGCGAACATGGGCGTGGGCTTCCCTAACTGTCTGAGAGGAATGTCATGTTTGCGAGCCCATGCTTCGTCCATAAAACAACCCTCAGCCCCAGAGTCTATCAAGGCACTGCATGAAGCAGCCGAACCGGTCCAGCGTAGATGGACCGACATGGTAGTACAGGATCTTGATGGAGAGACCTGAGTAGTAGCGCTCACCAGTAGCCCTCCGCTTACTGATGAGCTCTGGCTTTTACTGGACATGAATTGACAAAATGTCCAGCAGAACCGCAATAGAGGCAAAGGCGGTTGGTGATCCTCCGTTCCCTCTCCTTAGTCGAGATGCGAATACCTCCCAGCTGCATGGGCTCAGTCTCTGAGCCGGAGGGAGGAGATGGTTGCGATGTGGAGAGGGGGAACACCATTAACGCGAGCTCTCTTCCACGAGCTCGGTGACGAAGATCTACCCGTCGTTCTATGCGGATGGCGAGTGCAATCAAAGGGTCCACACTGGAAGGAACCTCCCGGGAGAGAATCTCATCCTTAACCTCAGCGTGGAGTCCCTCCAGAAAACGAGCGAGCAGCGCCGGCTCGTTCCAGTCACTAGAGGCAGCAAGAGTGCGAAACTCTATAGAGTAATCCGTTATGGATCGATCACCTTGACATAGGGAAGCCAGGGCCCTAGAAGCCTCCCTACCAAAAACTGAACGATCAAAAACCCGTACCATCTCCTCTTTAAAGTTCAGGTAATTGTTAGAACACTCAGCCCTTGCCTCCCAGATAGCTGTGCCCCACTCTCGAGCCCGACCAGTAAGGAGTGAAATGACGTAAGCAATCCGAGCTCTCTCTCTTGAGTATGTGTTGGGTTGGAGAGAGAACACAATATCACACTGGGTGAGAAAGGAGCGGCACTCAGTGGGCTGCCCAGAATAACATGGTGGGTTATTAACCCTAGGTTCCGGAGACTCGGATGACCAGGAAGTAGCTGGTGGCACGAGACGAAGACTCTGAAACTGTCCTGAGAGGTCGGAAACCTGAGCGGCCAGGGTCTCAACGGCATGACGAGCAGCAGACAATTCCTGCTCGTGTCTGCCGAGCATTGCTCCCTGGATCTTGACGGCAGTGTTACAAGAATCCGTAGTCGCTGGGTCCATTCTTGGTCTGATCCTTCTGTTATGCTGATGAATGAGGACCCAAAAGCGACTTAACGAAAACAGAGTCTTTATTCCAGTATTAGACAAAAGTAATAATCCTGGATATAACAAGGAGAAAACAAAACAGGAAAAACTTAAATCCACTCGTAGTAGCGAGGACTGACTGGAGACTCGATCATAGACTGCAGGTTGCTTAGGGAAGGCACCGACCGTAGCAGACTAAGACACCTGCTCACACGCAGCATCTGAAGAAGACAAAACATGACAGGGCGAGACCAGGACACAGAACAGCGAACATCATACAAGGATCCGACAAGGACAGAAGCGGAAAACAAGGGGAGAAATAGGGGCTCTAATCAGAGGGCAAAATAGGGGACAGGTGTGAAAAGAGTAAATGAGTGAGTTAGGAGAATGAGGAACAGCTGGGAGCAGGAACGGAACGATAGAGAGAAGAGAGAGAGGGAGGGGGAGAGAGAGGGATAGAAAGAGGGAATGAACCTAATAAGACCAGCAGGGGGAAACGAACAGAAGGGAAAGCACAAGGACAAGACAATATATGACAAAACATGACAGCTATGAATATGGGACCAAATACTTAATTTTTTACTACTTTAATACACATATAAGTGAATTTGTCCCCATAGTTTCCGTCCCCTAAAATGCCCGGACTATGTACAAAAAGTCTAGTAATTTCTAAATGTTCCACCTGCTATGGATGAAAATACCCTCAAATTAAGATTGACAGTCTGAACCTTAAAATCATTGTATCATTTCAAATCGAAAGTGCTGGAGTACAATACTTTTGTAGCTCACTGTATGTACTCTATATAAACACTCACCTTGTGCATTAATATACAGGTAACTGGCAAAATAAAGGAAACACTGAGTAAATGAAGGACACAAAGTATATTGAAAGCATGTGCTTCCATACAGATGTGATTCCTGAGCTAATTAAGCAATTAGCATCCCATCATGCGTAAGATCATTTATAAAAATTCCCAGTTGCCCATTATTTTGTCTACCATGGCTAGAAGAGATTTTGAAAGAGGAGTCTCTAAGGAGCATAAGCGTGTGTGTGTCTCAGTTACCAGATCTCAACCCAATTGAGCACATATGGAAGATTCTGGAACGGCACCTGACACAGCGTTTTCAACCACCATCAACAAAACATAAAATTATGGAATTTCTCGTGAAAGAATGGTCACATCCCTCCAATAGAATTCAGACACTTGTAGAATCAAATCCAAGATGCATTGAAATTGTTCTGGTAGCTCGTAATGGCCCAACACCCTATTAAGACACTTTCTGTTGGTGTTTCCTTTATTTTGGCAGTTACATGTACATTAATATAGAAATAAATACATTGTACATAGTGTATATTTTTCTCCTCAGGTGGCCGAGGCAGTTTAAATGGAGTGTTCCGTGGATATCCCCTCATATCACCTAAATCTGGAGGTACTGGACACTCAGCCTGGTCTCATAAACTAGACATAGTAAACATAAATTCGGGACACTCAAATGTGTATGATATGTTATGTTTTGTATGAGACTTAATGAAAGTAGCATGATTGGTCGGAGTGGATGGGTGGGCATATAACGCGAACGTCTATCAACCCAAAAGTTGCAAGTTCGAATCTTGTTACGGACAACTTTAGCATTTTAGCTAATTAACAAGTTTTCAAATATTTAGCATGTTAGCTAACCCTTTTAACTAACCCTAACCTTAACCCTTTTAGCTAACCCTAACCCTTTAACCTAACTCCTAGCCTAGTTAATGTTAGCCAGCTAGCTAATGTTAGCCACCTAGCACCTAGCTAGAATTCAAAACATATCATAAGTTTAGCAAATTCGTAACATATAGTATGTTTTAGAAATGTGTAAGATATTGTACAATTGCGGATTCATAATATATACACTGCTCAAAAAAATAAAGGGGACACTTAAACAACACAATGTAACTCCAAGTCAATCACACTTCTGTGAAATCAAACTGTCCACTTAGGAGGCACCACTGATTGACAATAAATGTCACATGCTGTTGTGCAAATGGAATAGACAACAGGTGGAAATTATAGGCAATTAGCATGTGACAGACGTGGCAGTCTGGAGACGCCGTGGAGAACATTCCGCTGCCTGCAACATCCTCCCCAGCATGTTTGGCGGCGGGTCAGTCATGGTGTGGGGTGGCATTTCTTTGGGGGGCGCACAGCCCTCCATGTGCTCGTCAGAGGTAGCCTGACTGCCATTAGGTACCGAGAGGAGATCCTCAGACCCCTTGTGAGACCATATGCTGGTGCGGTTGGCCCTGGGTTCCTCCTAATGCAAGACAATGCTAGACCTCATGTGGCTGGGGTGTGTCAGCAGTTCTTGCAAGAGGAAGGCATCCCGTTCCCCAGACCTGAATCCAATTGAGCACATCTGGGACATCATGTCTCGCTTCATCCACCAACGCCACGTTGCACCACAGACTGTCCAGGAGTTGGCGGATGCTTTAGTCCAGGTCTGAGAGGAGATCCCTCAGGAGACCAATCGCCACCTCATCAGGAGCATGCCCAGGCGTTGTAGGGAGGTCATACAGGCATGTGGAGGCCACACACACTACTGAGCCTCATTTTGACTTGTTTTAAGGACATTACATCAAAGTTGGATCAACCTGTAGTGTGGTTTTTCACTTTAATTTTGAGTGTGACTCCAAATCCAGACCTCCATGGGTTGATAAATTTGATTTCCATTGATAATTGTTGTGTGATTTTGTTGTCAGCACATTCAACTATGTAAAGAAAAAAGTATTTAATAAGAATATTTCATTCATTCAGATCTGTAAATGCAACATTGAACAATTCCAACAATTTTACAGAGTTACAGTTCATATAAAGAAATCAGTCGATTTAAATAAAATCATTAGGCCCTAATCTATGGATTTCACATGACTGGGCAGGGGCGCAGCCATGGGAGCCAGGCCCACTCACTAGGCAGCCAGGCCCAGCCAATCAGAATGAGTTTTTCCCTACAAAACAGCTTTATTACAGACAGAAATACTCAGTTGGGTGGCTGGTCTTAGACAATGCCACAGGTGAAGAAGCCGGATGTGGAGATCCTGGGCTGGTGTGGTTACACGTAGTCTGCATTTGTGAGGCCGGTTGGACGTACTGCCAAATTCTGTAAAATTACGTTAGAGGTGGCTTATGGTAGAGAAATTAACATTAAATTATCTGGCAAATGCTCTAGTGGATATTCTTGCAGTCAGCATGCCAATTGCATGCTTCCTCAAAATTGGTGACATTGGTGGCATTGTGTTGTGACAAAAATATACATTTTAGTGGCCTTCTATTGTCCCCAGCACAAGGTGCACCAATGTAATGATCATGCTGTTTAATAAGCTCCTTTATGTGCCACACCTGTCAGGTGGATGGAATTATCTTGGCAAAGGATCACTAACAGGGATTTAAACAAATTTGACAGAAATTAGCTTTTTGTGCAAATGAAACATTTCTGAGATATTTTATTTCAGCTAATGGAACATGGGACCAACACTTGACATTTTGTTCAGTATAAATTGAGTGTTGAGTATTTACGTACGAAATGCTCTGAGACCAGATTGGGACACTTGAAAACTACTACAACAATTCACAATCCATATCTATTATCCTGCTATATCTCTTCCTTTTCTTATGTCATTCCTCCTCTTTGTCCTCTTCTTCTCTTCCATTTTTAGGGGCTGGAGGCAAATCAGCTAATTCCCAGGCCAAGCTTGCTGCTAAATATGGTAAGACTGAATTAATAATTAATCCTTTAGGAAGGTGGTAGTTGGTAGGTTTATAGTAAGACCATATCAACTAGTCCTTAGGAAGATGGTAAGAGTACGTTTGGTGACATAACAGGTTTTATTACCCAGGTATTGAATGATTCAGGTGTTTGTGGTCTGGGGGGATTCAGGTGTTTGGTGTGGAGAGGCTCAGGTGTTTGTGATGTGGGGGGACTTAAGTGTTTGTAGTGTGGGGGACCTATGTGTTTGGAGGTTCAGTGTGAATTGGAGGTGAATTGGAGGTGTACTTCGTCAAGGGGGCATGTCAGGAGCAGGAGGAGTACCTAGCGGTGTACCTGGAGCAGGTGGGGTCCCTGGTTATGGAGTTGGAGTTGGAGCTGGAGGTGTACTTCGTCAAGGGGGCATGGCCGGAGCAGGAGGAGTACCTAGCGGCGTACCTGGAGCAGATGGGGTCCCTGGTTATGGAGTTGGAGCTGGTGGTGTACCTGGTTACGGAGGTGGAGCAGGAGGCATACCTGGATTCGGAGGCGTAGCCAGAGCAGGAGGCGTACCTGGTTACGGGGGCGGAGCCGGACCAGGAGGCGTACCTGGGGCAGGGGGCGTCCCTGGCTCAGGTGGGTATGGATACCCAGGGGGTTACCCAGGTGGAGGGCGGTACCCAGGGGCTGGCCTAGGTGTAGGAGGTGCCTACCCCGGAGGTGAGTTAGAGACATAATGGAAAAGTAAGGAGAATACTTGCTGCCAAGTTTTTTAAATACTCCTAGCTGTTTTGATGTTGCAAAATTTTGACCATATTGACCTAAACATTGAATCTGGTCCTCAACTAACTCTAAGAGCATCTAAACAGTGTGTGGGGGCATTCTCCTATCTTTCCACATGATATCTTACATATCATACACGTGTAGAATGTGCTAGATCTGTGTACACTCACTCCTACCACCCAGCAGGTCCCTCCATCTGGCTACCTCCCATCCTACACTCTGCATGGCTACGCATTTGGCGTTTGAAATACAAAAGGAGTTCACTTAAATATTCTTATTTGTTGAAGGATAAGTTATTTCATCTGATGCCAATGCTAATTTTAGTTTCTTGCATCACTCTATTTTACAGGAGCTGGATCTAAGGCAGCCAAATATGGTGAGAGTTTGCTTCAAAACCAAGAGCACATAACTATGATTTATTTAAGGTAACTGTCTGCATCCTATTCAGTTTTGGGTAAGCTACTCTGAAAATATAGTTTACCAAGCTACCAATTACTTCACACTGGAAGACGTTAAGCTACACTAAAGCTACCCTTAAGAAACGTATAGTTTACTTAGCTAAAATAATTTGGAAAAGTAGTTCACGACATCCAAACTACTTTGGGAAAAATGATCATATCTAAATCTGAAATGTCAGACTACAAATTGCAAGAATAGATCACTCTGGAGTCAGAATGGGTAATTTAGCCTATTAAACGCAAACTTACCCATATTATTATTATTACTACTTTTATTATTATATATACAGTTGAAGTTGGAAGTTTACATACACCTTAGCCAAATACATTTAAACTCAGTTTTTCACAATTCCTGACATTTAATCCTAGGAAAAAATCCCTACCTAAGGTCAGTTAGGATCACCACTTTATTTTAAGAATGTGAAATGTCAGAATAATAGTAGAGAGAAATATTTATTTCAGCTTTTATTTATTTCATCACATTCCCAGTGGGTCAGAAGTTTACATACACTCAATTAGTATTTTGTCGCATTGCCTTTAAATTGTTTAACTTGGGTCAAACGTTTCGGGTAGCCGCCCACAAGCTTCCTACAATAAGTTGGGTGAATTCTGGCCCATTCCTCCTTACAGAACTGGTGTAACTGAGTCAAGCTTGTAGGCTTCCTTGCTCACACACGCTTTTCCAGTTCTGCACACTCATTTTCTGTAGGATTGAGGTCAGGGCTTTGTGATGGCCACTCCAATTCCTTGACTTTGTTGTCCTTAAGCCATTTTGCCACAACTTTTAAAGTATTCTTGGTGTCAATGTCCATTTGGAAGACCCATTTGAGACTAAGCTTTAACTTCCTGACTGATGTCTTGAGATGTTGCTTCAATATATCCACATCATTTTCCTACCTCTGTCACGCGGGACTAGGTGGGTGAAGGAATCAGGCGCAGAGAGTTCCACCGGGGAAAAGTGCTCTTTAATACAGCACACAAAAATTACAAGCCCAATAACACAGGGCGCTGACAACAAAGTGACTACCCAAAAACACAGGGTGCCAAGTCCAGAAAATATAACCACCTCTACCTAAAACGCACACATGTAACATAAAGACAATCCCGCACAAAACAAGGGCGGGTACACGTACTTAAAATAGGGAAGCTCATTAAGCCATACAACAGAACACAGGTGAAACTAATAAGATAAAACAAACAGACAAACGAAAAAGGGATCAGTGGCGGCTAATAGGACGGTGACGATGAGGCAAGGGAGCCAACTTCGGCGGAAGTCGTGACAACTTCATGATGACATCTATTTTGTGAAGTGCCCCAGTCCCTCCTGCAGCTAAGCACCCCCACGACATGAAGCTGCCACCACCGTGCTTCACGGTTGGGATAGTGTTCTCTGGCTTGCAAGCATCCCGCTTTTTCCTCCAAACATAAGGATGGTCATTAAGGCCAAACGGTTCTATTTTTGTTTCATCAGACCAGAGGACATTTCTCCAAAAAATACGATCTTTGTCCCCATTTGCAGTTGCAAACCGTAGTCTGGCTTTTTTATGGTGGTTTTGGAGCAGTGGCTTATGTCGATATAGAACTTGTTTTACTGTGGATATAGATACTTTTGTACTTGTCTCCTTCAGCATCTTAACAAGGTCCTTTGCTGTTGTTCTGGGATTGATTTGCTCTTTTCGCACCAAAGTACGTTCATCTCTAGGAGACAGAATGCGTCTCCTTCCTGAGTGGTATGACGGCTGCGTGGTCCCAGGGTGTTTATACTTGCGAACTATTGTTTGTACAGATGAACGGGGTACCTTCAGGCATTTGGAAATTGCTCCCAAGAATGAACCATACTTGTGGAGGTCTACAATTATTTTCTCTGAGGTCTTGGCTGATTTATTTTTATTTTCGCATGATGTCAAGCAAAGAGACACTGAGTGTGAAGGTAGGCCTTGAAATACATTCACAGGTACACCTCCAATTGACTCAAAAGATGTCAATTATCCTATCAGAAGCTTCTAAAGCCATGACATAATTTTCTGGAATTTTCCAGGCTGTTTATAGGCGCAGTCAACTTAGTGTATGTAAACTTCTGACCCACTGGAATTGTGATACAGTGAAATAATATGTCTGTAAACAATTGTTGGAAAAATTACTTGTGTCATGCACAAAGTAGATGTCCTAACCGACTTTGTAAACTTCCGACATCAACTGTATAATATATATATACAGTATATATATAATAGTGTGTAGTTGGGTACACCACTGCATGGCAAAAAAAAGTTATTAACTTCTGAAAACAATACCTAGACTTGAATTTTGTTGAACTACCACCAAGCTACTGCAAAGTGGAATTAAATAACTAGTTGAACTACCACCAAGCTACTGCAAAATGCAGTTAAATTACTAGTTGAACTACATGTAGTTCACTACTCCCCAACACTGGTCCTCTAATTGTTGAGGTATAAGCACTCTTCATACAAGACCATTGCCTCCCTTTCTCCAGGTCAGGGTGGAGCAGGCACTGGAGCTGGTGGTGGGCTCAGCCAGGGAGTGCCTGCATCTGGGATTGGAACCGGAAGACTGCCTGGTGGGGCTGGAGGGGAACCAGGAGGCGGTTACAGGCCTGGCGGTAGCTTCGGTCCTGGAGGTGGAGTTGGACCAGGGGGGGCCAGTTATGGACCAGGTGGGGCCGGCTATGGACCAGGTGGAGCTGGACCTGGTGGTTATGGACCAGGTAGTGCTGGAAGTTATGGAACAGGTGGAGGGGTTGGACCAGGTGGTGCCGGGGAAGGACATGGTGGAGCTGGCTATGGACCAGGTGGAGGAGTTGGTGGAGTGCCTGGTGGTGGAGACAGACCCGGAGGTGGTTTACCTGGTAGTGGTGCTGGTTACGGACCTGGTGCTGGTGTTGGAGGTACATTAAACCAGTGGGTCAAAAAATCTAATATGATTTGTCAAATTCTTCATAAACAGGTGTTGGCTAACATTGAAATGCTTAATTACAGGCCCTTCGCAATAATGCAGAGAGAAAAATAGAAAAATAATAACACAAGGAATAAATACACAATGAGTAACAATAACTTGGCTATATAGACGGGGTACCAATACCAAGTCGATGTGCAGGGGTTCGAGGTAAATGAGGTAGATATATTTATTTAACTTAATTTCAACAGGGAAGTCATATTGATACTAAAGTATCTTTTACAAATGAGCCCTGCACCATACAAAACAAGTGTATCAATAGACAAGTATAGATAAACATAAATATACACATTAAATAGACATTCAGTCAAAGAACCAGGTGAAGCTGGGGAAGGACAAGGAACTGGAGCTGGAGGCATAATTGTATTCCTGTTCAGTGACAAGAATAATCTGTAAAAGAGAAAACAGGATGTGTATTTAATTCAAAAATGTGCTCCTTTACAGGATATGATGCAAATGCCAAAGCTCGTAAATATGGTGAGTAAATCCAATATCCTTGTCTTTTGTAAAGTTGAAAGTTCCGTTTTGAAATATTTATTTGTATGCATACTGTACCAGCTGGTATAATACTTTAATAGAGAGGTAAATCAATGTCTCCACTGACAGGTATGCTAAGTGGTGTCTTTGGGACCCCAGGAGGAGGACAGGCAGCCAGCCTGGGAGGAGTACCAGGAGGGGGAGCAGGGACTGGAGTAGGCCAGGGTGGAGTGCCTGGATCTGGGCTTGGTGGTGGTGGAGGTGTCCCTGGTGGTTATGGTCCTGGATTTGGACCTGGCCGTGGAACCGGTGATGGTTATGGACCAGGAGTGGGTGCTGGGACTGGACTTGGCCAGGGAGCTGGGCCTGGAGCTGGGCTTGGTGCTGGTGGAGTGCCTGGTGGTGGATACACACCCAGAGGTGGTTTACCTGGTAGTGGTGCTGGTTACGGACCTGGTGCTGGTGTTGGAGGTACATTAAACCAGTGGGTCAAAAAATCTAATATGATTTGTCACATTCTTCGTAATCAGGTGTAGGCTAAAAATGAAATGCTTAATTACAGGCCCTTACCAATAATGCAGAGAGAAAAACAGAAAAATAATAACAAGTTATTTATTGCAAGTTATTTAACCCTGTGAACGGGGTTGATAACTTGTAGTTATAAATCGTAACAGTAAAGATAGGTAAGTTGGAAGCTTGTTGAGCAGGGCTTTATAAACAAAAAGAGCATAATGATGTGATCTACTGTACGTGACTTTCACCTTTAACCGTCCAGCCAACCTTTAGTAAAGAATGCAGTGATCAGTAATACAACTGCCTACTGTGATAAAACGAAGGGTACATCAAAGGGTTTAAGAGTAGTGGCAGCTGCACTTTGATAAATAGTATCACCATAATCAGGAACAGCTAGAAAGGTTGACAGCACAATCTGCTTCCTACTGACTAGAGAGATGCAAGATCTGTTTCTGTAAAAAAGCCCACTTTTAATCTTAGCTTCTCATTCATATGTTTTTTTTAATGTTAAATCACTGTCAATCAACACACCAAGGTATTTGTATGCAGGGACTTGTTCTATTTATAGAACCATCCGATGATGAATGAAGATGTAATCCAGCAGAGACAATTTTAGGAGAACTTCAAAACAGCATTTATTTAGTTTGCCCGTATTAAGCACGAGTTTTAAAATCAGTAAGGGCTTCCTGTACAGCTATAAAATCTAACTGTAGCCTTGTCACAGCCAGGTCAGCAGTCGGGGAAATTGCATACATAGTAGTACATACAGCATATTGATGAAATGTTAACATTTTTTTTTACAGATTGACCAATTGCATTCATAAAATTTTTGAAAAGAACAGCTCCTGGTATCTACTTCTGCGGAACACCTTTATTTTCAAGACATTTGGACTTAACCCCATCAATCAAGATGGCCTGAATTCTGTCACTGAGTTAATCATGAAACCATGGGCAGGCATCAGAGCCCAGGCCAATCTAGGACAATTTATTCATTAAAATAGCATGATCAACAGTATCAAAAGCTTTTGACAGGTCCACAAACAAAGCAGCACGTTTCACTTTAGAAAAAGCATTGACAATATCATTAACAACTAATGTGCTTTTTGTGATAGTGCAGTGCCCTGGCCTAAATCCAGATGGATTTATATTCAAAATACCATTCAGATATAAAATAGTGAAGTTGATTATTTACCAAATATTTGAAAATCTCAGCGAGATATGGACGCCTGGAGATGGGACGATAATGATCAAGTTCACGATAATCCCTGACTTATGGAGTGGCAGCACATAAGCTGTTTTTCTAACTTTTGGAATAGTTCCTGATAACAATGTTGGATTTACATGTACATACAGTGGCTTGCGAAAGTATTCACCCCCATTGGCATTTTTCCTATTTTGTCGCCTTACAACCTGGAATTAAAATATATATTTTTTTGGGGGGGGGGGGGGGGGGTTGTATCATTTGATTTACACAACATGTCAACCACTTTGAAGATTCACATTTTTTATTATTATGAAAGAAATAAGAAATAAGACAAAAAAAATGGAATCTTGAGCGTGCATAACTATTCACCCCCCCCAAAGTCAAGACTTTGTAGAGCCAACTTTTGCAGCAATTACAGCTGCAAGTCTCTTGGGGTATGTCTCTATAAGCTTGGCACACCTAGCCACATTCTTCAAGGCAAAACTGCTCCAGCTCCTTCAAATTGGATGGGTTCCGCTGGTGTACAGCAATCTTTAAGTCATACCACAGATTCTCAATTGGATTGAGGTCTGGGCTTTGACTAGGCCATTCCAAGACATTTAAATGTTTCACCTTAAACCACTTGAGTGTTGCTTTAGCAGTATGCTTAGGGTCATTGTCCAGCTGGAAGGTGAGCCTCCGTCCCAGTCTCAAATCTCTGGAAGACTGAAGCAGGTTTCCCTCAATAATATCCCTGTATTTGGCACCATCCATCATTCCTTCAATTCTGACCAGTTTCCCTGTCCCTGTGGACGAAAATGCTGCCACCACCATGCTTCACTGTGGGGATGGTGTTCTCGGAGTGATGGGAGGTGTTGGGTTTGCGCCAGACATAGCGTTTTCCTTGATGGCCAAAAAGATCAATTTTAGTCTCATCTGACCAGAGCACCTGCTTCCATATGTTTGGGGAGTCTCCCACATGCCTTTTGGCGAACACCAAATGTGTTTGCTAATTTTTTCTTTAAGCAATGGCTTTTTTATCGCCACTCTTCCGTAAAGCCCAGTTCTGTGGAGTCTACGGTTTAAAGTGGTCCTATGGACAGATTCTCTCCGTTGTGGAGCTCCTTCAGGGATATCTTTAGTCTCTTTGTTGCCTCTCTGATTAATGCCCTCCTTGTCTGGTCTGTGAGTTTTGGTGAGTGGCCCTATCTTGGCAGGTTTGTTGTGGTGCCATATTCTTTCCATTTTTAATAATGGATTTAATGTTGCTCCGTGGGTTGTTCAAAGTTCCGGATATTTTGTTATAACTCAACCCTGATCTGTACTTCTCCACAACTTTGTCCCTGATCTGTTTGGAGAGCTACTTGGTCTTCATGGTGCCGATTGCTTGGTGGTGCCCCTTGCTTATTGCTGTTGCAGACTCTGGGGCCTTTTAGAACAGGTGTATATATACTGATATCATGTGACACTTTGAATGCAGACAGGTGGACTTTATTTAACTAATTATGTGACTTCTGAAGGTAATTGGTTGCACCAGATCTTATTTAGGGGCTTCATAGCAAAGGGGGTGAATACATATGCACGCACCACTTTTCAGTTGTTTCTTTCTTTGCACAAGTCATTTTTTCACTTCTCCAATTTAGAATATTTTGTGTATGTCCATTACATGAAATCCAAATAAAAATACATTTAAATTACAGGTTGTAATGCCACAAAATAGGAAAAACACCAAGGGGGATGAATAATGTCATGGTAATTTCCTGTATTACTAAATGAGGAGAGTTACAAACCACACACCAGTCAGAGTTGTACTTAAACTTAATATTTTAATAATATGACCTTCACCATAGCCCTGTGACTCTCAGATCAATTCAGTGTCTATAAATGAATTCTGAGAGTGCGTACAAAATAATACTTCATATTTTATAGCCAAGATACACCCCTCTCAACTCACAATGATGAACCACAGATCTTAGGAACTTCACAAAGGGCTTTTTACTTGAAAGAGGAGTATCCCATAGCCAGATAGCATTAACTATAAATTATCGTTCAGTTTGGTCTCTTAGACGAGGTTCTACTTCTCATTCTTGGTACTTCATATTACCAAAACATTACCTCATCCAATGGCATATATCAATTGTCAATTCTAGATACTCCCATCTCAAATACACCCCCTCCTGGACAAGCTCACGGAGGAGAGTGAGCCTCCAGGTCATATACTAGGTCAAGAGATGGGCAACATCAGAGGGGACATACAATGGTTCCAGACACTGCCATACTCCTCCCCAAATGGGAAAAGAGAGGGAGTGACTGGAGTACAGACATTATGGAGCCCTTCACATGGTTTCACAGATATATTCGTTATGAAGACAATGTTCAAACCTGACTTCTCCCTTTCTGGTATTCTGCCTATTACCAGACATGTAAAAGACAAGCCTGACCTCTCCCCTCTCTGGGCCCCAAGTGATTTTTCCCTAGAGGAGAGGAAAATGCAACTGCCAACAGTATAGTCCAAAAGAAGACATTCTAATGACAAGTATAAAGTAAATAAAACATCTTATTTATCTATGTTACCTAACTAATTCTGATTCAGCTACAACAATACTTTTGCAAGTCACTGTATAGTTAGAGGTAAAGTGACGAGGCAACAGGATAGATAATAAGCAGCAGCAGCTGCATGTGATGAGTTAGTGCAAAAAGGGTCAATGCAGATAGTCCGGGTAGCTAATTGGTTAACTATTTAGCAGTCTTTTGGCTAGAAGCTGTTCAGAGTAATGTTGGTTCCAGACTTGGTGCATCGGTACCGTTTGTCGTGCGGTAGCAGAGAGAACAGTCTATGACCTGGGTAGCTGGACTCTTCAAATATTTTTAGGGCCTTCCTCTGTCACTGCCTGGTATAGGACCAACGAAGTGTCTCCCATCATTAAAATGTCTCCCATCATGTGCTCTGTCTCACAGGATATCCTGCTGGGGCTAAGTCTCTGAAATACGGTAATCATTATTTTCTCTCTGTGGAGAGTATTTATGTTAAAATCCTTCAAACAAAACAATATGGCTGCCATATTTATGTTGTCTAACCCCTCCCGTGTTGTCCTGCCAGGTCCAGGAGGAGGTGGAGGAGCTCCGGGTGGAGGCCTTGGTGGGCGATTCGGTGCCCCGGGAGGAGGTCTGCCAGGAGGAGGCTACGGACCAAGGGCAGGAGGCGCTTTAGGAGCAGGAGAAGCAGGAGCAGGAGGAAGAGTGCCTGGGGGTGGATACGGGACCGGAGCTGGGCCTGGTGCAGGGTATGGAGCAGGAACAGGGCCTGGAGCTGGAGCAGGGTACGGTCAAGGAGCAGGAGGAGTCCCTGGAGGAGGCTATGAAGCTAGGGCAAGAGCAGGAGGACTACCTGGGGCCGGATATGGACCTGGAAGAGGTTAGTCAACAGCAGAGCCAGGGGTTCCCTAGGACAGGTTGGGATATAGGGGCTATTTACAAAGCAACGTTCCTTGTTTGTTGAAAATATGTTAACGATTTACCTGGTTAAATAAAGGCAACTAATAATAGTTGGACTTGGGGGGATTATTTGATTGGGAATCCTTGTTGTGTATTCCAGGGAAAACATTGTTTGTTGGGCTTCAAGCTTCCTACTAAATGGCATTGGTTGGGCAGTTTTTTTCTGTTGGTTTGAGTTCAACATTCTGTAGTGAAAAGAGTCGCTATGATTCTACAGGATATGGAGCCGGATCAAAAGCTGCTAAATATGGACAAGTTGCTGGTGGGGCCGGTGGGGCCCTTGGAGGAGCTGGACAAGGATGTGAGTTTATTTTTCTTGTCAGTCTGGTCGTACGTTGTTCAAGAAAACCAATATGGTAATTTGGGTGAACTATCCCTTTAAGGGAATATAAAGTTGAATCGATGTCCAGAAAATATCTAACTTTGATCTGGGGGATTACCTCTTACTTCCATAGTCGGAGGGGTACCAGGTGGCTATGGACCAGGTGAGAAAATATCGCCTATTATTTAGCACCAATGTCGACTTTGCCTCTCAAAGCTACTTACTGCACTACCACAATTTAAGTAACAGCTGAAAATTGTACATATACTCACACTGCAACACCACATTCTAGCTAAACAGATGATACAATATCATCACATCCCTATATTAACACACTCTGTATACAAAGGTGGCGTCGGAGCCGGACCAGGTGGCTTCGGAGCCGGACCAGGTGGCTATGGAGCCGGACCAGGTGGCTATGGAGCCGGACCAGGTGGCTTTGGAGCGGGGGGCGGAGCAGGATCAGGAAGGGTGCCAGGTGGGTTTCCAGGAGGGTACAGCGGTTCTCCCTGGGGGAAAAGGGGTAAGTGTGAGGAGAGCTGAGAGAGTGGAGAGGATATAGATGAGTTAGTTTGGGTCATTTCACTGACCTTTACATTACATAGAAGACAAGTTGGTAAGTACATGAAATGTACAGAGAAAGACCAATGGGTAAGTGTATTGTATCAGTATGTTCTGATGTCTGACACTGGTCTCTGTGTGTTTGGTTGGGATCTGCAGGCTATGGTACTGGATCTGGATTTAAGGCAGACAAATACGGTGAGAATGGGTTTTGTTTTCCAGAATACTGCACTGTTGCATTAAAGTGAAGCCGTTCCCAGAGCTAAACCGGCACCCATTACCCCTACTATACCTTGCTGCTGCATTTCCCATCATCTCTCAGATGGAAAGATGAGGACATAAGAACTGCCTTGATGTTTATTTTTCTAGGACCAGGTGGGGCAGGAGGGGCCCTTGGTGCTGGGGCAGCTGGAGGTGCAGGGGCTGGGACAGGGGCTGGGACCGGGACCGGAGCTGGGACAGGTGCTGGAGGTAAGGTCAAGTTGGTACTGTTAGGGATAGAGTCTAGGAAGGGACAGAGCTTATGATTTATCTGTTTTGCAGGTGCGCCTAGTGGAGCCGGAAGCAAACCTGATAAATACAATGAGGGTCCATCCTTTGTTATCCGGTCTAATGATGACGAGGAGGAGGATGTTGAGGATGACTTATTTATATTTTTACTTAGGAGGTGCAGGACCTACACCTGGCCCTGGCACAAGAGCAGGAGGAGATGGCACTATGACAGGAGCAGGAGGAGACAGGACAGGCGCAGGAGGAGCAGGCACAGGAGGTAGCTTACATAATCAGAGTTATTGGTCAAAGTTTGAGTTAACTTCACCTCAATTCTTTATGGGTCAAAGTTTGAGTCGACTTCATTTCAACTGAATAATCCTGTTTGAACTGGTTCTGGCATCTATTCATCTCTCTTTACCTGCTGCATGCCCTTACAGAAAAAAAACAGGCTTCTGGCAAACAGTTGTGGCAATAATATTTTCACTAAACTGATGTGCCAAATTTGCGACGACGTGAACATCTGGCAAACAATTCTGGGAAACTTGTGGAGAACGCGGTTTGTTGCAAATTTGTTTCAAACTCATTCTGAATATGCAAATTAGATGAGGTTTTTGATTACTTCACATTGAAATGTCTTATTTACATAAAACCAATCACACATAGCTTAAAATGAACTTGTTTTTCATAGAGTAAACTAAACAACATGTATTGAATGTCTTAACATATACAAATAAATCCAATCAAATTCTTATCAAATCAAATGTATTTATATAGCCCTTCGTACATCAGCTGATATCTCAAAGTTCTGTACAGAAACCCAACCTAAAACCCCAAACAGCAAGCAATGCAGGTGTAGAAGCACCTATCTATCCTACAATTAAAACATAATGCCAAGTGTTACAATATTAACCTTAAAATCATCAGCATGCTAATGAAAAAAAGAACAAAGACTGAATATTTCCCAAATAAATTGTTTATTTAATGCTTTCACATTACTACAACATTTACATGAGATAAATGTGAACACTATAGGGATGTTAGCCTTAGGACAGTATATAACTGAGCAATGAGCTTTCAACCAATGGGTTTAAAATAGAATAAACAATTAAAACAACAAAATCAAACCCAGGTCAGAACTATTGCATTTTTTTGAGTAAACCTTGGAGTCCTTCATCCAAAGCTTGTTGAATGCATGCACTGGAACAATCAGAGAGCACAAACAAAATGAAGATAGAAAACCTGAACCTAGTACCTAAACATTAAATATTTGTGCATCTTAAACCTAGTACCTAAACATTTAATATTTGTGCATCTTAAGGAGGTAGACTCACCAGCTAATGGGTGGGTTAGGCTTAGGGAAAACTGGTTGAGCTGTAACAAAGTTGCCTTGATGTTGCTTTTCTTCTAACTAAAACAGATATTCTATATATTTTTCAGCAAGGAAACAATGTTTCTGCCTTGTATAAATTCTATATAGACAAACGATGTAGCTAGCATAAAGTGGGATTTAGGCCTACTAAATCTTAAATGTGTGGCTAAATCGTTCCTATACAAGATTTTTCTCCAGCCAAGCCTCAACACAATTGATTCAAACGAATTACCTAATTACGATCTTCAATCTAGACTGCATTCGGACATCATGATGAAAAGCCAGATGTCTACTAGCTGTCTCTTATTCCTGATTTGGGTTTATAAGGCTTGTGTGGAAGAAAAGCAACATAAAATTGAGTTATGCCTAATATGGCTATTCATATTATTTTTCCAAAATTAATTATATTTGAGTTACATCAAGGTAATGCATGCAAGAAGTCTTGATTTGGTGCACACATATTTCGCTTTCCTCCGTTTGAAACCTTCAATCTGTATTTTTGCCTGGTAACTGATTGCTTCTAGAAAGAGAGAGAGAGACCTCCTAGTATAAAGTAATGAAAGATCCAATTGTTACAAATAATGAATGAGTTGGCGTTTGAGAACAATACATGCATTTTCTTACCTTATCAAGCTTGAAGACGATACACATATTTATCAATAAAAAAAGTCTGAGTGTACCACAAAAATCTTTCCAGGGTGTTGATGCAGCCTCTTCCAACACCATGAGTAGGGAAAAAAGGTATCCAATCCGCAAAAGATGTCAACTCAAATAGTTGCTACCTTAGTTGTTGTGCTAGCTAATAAACATGCTAACGAACAGTGACGCTACCATATTGACATGTATATTGGTATTTAAAGACAGCAACGTCTTCATCTAAAAATATGTCTTTAAGATATCAATCGAATCATTAGTTAGCTAGTTATAATAGCCAACTTTAGCAAGCTAAGCTAGCTAGCTAAGCGCTAGCCATTAGCTACCTACCCAGTAACAAAATGTGCTTCCCTTTATACCATAAAAACATGACAATGCTAACCAGGCATCAAATACCTAGCGAGTGTTAGGTTTATTAGGACAATTTATTAACAAGTTATCAGTTACAACTTTGGTATAAAGCTAGTTTACTAGGTTTCCAATTCCAATATATTTTTCTTATATGGTTCTAAATATGGCTGCCACAAGTATTTCGGCAGAAAAAAAAAACTCTGGTGAACTGTTTGCCATTAAACATTTGCATATTTCTAGCAACATTTTTTGGCACACTATTTACAGTGAACAAAAATATAAACGTAAATGTAGAATATTGGTCCAATGTTTCATCAGCTAAAATTTTTAAGATCACAGAAATTTTCCAGATGCACAAAAAGCTTATTTCTTTCAGATGTTGTGCACAAATTTGTTTACATCCCTGTTAGTGAGCATTTCTCATTTGCCAAGATAATCCACCCATCTGACAGATGTGGTATATCAAGAAGCTGATTAAACACCATGATTATTACACAGGTGCACCTTCTGCTGGGGACACAACACAATGCTACAGATGTCTCAAGTTTTGAGAGAGCGTGCAATTGGCATGCTGACTACAGGAATATCCACCATAGCTGTTTCCAGAAAATTCCATGTTCATTTCTCTATCATAAGCCGTCTCCAATGTTGTTTTAGAGAATTTGGCAGTATATCCAACCAGCCTCACATCCGCAGAACACGTGTATGGCATCGTGTAGGCGAGCGGTTTTCTGATATCCACCACGTTGGGAACAGAGTGGCCCATGGTGGCGGAGGGGTTATGGTATGGGCAGGCATAAGCTATGGACAACACAATTGCATTTTATCTAATACTTGGTAAAGTCAAAGTACCATTTGGGATGTTACCTAGGTTTATGTGGACAGAGGTAACAATATTGGATGGTGCCTCCATGGAATTTAGATATTTACATTTGGTCTGTTGGAGTATGTTTTCATTAACAGTTACAGTAAATGCGTGGTTACACATGCCATAACTTTGCAATGGATGTTTAAATAATATCTAGGATGTCCAGTATAAACACTTTTCTCCCTTTTTGTTTGCTATGTCACACTGGAATGTCACTGCATGTGTCATATTCATTCCATTAATATTTGAAACTTTCCCATTTTTCATAGTACAGGTAACTGCCAAAATAATGAAAACCCTTGAGTAAATGAGGAATGCAAGTATTCCACACAGGTGTGGTTCTTGAGTCAATTCAGCAATGAGCATCCCATCATATATAAAAATGCTGTGTAGGCTATTATTTTGGCTACCATGGCTATACCCCCATAGGATGACAATGCCCTCATTCACAGGGCATGAGTAATCACTAAATGATTTGATGAGCATCAAAACGATGTAAACCATATGTCTCAGTCACCAGACCTCAACCCAATTAAACACTTATGGGAGATTCTAGAGTCAGTTTTCCAACACCATCAACAAAATTATGGAATTTCTCATGGAAGAATGGTGTTGAATCCCTCCAGTAGAGTTCCAGACACTAATCTATGCCAAGGTGCATTGAAGCTGTTCTGGCCCAACGCCCTATTAATACACTTTATGTTGGTGTTTCCTCTATTTTGGTAGTTACCTGTTGTTACTTTGTTCCACCAGGTGAGCCTGGTGGTGCCGGTGGGGTTCTAGAAGGATCTGGAAGTTCTGGTGGCCCAGGAGATGGTGGGTTAGGCCAAATCCTATTGCTGAAACCATTCGAACATCATTTCTGGCCAATCAAGATTTAGCCATTGACTTCAATGAGTGCAACAGTGGTTTTAGAGAAGAAGCCATAAACTAAGGTGATGTTTTTGACATTATATAATTCTTATAACACCTTTATCATCTCATGACAGGCACCGGCGTCACAGCTGGTGCTGTTGGAGGAGGGGTGGGAGACACAGGAATCCCTAGCATTGGAGGAAAACCAGGTATTTCTGATAACTACCTGATCAAACATCCCTAGTTCCAGTCTTGGGCTTTAGTTGTATGTGTGAACACATGCATTTCTCTTTCTTTTCTGTTTAACAGATCAATCGGGACTCGGGGGGACAGCAATCCCAGGTGTGTTCATCTGATCTTTTAGAGATAATGTAATAGGTCTCTTCTGCATCTGTTAATGAGCACTGTTTGTGTTAAAGTTACCTTTGCTTCATCCTCAACATCACTGCATCCTCTCTGCAACCTCATTGGCAGTGCTGTGTGCGCAAAGTACCAGTAGTTGGTTTTTGTCTGGCTTCATGTGCACACATATGATACCAGACATACTGTAGAACACAAAAGGGATGCGTGCCAAATGGCTCCCTATTCCCTGTATAGTGCAATACTTTTGACCAGGGTCCGACAAGGGCTCTGGTCAAAGTAGTGCCTGGTCAAAAGTAGTGAATTATGTTGGGAATAGGGTGCGGAAAGCACACAAAGTTTTCTGGTATCATATGTGTGCACATGAAGCCAGACGAAAACCAACTACTGGTACTTTGCACACACAGCACTGCCAATGAGATTGCAGAGAGGATGCAGTGATGTTGAGGATGAGGACCATAGTCATTGTTCTCTGTTGTCTCTTTTGGCAACAGGCATCGCTATTATCATTAGTGACACAGCCCCTGATTCACCCAGTAAGGCAATATGCATCTCGCTGTCACCCTTTCTCACCTCTCTTCGCTTCCAACTCTGAGTTTCTCACACATCAGCTCTCAACCCTTTTCATGCTAACTTTCATCACTATTACGTAACAGATGTACAGTACATAGTATTGTTTCACTTCTAAAATGTCTGTTTCCATTTGGTTCCGTAGGTGGAATTGCAGTGCCAGAAAGTAAGTGATTTAAGAATCTCACGTTATCTAGACGTATGATATACTAATCCTGAATTCAATAATGTGTGGTTTCATTGGCCAACATCTGAAATTCTTGTGTCTTATACAGCTGGGGCTGGAGTTGTTCAACCCAGTGGTGAGTCTGTGGTGCATTGATATTATCTTGATGTCTGTGTCACCATTACATGAAGTCTAATACTATCTTTCATGTCTTGTCTTATACAGCTGGAGCTGGAGTTGGTGAGTATCAGTTGTCTTTGTGTTAATTGTGATATCAATATACATATGTAATAACAGCCTTTTAATGATTGATATCTGTTGCATGCATACATGACTTAAGGTATTCTTTCTCTTTCTTTCTCTCTCTCTTTGTCTTTCACTCCATCCGGATTCCTCTCTCTCTTGTTCTAACTCACCCCCCCCCCTCCTCTAAATCACCTCCCCCTCCTCTCCCACTATCACTCTCTTGAGGTGCAGATGGGGTAGGAGTTCCCTCTGGAGGTGAGGAATAGAATAACCACATATTTGTAAACTAATACCATACCCTTATGTCTACGTGCCTATTTTTTCATTCTGTGGTCTGCACTTGGATCACGTGGTCTGTTTTTCTACAGAGGACTTAGGAGCTGGTGTTGAGCACCAGAGCCAGTCTGGTGCTGGTAAGTGACTGTCAGACCCCTGATGTTCCTCACATAAAGAGGGGAACTAGAGACTAATTAAAACCAAATACTTTTAGACTTTTACTCAAGTAGTATTTTACTGGATGACTTTCACTTTTTTTTAAATGTAAAACTTTCTATTAAGTTATCTACTTTACTCAAGTATGACAATTTTCTACTTTTTCCACCACTGTGTGTGTGTGTGTCTGTATATAGATATCTATGGACATGATGCTCGTCTAGCATACTGTCTAATATACAAAGAGAAAAGGTGGAGTTTTAACTAAATAAGTCTGTTTGATCCAGTCGAATTGGCTGTTTGAAACTGAATGTAGATTATTTGTCTTTCTACAACACTCAGAAGACATGGGAGGAGCATGAAAGTACCTCCAGAGTGATGACCTCATTGACAACAGGTTCATCTCTTTCAACCTATAGTCTCTTCATCAGGTTCCACTGGTTCTGGGTCAGGTTCATCTGGTGATGCGATTGGTGCGGGCACTGGTATTGTCATGCTGGGCGATGGTGGTATTGGGTTGGGTATCGGTATCGGCTCTGGTGGTAAAGCTGGAGGTAAATGAAGGCTCTGTGCCTTGACAGGCCAGTACCGTATGTGACTGGAACCTGGTCATAACATGCCATGATATTGACATTAGTATATGACTGGACATTGTCATAACATGTCAGTACAGTGCAGTATATGACTGGAGCTTACCATAACATGTCAGTCGAGTTTGTGACTGGAGGTTACCATAACATGTCAGTCCAGTGCAGTATGTGACTGGAGCTTACCATAACATGTCAGTCGAGTTTGTGACTGGAGGTTACCATAACATGTCAGTCCAGTGCAGTATGTGACTGGAGCTTACCATAACATGTCAGTCGAGTTTGTGACTGGAGCTTACCATAACATGTCAGTCGAGTTTGTGACTGGAGGTTACCATAACATGTCAGTCCAGTGCAGTATGTGACTGGAGCTTACCATAACATGTCAGTCGAGTTTGTGACTGGAGGTTACCATAACATGTCAGTCCAGTGCAGTATGTGACTGGAGCTTACCATAACATGTCAGTCGAGTTTGTGACTGGAGCTTACCATAACATGTCAGTCCAGTATAGACTGTGACTGGAGCTTACCATAACATGTCAGTCCAGTACAGAATGTGACTGGAGCATACCATAACATGTCAGTCCAGTACAGAATGTGACTAGAGCTTAACATAACATGTCAGTTCAGAACAGAATGTGACTGGAGCTTAACATAACATGTCAGTCCAGTACAGAATGTAACTGGAGCTTACCATAACATGTCAGTCCAGTACAGAATGTGACTAGAGCTTAACATAACATGTCGGTTCAGTACAGAATGTGACTGGAGCTTACCATAACATGTCAGTCCAGTGCAGTATGTGACTGGAGCTTGTCATAACATGTCAGTTCAGAACAGAATGTGACTGGAGCATACCATAACATGTCAGTCCAGTACAGAATGTGACTAGAGCTTAACATAACATGTCAGTTCAGAACAGAATGTGACTGGAGCTTAACATAACATGTCAGTCCAGTACAGAATGTAACTGGAGCTTACCATAACATGTCAGTCCAGTACAGAATGTGACTAGAGCTTAACATAACATGTCGGTTCAGTACAGAATGTGACTGGAGCTTACCATAACATGTCAGTCCAGTGCAGTATGTGACTGGAGCTTGTCATAACATGCCAGGCCAGTACAGTATGTGACTGGGGCTAACCATAACATGTTTATGCAGAACATTATGTGACATTCATGTAGATATGCCTGAACTTGGCAGTATTCGCCACTAATAGCTTCAAGAAGGAAACAAGCTGTTTTACTACTACTAATAATACATTGCCAGTGCAAAGATAAGCCCTTTCATAATCGAAGATTTCTGCTTACATAATTAATCATTCATTTTCCAGATGCTCATCATTGTTCAAGATAAGAGTTAAAAGTGATGTCTCAAACACTTAGTTCAGGACTTTAACCTGGCTATTGTTGTGATCTAACCCTGCCTAGTCTAGGGCTAATGCAGGTACAATTTCTGGATTATTCTATTACTGCATGGCTGTCTCAGCCATTTGGAATTGTAAAACCAAAGTACTTTCCTCTTGCACCGAAAACTAATCAACAATCTGAGTCTCCATGACAAATATGAGCGTACTGTAACTAACTTGCTTTAAGCAGTTGTGTTATTTTTTAAACAAATTAAACAATAACAATGTACCTGTACAATGTAACCACCAATACTTATTAACATATATTAGAAACAAATTAATCCTAGTCTATATATGTGCAAGTGTCTGAATTACCTCCAGTTATAATCTAAACACTGTCCCCACTGGCCCACACATAATACTCCATAATGTCAACGTGGATGTATGTTTTTTGACATTGTTACAAATTAATTAAAAATTAAAAACTGATATCGAGTCAATAATTATTCAACTATTTTGTTATGGCAAGCCTAACTAAGTTTTAAGAGTAGAAATGTGCTTAACAAGTCACATAAAAGTAGCAATAGTTTTTAACATGATTTTTAAAATGACTACCTCATCTCTGTAAGATCTCTGACGAGCAGTGAAATTCAAACACAGATTCAACCACAAAGACTAGGGAGCTATTCCAATGCCTCGCAAAGAATGGCACCTAATTGGGACATGGGTAAAAATATTGCGTATCCTTTTGAGCATGGTATAGTTATTAATTACACTTTGGATGGTGTACCAACCCAGTTACTACAGATATAGGAAAACTTCTTAACTCAGTTGCTGGAGAGGAAGGAAACTGCTCAGGGATTTTACCATGAGGCCAATGGTGACTTTAAAAAGAGATGGAGTTTAATGGTTGTGATAGGAGAAAACTGAGCATAGATTAGCAACATTGTAATTACTCAACAATACAAACCTAATTGACATAGTGAACAGAAGGCAGACTGTACAGAATAAAATATAACAAAACATGCATCCTGTTTGCAACAAGGCACTGAAGTAATAACGATAAAAATATGGCAAAGTAATTCACTTTTTTTCCTGAATACAAAGTGTTATGTTTGGGGCAAATCCAAAACATCTTACTACATTTACATTTACATTTAAGTCATTTAGCAGACGCTCTTATCCAGAGCGACTTACAAATTGGTGCATTCACCTTATGACATCCAGTGGAACAGTCACTTTACAATAGTGCATCTAAATCTTAAAGGGGGGGGTGAGAAGGATTACTTATCCTATCCTAGGTATTCCTTAAAGAGGTGGGGTTTCAGGTGTCTCCGGAAGGTGGTGATTGACTCCGCTGTCCTGGCGTCGTGAGGGAGTTTGTTCCACCATTGGGGGGCCAGAGCAGCGAACAGTTTTGACTGGGCTGAGCGGGAACTGTACTTCCTCAGTGGTAGGGAGGCGAGCAGGCCAGAGGTGGATGAACGCAGTGCCCTTGTTTGGGTGTAGGGCCTGATCAGAGCCTGGAGGTACTGAGGTGCCGTTCCCCTCACAGCTCCGTAGGCAAGCACCATGGTCTTGTAGCGGATGCGAGCTTCAACTGGAAGCCAGTGGAGAGAGCGGAGGAGCGGGGTGACGTGAGAGAACTTTGGAAGGTTGAACACCAGACGGGCTGCGGCGTTCTGGATGAGTTGTAGGGGTTTAATGGCACAGGCAGGGAGCCCAGCCAACAGCGAGTTGCAGTAATCCAGACGGGAGATGACACGTGCCTGGATTAGGACCTGCTCCGCTTCCTGTGTGAGGCAGGGTCGTACTCTGCGGATGTTGTAGAGCATGAACCTACCTTGATGTTAGTTGAGAACGACAGGGTGTTGTCCAGGATCCGTTACTGAGTGTAATGGTCTTCTTCCGTTGAAGGAAAGGAGGACCAAAATTAAGCGTGGTTAGTGTTCAACATCTTTAATATAGACGATAAACGAGAACACTACAAAATACAAAACAACAACTGTGAAAACCGAAACAGTCCTATCTGGTGCAATGATACAAAGACAGAAGACAACCACCCACAAAACCCAACACAAAACAGGCTACCTAAATATGGTTCCCAATCAGAGACAATGACTAACACCTGCCTCTGATTGAGAACCATATCAGGCCAAACATAGAAATAGACAAACTAGACATACAACATCGAATGCCTACTCAGCTCACTTCCTGACCAACACTAAAACAAAGAAAACACAAAAGAACTATGGTCAGAACGTGACACTGAGTATCACTCTACATATTTTCAAGCTAGTGGTGGATGCATCTGTAACGAGTTTCTTCTTCCTCCTCTGACGAGGAGTAAGAGATATCGGGCCAATGTGCAGCGTGGTAAGTGTCCATAACGATACTTTATTGACATGAACACTAAACTGCAAAATAACAACGTGAAATACCGAAACAAACAAAACAGTCCCGTGTGGCACAAACACTGACACGGAAAATAATCACCCACAACTCAAAAGTGAAACCAGGCTACCTAAGTATGGTTCTCAATCAGGGACAACGATTGACAGCTGCCTCTAATTGAGAACCATACCAGGCCAACGACAGAAAACCCAAATCATAGAAAAAAGAACATAGACAACCCACCCAACTCACACCCTGACCATACTAAAACAAAGACACAACAAAAGAACTAAGGTCAGAACGTGACAGCATCATGTTATGGGTATGCTTGTAATCGTTAAGGATTGGGGAGTTTTCTGGAAAAAAAAGAAAGGAAATGGAGCTAAGCACAGGCAAGATCCTAGAGGAAAACCTGGTTCAGTCTGCTTTCTACCAGACACTGGGAGATTAATTCACTTTTCAGTAGGACAATAACACAAAACACAAGGCCAAATGTACACTGGTGTTTCTTACCAAGAAGATAGTGAATGTTTCTGAGTGGCCGAGTTACAGTTTTGACTTAAATCTACTTGAAAATCTATGGCAAGACCTGAAAATGGTTGTCTAGCAATAATGAACAACCAATATGACAGAGCTTAAAGATTTTTGAAAAGAATAATGGTAAAAGTTGCACAATCCAGGGGTAGAAAGAGGCATACCCAAAAAGACTCACAGCTGTAATCACTGCCAAAGGTGCTTCTACAAAGTATTGACTCAGGGGTGTGAATACTTATGTAAAAGAGATACATTTGCAAAAATGTCTTAAAACATGCTTTCACTTTTTCATTACGGAGTATTGTGTGGAGATGGGTGAGATTGAAAAAACATTTTTTATCCATTTTGAATTCAGATTGTAACAAAACCGAAATGTGGAATAAGTGAATTGGTTTTAATACTTTCTGAAGGTACTGTAGATGCCAAATCAAGTTCCGCCCCTATAGCCTTCAGTAGTGCTTGACTAACAGTTATGCTATGTGTACAGGTGATGTCATTTGAAGTCCTTTATCTTCATTAGGTTCGGAAACAGGCATCGGTATTGGTGCCGGCGGAAAACCCTCTAAAGAAAGACAAGCAGGTGATGGTTTCATTGTGTACATGATTTCACCAAAACAATCTCCTGTAAAACCTAAAACATGGAATATCAGCTAAGACTGTCTGAATGAAACTGTTAAAAGAAAGGTTATTAAAACTTCTTAGGGCTGAAATCCCGTTAACGGATATGACAACAGCCAGTGAAATGCAGGGCTCTCATACAAGTATCTTATACCATTTTAAAGCTAATCTTGTTGTTAATCCCACCACAGTGTCTGATTTCAAATAGGTTTTACAGTGAAAGCACAACAAACGATTATGTTAGGTCACCGCCAAGTCACAGAAAAATTCAGCCATTTTTCCAGCCAAAGATAGGAGTCACAAAAACACAAATAGAAATAAAATGAATCACTAACCTTTGATCATCTTCATCAGATGACACTCATAGGACTTCATGTTACACAATACATGTATGTTTTGTTTTATAAAATGCATATTTATATCCAGAAATCTGTTTACATTGGTGTGTTATGTTCAATAGTTCCAAAACATGCGGTGATTTTGCAGAGAGCCACATCAATTCACAGAAATACTCATAATAAACATTGATGAAAGATACAACTATTACACATGGCTCTTTAGATAAACTTCTCCTTAATGCAACTGCTGTGTCAGATGTTTAAAAAACTTTACGGAAAAAGCATACCATGCAATAATCTGAGTACGGCACTCAGAGACCAAACAGCCAAAGAAATATCCCCACGTTGGGTAGTCAACATTAGTCAGAAATAGCATTATAAATATTCACTTACCTTTGATGATCTTCATCAGAATGCACTCGCAGGAATCGCAGTTCCACAATAAATGTTTGTTTTGTTCGATAATTTCCATAATTCATGTCCAAATTCCTCCTTGTTTTTAGCACGTTCAGCCCAGTAATCCAAATTCATGATGCGCGAGCAGACAAAAAGTTGAAAAGTTCCGTTACAGTCAGTAGAAACATGTCAAACGATGTGTAGAATCAATCTTTAGGGTGTTTTTAACATAAATCTTCAATAATATTCCAACCGGAGAATTCCATTGTCTTCAGAAAAGCAATGGATCAGGAGCTACCTCTCATGTGAATGCGCATGACCAGCTCGTGGCTGCTGGCAGACCTCTGACACATTCCCCTCTCATTCGGCTCCCCTTCACAGTAGAAGCCTCAAACAAGTTTCTAAAAACTGTTGACATCTAGTTGAAGCCTTAGGAAGTGCAAAATGACCAATATCCCACTGTATCTTCAATAGGGTCTGCGTTAAAAAAACTACAAGCCTCAGATTTCCCACTTCCTGTTTTGATTTTTTCTCAGGTTTTTGCCTGCCATATGATTTCTGTTATACTCACAGACATCATTCAAACAGTTTTAGAAACTTCAGAGTGTTTTCTATCCAAATATACTAATATGCATATATTAGCAACTGGGACTGAGGAGCAGGCAGTTTACTCTGGGCACCTTATTCATCCAAGCTACTCAATACTGCCCCCAGCCATAAGAAGTTATTAACAAGAGACAATTGCAGCAGTTACGATCGTGGTATTCTGTGTTCCACATCGATCTGTCTGGCAAGGTTTGGGTCTGAAACCTCTGTCACCTGATTGGTTCTACAGGTGCTGCTAACGGTGATATCACTGGAGGGGGCACTCTACCTGGAGCTAAACCTCTGAAGGCTCCAAGAGGAGATACACCTGGTGAAGGAGAGGGAGATGCAGGAGGAGGAGCAGGAGGTGTTGGTGGAGGTCCTGATGGTGCAGGAGGAGCAGGCAGTGGATCTGGCGGAGTAGGAAGAGATGGTGATGGTAGAGGAGGAGGACCAGGAGGAGCAGGCAGTGGATCTGGCGGTGTAGGAAGAGATGGTGATGGTAAAGGAGGAGGAGGACCAGGAGGAGCAGGGGGGAAAGACGGTGGTGCAGTTAGAGTGGGAGGAAGTCCTAACGGTACAGGGGGAGCTGGAGGTTCAGGAGTTGGAGGAGCAGGAGTAGAACCTGGAGGAGTTGGAGGAGGTGCAGGACCAGGCAGTAGTGACAAACCACCCAAAGGTACAGTTTAAAAGCTACTATAACAAGACTATATAGGGCTGTCACTGTTAACGAAGTAAAGATTAAGATGACACTTTAATGATCTGTTGGTCTCTGCAGCTTTAGGTTATGGAGCAGGTGGGGATGGCAGTCTGGGTGCAGGAGGTGCTGGAGGAGCAGCTCTGGTCCCTGGGAGTGGTGGTGCTGGTGATGTAGGAGCTGGAACCCCCAAACCAGGAAAAAGTAAGCCATGACTGCAAACCAGATAAGTCTTCTGGTTTCAACTCAACACCACAACAAGATGATTGTCCTGATGTTTTCATTATGGTAATTATTCTCTCTGCAGGCTACGGAGCTGGTGGAGTCCTGCCAGGTGGAGGTATGTTAAAGTTACTGCCCTGTCAGTCTGAAAGGAGTTCACACACGTAATGTTAATTTTATTAGAGCATTAATCACAGGCTTGGTTTCTCAGGTCTACGTTACCCAACTGGGGCTAGAGAAGGACTGGGCTCAGGGAAGCCGGGCAAAGGTACCTTTGAGCATTCTTTCAGCTGTCTGCATGTCTTTCTGTGTTTGTATCTCTTCTAAAAAAATATCTGCTTCAAGCTCATCCATGTAATTTCTCTTTCCTCCACTTAGGATATGGTGCTGGCCAATTTGGAGCAGGAAGACGACGTCCTGGAGGATATGGTGCCGGACCAGGCGGATACGGAGCCAGTCCTGGAGGATATGGCACTGGACCCGGTGGTTATGGGGCCAGACCCGTTGGTTATGGTGCTGGTCCAGGTGGTTATGGGGCTGGAGCTGGTCCTGGTGGCTATGGTGCTGGGCAAGGTGGCCATGGTTCTGGGCCAGGTGGCTACGGGACAGGGGCTGGGCCTGGAGGATATGGATCCAAACCATACAAGACTGGAGGTGCTGGAGCCGGTGGTGTTGGTGGAGGTCTGGGTGGAGCTGGCAGCCTGGGTGCCATAGGAGCCGGACCAGGAGGAGTGGGTGGAGGTCAAGGAGGCGGTCTAGGTGGAGGTCAAGGTGGAGCTGGACCAGGTGGATATATACCAGGTGGAGTTGGTAGCAGATACCCCACAGGTGCTGGAACAGGTACAGGAACTGGCACTGGAAAACCACCTAAATGTATTGTGACATGCATTTTTAATAATGTCACATCACATTTACATCATGTGTGAAAATAAAAATGTATCCAGTGTCTGTGAATTCACTGTCCCCTCTGTTTCAGGCTATGGGAGAGCTGTTGGAGCTGGAGATGGGCTTGGTGGTTATGGTGGCGGAACAGTTGGTTATGGACCAGGAGGAACCGGGGCCGGACTAGGTGGGGCTGGGGCCGGGCAAGGTGGATATGGTGCCGGACATAAAGGTTATGGACCAGGTGGAGCAGGGCCGGGAGGAGCTGGGGTCAGACCAGGTGGAGCAGAGGCCAGACCTGGTGGCTATGGTGCAGGGCCTGGAGGTTATGGGCCTGGGGCTGGTCTTGGTCCTGGAGGTTATGGGGCTGAACCTGGTGGCTATGGACCAGGTGGAGCAGGGCCAGGAGGAGCTGGGGTCAGACCAGGTGGAGCCAGACCAGGTGGAGCAGAGGCAGGACCTGGTGGCTATGGTGCTGGGCCTGGAGGTTATGGGCCTGGGGCTGGTCTTGGTCCTGGCGGAGCTGGTCCTGGAGGTTATGGGGCTGGACCTGGTGGCTATGGACCAGGTGGCGCTGGATCTCATAAATATGGTGAGTACATAATCTTTTTAGATGTTCCATTCATTCTCTCAAAGAATAATAATCTTTGTTCTGATGAAGTTCTTCCACTGACAGGTATGCTAAGTGGTTCCCTTGGAGGGGGACAAGCAGCTGGCCAGGGAAGAGTGCCAGGAGGGGGAGCAAGGACTGGGCTAGGTCAGGGAGGAGTGCCTGGAGAGGGAGCAGGTACCGGGCTAGGCCATGGAGGAGTGCCTGGATCTGGGCTTGGTGGCGGTAGTAGTCCGGGTGCTGGGTATGTACCTGGCATTGGAACCCATGGAGGTTATGGACCAGGAGGTGGTGCTGGGACCGGACTTGGTCAGGGAAGAGCCGGGGCCGGACCAGGTGGCTATGGACCACCTGGAGCTGGGGCTGGACAGGGAACTGGAGCTGGAGGTACTGAAAATAACTGCTTTTAAGTGTGGATCAATAGAGATCATCTCTTTGTATTTATTTATACACCTCTCCACTCAGAAAAATGCACTTTAGAGCAAACAATTTGTGATACCTGTTTTGTATTGCAGGGTATGACGCAAATGCAAAAGCTCGTAAATATGGTGAGTATGTAATCTTTTTAGAAGTTCCATTAATTCTCGCAAGGAATAATCTTTTTGCTGATGAAGTTCTTCCACTGACAGGTATGCTAAGTGGTACCATTGGAGGAGGACAAGCAGCTGGCCAGGGAAGTGTGCCAGGAGGGGGAGCATGGACTGGAGTAGGCCAGGGTGGAGTGCCTGGATCTGGGCTTGGTGGTGGTGGAGGTGTCCCCAGTGGTTATGGTCCTGGAGCTGGATTTGGACCTGGTGGTGGAACTGTTGGTGGTTATGGACCAGGAGGGGGTGCTGGGACCGGACTTGGCCAGGGAGGAGTTGGGGTCGTACCAGATGGCTATGGGACTGGGCCTGGTGGTTATGGACCAGGTGGAGCCGGACAGGGTGCAGTGAAGCCAAACAAATCAGGTTATGGCTCCTCCTCCTCGGGTGGAGCTCTCTTTGGACCAGGTATGGAAGAAAACATACTTGTATCCCCTCTGTAGTTAACTGTCCAGGGTCTTGGTGTAGCTACAACTGATGATGACTAGACACCTGCTTACCTTTTCACTGGCCTTCTGGCGCTTTTGAATTTACAATCAATCTGTTCTTCAGGTGTGTCCAGTTTACCTGTGTTAGTCCATAGGTGCGTTTAAGAAGGGAAACATTCCATTTGTTTTGTATATAACCTTGATGCATTTTAGGATACATGTGAATTATAAATGTTTTGCCAAATAAGGTATTTCTTTGGCAATTTTGAAACATAAATATATTTGTAATACATACATTTGGAAATATATCTTTGGGCCAATTCTTTATATTTACCATGTATTTGATATGGGAAGGTCATTGTTTGGCGAACATAAGTATCTGTTTCGGGTTTAAACTGCTGATACAAATAATAATGTGGCTGTGTAGGGTTTCTATGCAGTAATAATAGCAAAGTAATTTGCACTTTGAATATTGCTGGTAAAAAGTCACAGTTATCCATACTAAGATTTGCTATTTGCAGCTTTACCGTAACATTTTGGAATGGTAATTCAAATGGTTGAACTGAAATTGTTCATCGCAAACAGCACCCTTGTTGAACTCCCCTCTATCTTACACACACCCTAACACACCTGTACCTCTTATCCAGGTGGTGGAGCAGGTGGGGTACCTGGTGCTGGAGCTACCGGGAGAAGAGGAGGAGTACCAGGTTAGTTACCTGGGGGGTAAATATAGGGTGTACCTGGAGTTAGGTACAAGGTGAACTACCAAGGGGGGTAGGAACATACATCCCATGTGTTGGTATTCTCTGTAGCCTCTGCTTGTTTAGTGCAGGCTAGATGGCTTGTTTACTGTGTGCTCTTTCCAGGTTATTATGGCTCCCAGGGTGGAGCTGGTTATCAACCAGGTTATTATGGCTCCCAGGGTAGAGCTGGCTATCAACCAGGTTATTATGGCTCCCAGGGTGGAGCTGGCTATCAACCAGGTTATTATGGCTCCCAGGGTGGAGCTGGCTATCAACCAGGTTATTATGGCTCCCAGGGTAGAGCTGGCTATCAACCAGGTTATTATGGCTCCCAGGGTGGAGCTGGCTATCAACCAGGTTATTATGGCTCCCATGGTGGAGCTGGCTATCAACCAGGTTATTATGGCTCCCAGGGTGGAGCTGGCTATCAACCAGGTTATTATGGCTCCCAGGGTAGAGCTGGCTATCAACCAGGTTATTATGGCTCCCAGGGTGGAGCTGGCTATCAACCAGGTTATTATGGCTCCCAGGTTAGAGCTGGCTATCAACCAGGTTATTATGGCTCCCAGGGTGGAGCTGGCTATCAACCAGGTTATTATGGCTCCCAGGGTAGAGCTGGCTATCAACCAGGTTATTATGGCTCCCAGGGTGGAGCTGGCTATCAACCAGGTTATTATGGCTCCCAGGGTGGAGCTGGCTATCAACCAGATTATTATGGCTCCCAGGGTGGAGCTGGCTATCAACCAGGTGAGAGAGCAACACCGCAAAGGCCATGGAGCTTTAACAGTGCAAGTGTTATGAACATGTTGCTAACTATGGTTCTGAATTCAAACATGCAGGCTCTAAGGAGCTGTTCTTTAGTTACACAAACTGACCTGTCCTGTGTTAAACACACACACACACACACACACACACACACACACACACACACACACACACACACACACACACACACACACACACACACACACACACACACACACACACACACACACACACACACACACACACACACACACACACACACACACACACACACACACACACACACACACACACACACACACACACACACACACACACACACACACACATACATCCAACCAAACTGAGCAACTGGGCAAGAAGGACTTTGGTCAGGGAGGTGACCAACAACTCAATGACCACTCTGACAGAACGACAGAGTTTCTTGGCTGAGACGGGAGCACCTGCCAGAAGGACAACAGTCTCTATAGCACTTCACCAAACTGGGCTTTATGGGAGTGTGGCAAGACAAGAGGTCGCTCCTGAGACAAACGAACATGACAGCAAACCTGGAGTTTGCAAACGGCATGTGAAAGTCTGAGTGCATAAGACAAAATATTCTGTGGCCTGATGAGAAAAAAATGTAAGTCTTTGAAATGTAACTCCTTGACCTGAATGCAAAGCGCTATGTCTGGAGAATACAGCTCATCACCCTTCCAACACCATCCCTACTGTGAAACATGGTGGTAGCAGCATCATGTTATGGGGATGCTTTTCAGCAGCAGAGACTGGGAGTCTGTTAAGGATAGAGGGAACAATGAATGGAGCCAAATAAAGGTAAATAAAGGTAAAGCCAAATAAAGGTAAATCCTGCTTCAGCGTGCAAACAACCTTAGACTTGGGCGAAGATGGACAATGACCAAAGCATATACAGCCAAAGCAACGCTGGAATGGCTTCAGAACAAGAATGTGATAGTCCTTGAGTGGCCCAGCCAAAGCCCAGACTTGAATCCCATTGAACATTTTTGGAAAGACTTAATGATTGCTGTGCACCACCACTCCCCCGTCTAACTTAACAGAGCTTGAGAAAATCTGCAAGGAAGAATGGGAGAAAATCCCCAAATCCAGATGTGCAAAGCTGATACAGACATTTCCAAGACGGCTTAAAGCTGTAATGGCCGCCAAAGGGGCTTCTAAGTATTGAGTCAGGTGTGTGAATACTAATGTAAATGAGAGATTTCTGTATTTTATGTTCAATACATTTGCAAACATTTCTAGTTTTCACTTTGTCATTATGGGGTATTGTGTGTACGTGAGTGAGAAAAAATATATATCTAATACATTTTGAATTCAGGCTGTAACACAACAAAATGTGGAATAAGTCAAGGGGTATGAATACTTTCTGAAGTTACTGTATATGTGGTCACCTAGGGGGGTGAGGGAGAGCGATAATTCCCAAGAGGACAAAAGAGACCCTTGCTTATGGTGTCGAGAGTACACACTGAACATATACACGTTACCACAGAGATCATACATCCATATAGCATCAGAGTTACCCTCAGTGAACAAGTTTCAGATAGTTACCAAACACGAATCCTTACTATTATTATATCACACATTCCAATGTTAAGTCCTCTGGATACTGTAGAGAGAGAATTTGGCCTCTTGACAGGGAAGGGCTGACTGACCTTTGGGCATTGTATTGGGCCATTTGCCATGCGGCCAGAAGTGATGTAGAGCACATAAATTAGGACCGAGACTACAATGTCAATTCACAAATACCAATTCATCTCTGCTTCAAAATAGTCAATAGTGAAATATCTAAATAACAGCCAAGGTGTCGTAAAACATTGTTGCGACGCCATATCAAAGCACTTTTTCTCAATATTTCTAAGTGTAATCCTCCACTGTGTATGCTAGAAGATGTTAAGGAGTTTTACTATAGAGACCTCTCACATGAGTTTATATTCACTATGATCTCCCATGGTATGAAAAAAGAGGTTGGAAAAGCTTTAGTATACAATTTTCTGAGAGTCAAAGTCTTTGGTTTTTATTAAACATTGATGTTGCAGAGATGTCAGTCCTTTATTTATTATGTTAACAAATGCCTGACAAAAAATGAACAGATTAAATAGTCAGTTTAGTAGGAATGATCAGCTGTTTATTATGACTGATGTGGGTTTGTCTATTTCCTGTTATTTTTCTTCTCCTCTAGGAGGCTACGGAGTAGGAGAAGCGGGACAGTCAGGGCAGAAATGTAAGACATTCCGCTTCACATATTATAATCAATTACTGTCCTGATACTCAAATGCACATGTAAGCACAAATACACATGTACGCATGTTCACTCCCGCTTGCTCACAGTTAATTAACACATGTTAATCTTGATTAGCTTGACACCTCACTAAGTCAGAATGATTAACATAATGAAACACAATATCAGCTCAAAGACTCGCAAATAGTTTGCTATTCTTTTGTCTTTTAGGGACTTGGTCTCATTTTGCTTAGTGATGAATTGAGTCAAAACTACTTGACCTTATGGCACAACACCTGATACATGAAATAGACATGTTTCTGGCATTCCTGAGCTGTACTGGACACATAAGGTTTAAATAGATGAACCTCCTTGTCTTATTCTACTCTTCCAGCAAAGGCACAGAAGGCAGCCAAATACACAGCCATGCAAGGCTTCCTGGGAGCACGCAGCTACAGAGGTAAACAACAACACCAGAGCACAATGTCTTGTGTTGTAAATAATATACAGTGGGGTCCAAAATGATTTACCTACTTGATAAAGATGAGCTATGCTGTGTGCTCAATTTTTTTTGAAATTATATTATTTCATACTAATACAATAGCTCACAGAAATATATTTTGTTTAACAGGTAATCATTTTTTTCTCAAAAAAAAGGTAGGGGTCAAAATGGTTGAAACCTCTGTTTTTAATAGCTTTCAATACCTCACCTTGCGAGGATGTTTTATTTTTTGGAGAACACATTGGGAGTGATCTTAGTCCATTACTCCGTACAGAATTCGCCTGGTAGAGGTGACCAAATTTTGGGGAAAATGTCCTGGTACTGGGTAAAGTTCATGATGACCTTAACAAGGACCCCAGGACACGTGGAAGCAAAATAGCCCGATAACTTCAAAGATCCACCACCATATTTGTTTTATAGAAAAATAGAACATTAAAACATCTGTCGTTCTGTCCCTGAAAAAGGCAATTAACCCACTGTTCCTAGGCCGTCATTGTAAATAAGAATTTTCTTAACTGACTTGCTTAGTTAAAAAAAGGTCAACTAAAAAAGGTGACATGGCTGGCGGCCCATGGGCTTTGGAACAGTTTTTTGGGCCATTTTTTGACAACGTGTTTGCAATTTCTCAATTTATATAATAAGCCTTTGGCTGATCAGTGGGCAACGGCCAGCCCCCATACCAAGATGGACCAGCACGGTTTTCTGATAGGCTGAGCTGAAGTCACGCAAACTAACATTCAAAGTCAAATGCGACATCAGCAAAGAGACCTGCTCCGACTCCATCATTAGTTAGACAGCCAAGATCATGAATCGTAAAAAACAGAAAGGGTGCCTATAAACGTAGAAAGAGCACATTCTATATTGTAACCTCACTCAACTTCATGGCTAACAGTAAAGGGCATTATCCTAATTATTCCTGTAATGAAAGTGTCTGCCCTACCCCTGTGCCTGTTATGCTGGAGTATGCTGCTGTGATAAGCGAACCACTCTCCTCTTCCCCAATGCACTTGAGAGAAAAATGCGTTCTGATCGTAAAACATTTAAAAATGCAATTGCGGGAAAAACACACCTTTGGAAGCTTCGTCCCCTTGTCCCTGTCAAAGAGAGCAGGGTCTCAGCTTTCTGTATGTATAATTTCTCAACTCTCACTATTCAGCTTAATAACAACTTAATACAACCAAGATATTTGATATGGCTTTGAGATATGGATGGAGCACACACGCCGGAAAAGATTAAACAACTTACTTCTGAACCAAAATGATTTAGTAAATGTCAACCTAGCAAGCCAGGCAACTAAAAGCAATTTTCTAAACAATGCTTTGGTTAATTTCTAACTAGTTAGCTAGCTAGCTGGCTAGCCAGTTCAAATAATGACCAAAGTATAGCTGACAACTTAAGCTACTTTTTATTCGTTATTACAGGAAAATAAATCCACAACATTATTTACAAGGTAATGGCGAGCTTACAGAAAATAGCTTACTGCAACAGTGTGAATAAATAACAGTAGGTAATTATTTTAGAGAACTTTAGAACTCCTGCATTGTTTGGTCACAGGAGGATTTGTCTGGTTGCTGTGGATGTCCGGTAACCATGGCAACGACCTTGTGTCAGTCGCAGAGGCGTAAACTTTTTAAATGTCTGTGCGAAAAGGAAACCGACAGTTGCAGCGAAGGCCTACAGACATTCCACCAGAGTTTGACTCGCATTCTAAATTGTCTACAGACATGTCGTTAGACCAATTATAAACCGGCCTTAAGACATTAGCTTGGCTTTTGTAACGTATAAGGCTGAAGCAGACAGGCTGACAGACAGAGAACAAAAAGAAGCACAGAGTTACAGCAGAGAAGACGCTGAGACAGACAGCACAACAGGGAGGGAAACGAAATGGCTAGAGCAGAGGCACAGTTAATAGCGGTGAGTTGTATCGCCAGGAGTGTTTTTACACATTGTATTTGTTTAAAAAAATAAGCTGGTTAAAAAAGATGAGGACAATATCTCGCCAGTCACTGGTACAGAAATGGGTTGATAAACACTGTACTGTACTGTTATGTGTCAGCACTACTGCCTGTTTTTAACTAAGGTGTGTAGGGGCAGGGTAGAGCAGGGGTCGGCAACAAGTGGCCGACGGGCCAATATGAGTGATTTTTTAGTACATCATGTTTTATGTGTACAGTACCAGTCAAAAGTTTGGACACACAAAACTATGAAATAACACATATGAAATCATGTAGTAACCAACAACAAAAAAGTGTTATAGGCACACCTGTTAATTGAAATGCATTCCAGTGCATTCATGAAGCTGCTTGAGAGAATGCTAAGAGTGTGCAAAGCTGTCATCAAGGCAAAGGATGGCTACTTTGAAGAGTCAGTTATATTTTAATTTGTTTAACACTTTTTTGGTTACTACATGATTCCATATGTGTTATTTCATAGTTTTGATGTCTTCACTATTATTATACAATGTAGAAAATAGTAAAAAATTAAGAAAACCCCTTGAATGATTAGGTGTTGTCCAAACTTTTGACTGGTACTGTACTGCATATAAATAAATAAGAATTTGTTCTTAACTGACTTGCCTAGGTTAAAAGGTAAAAAATAAAATATGTATACATATTGGGACGAGTTGGTAGTGCGCACAGTGATGTGGGCTAGTGAGGATGAAATTCCAGGGCCGAATTCTTGTTCCAGTCCGTCCCTGACAGTAGGTATGGGATTCTTTTCTGCTTTCATTTCGATACTAAACCCACCACTGGTGTACGTGGCCAAAGAGCTCTATTTTCATGTCATCTGACAAAAGCACAGTTCCAATCCAAATGCCGTTTAGCAAACTCCAGGCGTTTCATTTACATTTACATTTAAGTCATTTAGCAGACGCTCTTATCCAGAGCGACTTACAAATTGGTGCATTCACCTTATGACATCCAGTGGAGCAGTCACTTTACAATAGTGCATCTAAAACTTAAGGGGGGGGGGTGAGAGGGATTACTTATCCTATCCTAGGTATTCCTTAAAGAGGTGGGGTTTCAGGTGTCTCCGGAAGGTGATGATTGACTCCGCTGTCCTGGCGTTGTGAGGGAGTTTGTTCCACCATTGGGGGGGCCAGGACAGCGAACAGTTTTGACTGGGCTGAGCGGGAGCTGTACTTCCTCAGTGGTAGGGAGGCGAGCAGGCCAGAGGTGGATGAACGCAGTGCCCTTGTTTGGGTGTAGGGCCTGATCAGAGCCTGGAGGTACTGAGGTGCCGTTCCCCTCACAGCTCCGTAGGCAAGCACCATGGTCTTGTAGCGGATGCGAGCTTCAACTGGAAGCCAGTGGAGAGAGCGGAGGAGCGGGGTGACGTGAGAGAACTTGGGAAGGTTGAACACCAGACGGGCTGCGGCGTTCTGGATGAGTTGAAGGGGTTTAATGGCACAGGCAGGGAGCCCAGCCAACAGCGAGTTGCAGTAATCCAGACGGGAGATGACAAGTGCCTGGATTAGGACCTGCGCCGCTTCCTGTGTGAGGCAGGGTCGTACTCTGCGGATGTTGTAGAGCATGAACCTACAGGAACGGGCCACCGCCTTGATGTTGGTTGAGAACGACAGGGTGTTGTCCAGGATCACGCCAAGGTTCTTGGCGCTCTGGGAGGAGGACACAATGGAGTTGTCAACCGTGATGGCGAGATCATGGAACGGGCAGTCCTTCCCCGGGAGGAAGAGCAGCTCCGTCTTGCCGAGGTTCAGCTTGAGGTGGTGATCCGTCATCCACACTGATATGTCTGCCAGACATGCAGAGATGCGATTCGCCACCTGGTCATCAGAAGGGGGAAAGGAGAAGATTAATTGTGTGTCGTCTGCATAGCAATGATAAGAGAGACCATGTGAGGTTATGACAGAGCCAAGTGACTTGGTGTATAGCGAGAATAGGAGAGGGCCAAGAACAGAGCCCTGGGGGACACCAGTGGTGAGAGCGCGTGGTGAGGAGACAGATTCTCGCCACGCCACCTGGTAGGAGCGACCTGTCAGGTAGGACGCAATCCAAGCGTGGGCCGCGCCGGAGATGCCCAACTCGGAGAGGGTGGAGAGGAGGATCTGATGGTTCACAGTATCGAAGGCAGCCGATAGATCTAGAAGGATGAGAGCAGAGGAGAGAGAGTTAGCTTTAGCAGTGCGGAGCGCCTCCGTGATACAGAGGAGAACAGTCTCAGTTGAATGACTAGTCTTGAAACCTGACTGATTTGGATCAAGAAGGTCATTCAGAGAGAGATAGCGGGAGAGCTGGCCAAGGACGGCACGTTCAAGAGTTTTGGAGAGAAAAGAAAGAAGGGATACTGGTCTGTAATTGTTGACATCGGAGGGATCGAGTGTAGGTTTTTTCAGAAGGGGTGCAACTCTCGCTCTCTTGAAGACGGAAGGGACGTAGCCAGCGGTCAGGGATGAGTTGATGAGCGAGGTGAGGTAAGGGAGGAGGTTTCCGGAAATGGTCTGGAGAAGAGAGGAGGGGATAGGGTCAAGCGGGCAGGTTGTTGGGCGGCTGGCCGTCACAAGACGCGAGATTTCATCTGGAGAGAGAGGGGAGAAAGAGGTCAGAGCACAGGGTAGGGCAGTGTGAGCAGAACCAGCGGTGTCGTTTGACTTAGCAAACGAGGATCGGATGTCGTCGACCTTCTTTTCAAAATGGTTGACGCAGTCATCTGCAGAGAGGGAGGAGGGGGGGGGGAGGAGGATTCAGGAGGGAGGAGAAGGTCTGCAAAGAGCTTCCTAGGGTTAGAGGCAGATGCTTGGAATTTAGCGTGGTAGAAAGTGGCTTTAGCAGCAGAGACAGAGGAGGAAAATGTAGAGAGGAGGGAGTGAAAGGATGCCAGGTCCGCAGGGGAGGCGAGTTTTCCTCCATTTCCGCTCGGCTGCCCGGAGCCCTGTTCTGTGAGCTCGCAATGAGTCATCGAGCCACGGAGCGGGAGGGGAGGACCGAGCCGGCCTGGAGGATAGGGGACATAGAGAGTCAAAGGATGCAGAGAGGGAGGAGAGGAGGGTTGAGGAGGCAGAATCAGGAGATAGGTGGGAGAAGGTTTGAGCGGAGGGAAGAGATGATAGGATGGAAGAGGAGAGAGTAGCGGGGGAGAGAGAGCGAAGGTTGGGACGGCGCGATACCATCCGAGTAGGGGCAGTGTGGGAGGTGTTGGATGAGAGCGAGAGGGAAAAGGATACAAGGTAGTGGTCGGAGACTTGGAGGGGAGTTGCAATGAGGTTAGTGGAAGAACAGCATCTAGTAAAGATGAGGTCGAGCGTATTGCCTGCCTTGTGAGTAGGGGGGAAGGTGAGAGGGTGAGGTCAAAAGAGGAGAGGAGTGGAAAGAAGGAGGCAGAGAGGAAAGAGTCAAAGGTAGACGTGGGGAGGTTAAAGTCGCCCAGAACTGTGAGAGGTGAGCCGTCCTCAGGAAAGGAGCTTATCAAGGCATCAAGCTCATTGATGAACTCTCCGAGGGAACCTGGAGGGCGATAAATGATAAGGATGTTAAGCTTGAAAGGGCTAGTAACTGTGACAGCATGGAATTCAAAGGAGGCGATAGGCAGATGGGTAAGGGGAGAAAGAGAGAATGACCACTTGGGAGAGATGAGGATCCCGGTGCCACCACCCCGCTGACCAGACGCTCTCGGGGTGTGCGAGAACACGTGGGCGGACGAAGAGAGAGCAGTAGGAGTAGCAGTGTTGTCTGTGGTGATCCATGTTTCCGTCAGTGCCAAGAAGTCGAGGGACTGGAGGGAGGCATAGGCTGAGATGAACTCTGCCTTGTTGACCGCAGATTGGCAGTTCCAGAGGCTACCGGAGACCTGGAACTCCACGTGGGTCGTGCGCGCTGGGACCACCAGAGTAGGGTGGCCGCGGCCACGCGGTGTGGAGCGTTTGTATGGTCTGTGCAGAGAGGAGAGAACAGGGATAAACAGACACATAGTTGACAGGCTACAGAAGAGGCTACGCTAATGCAAAGGAGATTGGAATGACAAGTGGACTACACGTCTCGAATGTTCAGAAAGTTAAGCTACGTAGCAAGAATCTTATTGACTAAAATGATTAAAATGATACAGTACTGCTGACGTAGGCTAGCTGGCAGTGGGTGCGTTGTTGACACTACACTAATCAAGTCGTTCCGTTGAGTGTAATAGTTTCTGCAGTGTTGCTATTCGGGGGCTAGCTGGCTAGCTAGCAGTGTTGTTTACGTTACGTTGCGTTAAAAGAACGACAATAGCTGGCTAGCGAACCTAGAAAATCGCTCTAGACTACACAATTATCTTTGATACAAAGACGGCTATGTAGCTAGCTATGTAGCTAGCTACGATCAAACAAATCAAACCGTTGTACTGTAATGAAATGAAGTGAAAATGTGATACTACCTGTGAATGCGACCGGGTTGTTGAGTTCTATACAGAAGACGTTGGCTAGCGTTGGCTAGCTAGCAGAGTCACCTACGTTAAGGACGACAAATAGCTGGCTAGCTAACCTCGGTAAATTAAGATAATCACTCTAAGACTACACACTCTAAACCTAAACAACACAATTATCTTGGATACGATGATACGAAGACAGCAAAGACAGCTATGTAGCTAGCTAACACTACACTAATCAAGTCGTTCAGTTGAGTGTAATAGTTTCTCCAGTGCAGCTAATCAGTGGACGTTAGCTAGCTGGCTAGTGAAGACTACGTTAGGACGGCGAAATACGATAATTACGCAATTATCTTTGATACAAAGACGGCTATGTAGATAGCTGAGAAGAAATTGCTAAGATTAGACAAATCAAATCGTTGTGCTATAATGAAATATAATGAAAAAGTTATACTACCCGCGGGAGCGAAGTGCAGATGCGACCACTCGCTCCAACCGGAACCGTCAGATAAAAATATTGACGAATACGCTGATTCGGTGTGCGAGTTCATTAGAACGTGCGTTGAAGATGTCGTTCCCATAGCAACGATAAAAACATTCCCTAACCAGAAACCGTGGATTGATGGCAGCATTCGCGTGAAACTGAAAGCGCGAACCACTGCTTTTAATCAGGGCAAGGTGTCTGGTAACATGACCGAATATAAACAATGCAGCTATTCCCTCCGCAAGGCTATTAAACAAGCTAAGCGTCAGTACAGAGACAAAGTAGAATCTCAATTCAACGGCTCAGACACAAGAGGCATGTGGAAGTTTCCATTTGTTGGATGACATAAAAATAGAGCTCTTTGGCCACGTACACCAGTGGTGAGCTTGGTGTTGAAATGAGAATGCATAACCAGAAAAGAACCCCGTATCAACAGACAAATATGGTGGTGGATCATTGAAGTTATGGGGCTATTTTGCTTCCTTCCACTGGTCCTGGGGCCGTTGTCAGTAATTTCGGACACCACTGTGCATAATACATGTTGTTCCACCCTTGCTATACTGTAAATATTATTTTTTGATTGTATGTAATTTGATCAAATGGCCCTGAGATGCTGTGCTGTGAATGGTCCTTCAGGGGTCGCCAACTGCCAGGGTATATACTGCGGACGGAGGAGGAAGTGAGAGAGCAGCAAAAAGAAGTGACCTCATCAACAACATTGTGGTGCTACTGCATGATTCAAGAATGTACTGATTTTCAACTACTAATATGTCCCTTTTTTCTTTTAAAGTGTGAATCTCGGGCAATGGCAAAACCAGAGCCTGTTTGATCTTTTATTCTGAAACTGTGATCATGTGTTTATTGTTCCTCACCTGTACCCCTTTAGCCCCTCCTGTGTGTACCCCATTTACCCATTTAGCTCCACCAAGAATCATGTTTGTTTAAAACACTGATACTAAGGCGTCCCACAACGGAGTGCCTCTAGACCTGTCTGTATGCTGACTAAACTGTCTGTTTTCTGATTAATGTGACTAACATCCCTCTATAAAGCTATGCTATTGACACACAGGCCCAGACTTACTCAACATTTGCACCTGCACTTTTCAATATACCTAGTTTTTGTTCAAGTTGTTTAGTTGCAAACATTTACAATATCTGGCCCAAGGAGTCTTGAGATATATACACACACTGCTGCCATAAATTAAAATCATAGGAGATCTCTTTAGAGTGGTAATCTTACAACCACCATTTTTGATTTAGAACTGTGTCTACTCTGAACCCTCAAAAGCAGTGTGTGTCCACAGCAACGCTCATGTTCTAACTCTGATTCTAGTTTCAGCAGTTCTCAAAAAAAGGAGCTTATTGCCCTTAGAGCCATTAGTAAAGGTTTTAAGATCTTATATGCAGTCGTGTATAATGCCTTTACAGAATATATATAGTAAGGTTTAACTAAGCCACTTGCCTGAAATATTATCAACATCTTTCTGAATGGCTGTATAACACTGAATTGCTGTGAGTGTTTTGAATACTTAATCACACCGATATGACTGTGTTAGTACAGCCATAGTTGAGATGACTGAAAATGCAAACGTATATTTTCTTTGTTTAAAATCCTCATCTTGGCTTTACTGAGAGCAACAGTACCTACATGACATTTGCAGTTGATTAAAACTAATATTATAATCATGCTCATCTCCACAGATTGGCCTGTTTTCAGACCTATCACCGTAAAACATAATTCTGTTAACTCAAATTATTTGAAAAACTGATTTCCTTGACTCATTAAATTAAAGCAACACATTTTTTGTAAGTTACCAGTACTCAGTTAATTTAGTTTTAGTGACTTAGAAGATTATGTTAAACAGTAGAGAGCATATAACTGCAGACTGTTGACAAAAGCCCAACGTTTTTACGCGCGTTAATTCACCCAGGAAATAGAATGCATGGGAGAGAATGAGAGACAACAGATGGGCCTCACCGGTGTCATTACACATCAGTTTAGAAGGAAGTCTATTTCTCTCCACATCTACAAGAAGCAATGCTGGTAAAATTCGCAAATAAATTGCCAGAAAATAGACTGTTTTCATCGTTATGTCTGGAAATGTGAAATGTATAGTTAAAAAGTGTCTATTCAGTGTTGATCAGTTTAACTGCCAATACATATTTGAAAACAAATACATAGAATTTCAATCACAGGCATATAGCCTAGGCCAGGGGTCTCCAAACTTTTCTAGCCTGAGTTACTTTAAGAAAAATGTGACATGTCGCTTCTCCTCTCCCATTCAACTCTTCCTCAGGTCCTTAGTGTATAAGAGAAAGTAGTGCACGGTTTCCTGTCAATATACCTGGTAAAATAAGGATTAATAAACAGCAAGGGGAGACCTATAAAGTCAGATTTGTTTTCTCCAAAATTATGTTTTCAATTCCCCAAAATACGTTTTCTCTGATTTATATTTTCTGGTTTAAGATGTTGATTTTACTCTCAAAATTACAATTGTTCATAGAGAACTTTGCTCTGAGGACATGTCAATGGTTAAATCACATCAGGATACCTTTTTTTGGGGGGGGGAAACAAATAGATTTCCCCTTTATTGTGCATCTAGCAAGTAAGGAATGTGCCTTCTAATGTGCCAGTCTGGCGATGGTTCTGTACTCCTGCTGCTGCTCATTTAATGGCAAAGTTAGTAAATAACAAATAGATACAAATGATATCTTTACTTATGATAAACTTCTGCCTGGTAAGCCTACTGTCAGCCCACAAGACGGTTATCGCATCACCTGGCTACACACGGAGTGATTGACAACGCGCCACACCATATACAGTAGACAGACAGGCAATACTACCGGAAATGAATTGTCAGATATTGTGAAGGTTTAATTCTTTATGCCAATAGTGGCTAACAAGGGGTGGAATAATGTCAATGTTGCGTTGTTTAGATAAGTGGTAGCTTGCAGTGTCGGATGGGAGATTTGTTTATGACAGTTTGCGATGGAACAGATGAAAAATTGCATATACTTTCAGAATTGTTTGGTGAGCTACTCATAGGTGAGCTGCGAGCTACTGGTAGCTCATGAACAACCTGCTGTAGACCCCAGGCCTTGGCAGACTACGGCTGGGAAACTCGAGGAACTACGATTTCAAGAGAGAATACTATTATGTAGGAAGAACGAACTAGCTAAATTCCTTATAGACTGCTCGGGTTTATTAGCTACAACTCTCCTCATGTTCATGAATAACAATTTTTTAGCCTGTGCAGGCAGGTACGGTGGCTCCCATAGGACATCTAAGATGAGTCAAAAGGAACACGCAAAAATAGTTCCCAGGTGCTATATAGCGAACATAACAATTACAACTGTTTATTATGGATTATCATGACGATTACGTTGGCATACGCTACGCAGTATATGTGAATTGACGCTGGCCTCTCGCAAGCAAATTTCACACCGTTGACAGGCATCTCCGGGTGTAATTTCGGTTTAACACCGATGCAGTTCAAGTCTTTTCACTCTGAATTTAAACTATTTGTTTACTTTAGCTTTTTAAATTATGAAGGAAAAAAATGCTAAAACATTTTCAACAATGTCTACTCTTCTGATTTAAAAAAAAAAAGTGCTTTATTTTTTTACATTGCCTTTGAATGCTCTCTAATGCTAGTGTTACCTGAGGTGTCATGTTACATGTTTAATGAAACTTTGTAATCTTGAGTTATCATCTATGGGCTCTAGTGTTTATATCATTAAGCCCAGACAGACAAAGAACATCTGTGTTTTACCTTAGAAGAGAATGATGCACTTTTTTTTTTACACGGTACACAGTTTTTAAATAAAGAAATTACCTGAATGTTGTGTTGTGAGTCTAATCTTTTCCAACACACACACACACACACACACACACACACACACACACACACACACACACACACACACACACACACACACACACACACACACACACACACACACACACACACACACACACACACACACACACACACACACACACACACACACACACACACACACACACACACACAACTCTAGTGACTGTCTGCTTTTTTGCACAGCAAGAGTAAACAGATACACCCCTCCCACCCAGGCACATGACATTCTGCTCCCAGCATTAACCATACGTGTTCCTCCGCTGGCCTGGCATGCTATACCACCACCGAAACCCTGAGTTACAGCCTGGGGCTATGCGTATCATTAACAGAACCACAGTATACGGTACCAGTCAAATGTTTGGACACATTTCCTTTATTAGACTATCAAAACTATGAAATGACATATGTGGTAGTGAGCATATATTTTAGATTCTTCAAAGTGGCCACACTTTAGCTTGATGACAGCTTTGCACACTCTTGGTATTCTCATTGGTATTGCTTTGAAAATTGATACACTTGTAAACTCACTTTTGAGGAAAGGAGCTATTGAATGTTTTGGTACCTACTGGAGAGCTCTCCTTTGTCTACACCCATTCAGCATTGTTCACACCCTCCAAAGCCAGCCCCACCCATCTCTTTAAGGATTCACATGAGGTCATGTGCTAAACAGTGAGCCTACAATAAGGAAAAATGTCAGGTAAACAGCAAGCGTCCAGACAGAAATATTAGATAAATATTAGATGACGCTTACCCAGACACACTAAATTGATGGGTCATGTGAAAGACATGCTTTTAACGCCCAGCCACATCCAGTGGTGGAAAAAGTACTTAATAAAAATAAAAAAGTACATTATTTTGGCCGTCTAGTTAATTATAAGGAACTTGAAAAGATTTATACTTTTACTCAAGTATGACAATTGACAAAGTATTTGTGTTTAGTGAGTCTGCCAGATCAGATGCAGTAGGGATTCTCTCTTGATATGCGTGTGAATTTGATAATTTTCCTGTCAAAATGTAACGAGTATCTTTGGGTGTCAGGGAAAATGTATGGAGTAAAAAGTACATGATTTTTTTTCAGAATGTAGTTTAGTAAAAGATCCCCAAATATAAATAGTAATGTACAGATACCCCCCAAAAATACTTTAAATTACTGTAACGGTTTTCTTCCGTCGAAGGAGAGGAGGACCAAAATGCAGCGTAGTTCGTGTTCAACATGTTTAATAAAAGACAATAATGTGAACACTACACATATACAAAATTACAAACGTAGCAAAACCCCCCAAAACAATCCTATCTGGTGCAGAGAACACAAAAACAGGAAACAACCACCCACAAACCCCAACACAAAACAAGCTACCTAAATATGGTTCTCAATCAGAGACAATGACTAACACCTGCCTCTGATTGAGAACCATATCAGGCCATACATAGAAATGGACAAACTAGACACACAACATAGAATGCCCACCCAGCTCACGTCCTGACCAACACTAAAACAAGGAAAACACAAAAGAACTATGATCAGTCAGAACGTGACGACCTACTTAAGTATTTTTGACCACGCCCCAAATGCCTTCATACCAGTACATTAGCATACTTTATATACTGTTACACACGTATCATGTAGTATTCCATACACAAGGTAAGGCCATGCAACCTGAGTTGAAACCTGAGTGAGGTGCACATGTACAGTACATAAACAGAACCAAACTTCTTAACCATTAGACCAAAGAAATAATCAGTCTTTGGCCAAGGGTGGTTTTAAGTTGTATGCCGAGCTACTTCATCACCAGAGTGTTTTAACTCGACTCTGCTACACTTATCCTAGATAAAATAAAATAAATGTGGCCTACATGACTGCTGTGTTTCCCTCTGTACTCACTGAAATATACTGTGTGTTAATGTCAAATCTTTTTGTTTTCAGGAGTTCCAGGGCAAGTAGTATAGGCAATAAATATATTACTTTTAAAAGGCAATAACTTTTTGTAGATTAATGGTTTGTAAAATAGTGGTACAGTCTGCTACGACCCCCAGGTTCCAAGTCTGTGGGGGTTCCAAATCTACATCTTCCAGGGTCCATAAAATGATCTTGGTTCCAAATTTGGTGCCTTTACCTCAAAACAGTTCTTCTGAATTGTAAAGAAAAATGGTAGACCAAACAATGGTGGCAATTTATTGCCTGGCCGGTTCCCCTCTCTCCGCTGGGATTCTCTGCCTCTAACCCTATTACAGGGGCTAAGTCACTGGCTTACTGGTGTTCTTTCATGCCGTCCCTACGAGGGGTGCGTCACTTGAGTGGGTTGAGTCACTGACGTGATCTTCCTGTCTGGGTTGGCGCCCCCTTGGGTTGTGCCAGGCCGGAGATCTTTGTGGGCTATACTCGGCCTTGTCTCAGGATGGTAAGTTGGTGGTTGAAGATATCCCTCTAGTGGTGTCGGGGCTGTGCTTTGGCAAAGTGGGTGGGGTTATATCCTTCCTGTTTGGCCCTGTCTGGGGGTATAATTGGATGGGGACACAGTGTCTCCTGACCCCTCCTGTCTCAGCCCCCAGTATATATGCTGCAGTAGTTTATGTGTCGTGGGGCTAGGGTCAGTTTGTTATATCTGGAGTACTTCCCCTGTCTTATCCGGTGTCCTGTGTGAATTTAAGTATGCTCTCTCTAATTCTCTATTTCTCTTGGAGGACCTGAGCCCTAGGACCATGCGTCAGGACTACCCGGCATGATGACTCCTTGCTGTCCCCAGTCCACCTGGCTGTGCTGCTGCTCCAGTTTGAACTGTTCTGCCTGCGGCTATGGATTCCTGACCTGTTCACCGGACGTGTTACCTGTCCCAGACCTGCTGTTTTCAATTCTCTAGAGACAGCAGGAGTGGTAGAGATACTCTTAATGATTGGCTATGAAAAACCAACTGACATTTACTCCTAAATTGCTGACTTGCTGCACCCTCGACAACTACTGTGATTATTATTATTTGACCATGCTGGTCATTTATGAACATTTGAACATCTTGGCCATGTTCTGTTATAACTGGCTTCCAGTTGAAGCTCGCATCCGCTACAAGACCATGGTGCTTGCCTACGGAGCTGTGAGGGGAACGGCACCTCAGTACCTCCAGACTCTGATCAGGCCCTACACCCAAACAAGGGCACTGCGTTCATCCACCTCTGGCCTGCTCGCCTCCCTACCACTGAGGAAGTACAGCTCCCGCTCAGCCCAGTCAAAACTGTTCGCTGCCCTGGCCCCCCCAATGGTGGAACAAACTCCCTCACGACGCCAGGACAGCGGAGTCAATCACCACCTTCCGGAGACACCTGAAACCCCACCTCTTTAAGGAATACCTAGGATAGGATAAGTAATCCCTCTCACCCCCCCCCCCTTAAGTTTTAGATGCACTATTGTAAAGTGACTGTTCCACTGGATGTCATAAGGTGAATGCACCAATTTGTAAGTCGCTCTGGATAAGAGCGTCTGCTAAATGACTTAAATGTAATGTAATGTAATAATCTCCACCCGGCACAGCCAGAAGCGGACTGGCCACCCCTCATAGCCTGGTTCCTCTCTAGGTTTCTTCCTAGGTTTTGGCCTTTCTAGGGAGTTTTTCCTAGCCACCATGCTTCAACACCTGCATTGCTTGCTGTTTGGGGTTTTAGGCTGGGTTACTGTACAGCACTTTGAGATATTAGCTGATGTACGAAGGGCTATATAAATACATTTGATTTTTAAAAACTATTTTGAAATTGAATAAATTCACCACTTAACAATAACCAACACAATTCCAGTCAAAAAAATAAGATTGCAGGAAATACTGTATCCTACCATTACTATATCCAACCGAACTCCAAACGTTGACTGTCATTTCAGTCATAAAATGCAAGATAGGCTACAGAACTGAACTGCGTTTTTCACCTGCATTTGGAACTGAAAGTCATTCATGTTAGTAGGGATATATGATGTCACATCTCTGGAGTCCAGAGCAAGCTAAATCATATGGCCTACTTTTAGCAGAGGTTGCAGGATCGGATGGAAAGCGTACCATCACGTTGGAGGGCAACCTGCCTGCAGAATGCTTGTTGCCAGCCTGGTAGCCCTTTTCTTCCTCACAAATATCATAATACATTTGCCAGAAAATGTTACATCATCATCCCATAATATTTAAGGCAGTGCGATGTTACAGATGCTTATCTTTAGACATATAGCCACCCAAACTGGGCTTATCTGAAATATGAAAATGATCATGAGTCAGTAGTAGATTGCTAAACTGTATTTTATATGGATGATAAATGTAGTACTACTCTAGTTTTGCTAGGCAAAACTGGAGGGAACAAAACAAGTTGTTTCTGTTCACTAATCTGGATAGACCCGCCTTGCGTGCCAATGCTGATAACTGGTCATTGATCAACAATCAAGACTCGTGGCGCAGCTTTTCAGTTCTAAAGAATAGATATGAATTTAATGACGACTTGCGAGCAATGGGTTCAGAACAACGACCAAAAATGTATAGGGAAAAGGGGCAAGTTGTCAGGACCCGGTTACGAACCCGGGTCTCCGGAGTGAGAAACAGTCACTTAACCAACTGAGCCACGAATAGTCGGCAGAACCCAGAAGATGAGGCAGACACAGCAGTACTTGAGACGGTGTATTTAATGAAGTAAAAAGTGAAGTTCTTCAGGAAAACATGTAACTCCACAACCTCAAAAGGAATTCCACAAGAACAAAGGTAATCCTCCAAGACAAAAAAGGTAAATCCACAAGGTGGAAGGTAAAGCACAAAAAGCCTCAAAAGATACTCAAAAACAAACAAACAAGAACAAAAAAAAACAGAATTCCACAAGAGAGTCCACCGAGATCAACAAGAGTTCACAGAGTACTAGGGCTGGGTGCTAACATACAAACACAGAGCAAAGAACTGAGGAAAACAAAGGGTTTAAATACAATCAGGGGAAACGAGGCACAGGTGCAAATAATAATGGGATCAAGGGAAAACAAAAGGTCAAAAGGCACAATGGGGGCATCTAGAGACCAAAAACCGGAACTGGCCAAATCCTGACAGAATCCCCCCCCTAGGAACGGCTCCTGACGTTCCTACCAGCTATCTCAGGGTGGAGGGCCCTGAACTGACGAATGAGGTCAGGGTCCAGTATGTCTTTGGCAGGAACCCAGGAGCGCTCCTCGGGACCGTAGCCTTCCCAGTCCACCAGATACTGCCAGGACCGCTGCACCCAGCGGGAATCCAGTATCCGATGGACGGTATAGGCCGGCTGGCCTCCAATGAAACGAGACGGAGGGGGAGGTCTGTCTGCCATGACAAGGGGAGAAAAAACAACAGGTTTTAATAAGGAAATGTGAAACGTGGGATTAATCTTAAGGGATCTGGGTAAGTGTAGGCGATAAGAAACTGGGTTAACTCTCCTGGCAACCTTAAAGGGACCGATGTATTTTTGGGACAGCTTGCGAGACTCCACCCGTAGTGGTAAGTCTCTTGTGGAGAGCCAGACTCTCTGGCCGGGGCGCAGGGTATGCCCGGGACGGCGACGTCTGTTGGCTTGTTGTTGGTACCTCTGTGAGGAACGCATAAGATTAAGACGGGTCTTCCTCCACGTAAGCCGACAGCGTCTGACGAACTTCAGAGAGTCCACCGTGATCAACAAGAGTTCACAGGGTACTAGGGCTGGGTGCTAACATACAAACACAGAGCAAAGAACTGAGGAAAACAAAGGGTTTAAATACAATCAGGGGAAACGAGGCACAGGTGCAAATAATAATGGGGATCAAGGGAAAACAAAAGGTCAAAAGGCACAATGGGGGCATCTAGAGACCAAAAACCGGAACTGGCCAAATCCTGACACAAGTGCTCTGCACAGGTAGGGCCATATCTGTGCATGTCCCGGAGAAGATTCACTATTTTAAGATTTGTTTTAATAAGCGACCGCCATGAGACCTGAAACGACATCTGGTTCGAGTCAGTTGGGAAAACGTTAGGCTAAAGACATCTTAAGCTGGTCATATTTTTGTCATATGACATTGCGACCAGAATATGCCCATAGTGAGACGTCGAAATGACATTGTGTGCCTGTTGGGTTGTTGTCTATGATGTTGATCATGACGTCATCGACGTGACAGTGGACAACGACGTTAGTGGAGTCGAACGAAATGGTGATGTGGCTGATGGAAGTCTAGTTTCACTAGACCATAGTTACGCAGCTGCGCTTACTAAAGGTTATTTTGAGACTGATCACTCCAACATTGTGGCACCGGATCACTCCTACAATGCGTCATCTCCAAGAACAATGAAGAAGAAAATGGATTCAACCCAGGGTCAGCTGAAAGCATGCCGTACAAAGGTGACAGGAGATCAGCCGATTGAATAGAAAGGTTTCTTCTTTGTCATGTCACATAGGAGTTCAAAGAGAAACGATGGGTCTCAACAGACTGCGCAGAACTGATGAAGATCTTCAATGATTTACCAAGGGAGGTCCTGTCCAGGTTACAACAACCAGGTTTCAGGGTGTTAAATAGAAGTTGTTGTGGTGACAGTAGGTCCACCCACCGTCCAAACTCTGCAAGCCCATCCATTGTCTGGTGCTACTCTGATGCTAATGTAAGATTGTGTCTTATTCAGTTGTATTTTTCCCTCACACACAATCTCTCTGTCTATCAACATAGCTTGCAGCATTGGCCGAGGAAGAAGCCCTGCAGAGGGAAGATGTTTTTCCTTTTGTGTTCACATGTTACTTGATAATTTTCAAATTCATTCATTAACTTGAGTGTGAAAGCTAGAGTTGTTAATCGCATGCCATTTAACCAATTTCACTTGTGTTCTAGGCCGCCCGACGCCGGAGCTCCAAAGACACAGCTGCTGCTGATTTCTTGTCTCTAGCAGAGCTACCTTGCTGACGACAGTGGAGCTGGCGTCACCACGTGACACTCCCAAACCTCAACTAAACAGAGAAGATCCAAGACCGACAAACCCATGCTCTCTAACCCACTTTGCCAGTGCTGCCGTAAAGAGCCAGCGCAGCCACGCGCAAAAGAGTGCCTGATTTTCAGAGGGACACGAGCAATTTCGCCCGCCAAACGTGCAGGGCTCGTGGGATTCTCACAATGAACGCGTCACTTGAAAGCTGACATCGCGCTGAAGAGATAGAGACTGTTCCTGGATCTGTAGCTCCCTGGGAAGGGTGTGGCTCATGACGTCAAAGTTGAACCAACTTTTCTCTTCACAAGAGAGAGTTTGGGAGAAAGGCTGCCCTTTCAGTTCTGCTTTACATAGAGACATAATTTAAATGGTTTTATAAACTTTAGAGTGTTTTCTATTCAATAATAATTTTTATATGCATATATTAGCAATTTTGGGAAAAAATATTTTCAGTTTACTATGGGTACGCACTTTCTCCAACAGGGGCAGTATAGAGGAGGAGTCATAAGGTTAATCGGAAAAAAGACCCAATAGTGATGTTTATGGGACATCTATGAGTGCCAACAAAGAAGATGGTCAAAGGTAATGAATGTTTTATATTTTATTTCTGCATTTTGTGTAGCGCCGACTATGCTAATTATTTTGTTTACGTCCCCTGCGGGTCTTTAGGGGTGTTGCATGCTATCAGATAATAGCTTCTCATGCTTTCGCCGAAAAGCATTTTAAAAATCTGACTTGTTGGCTGGACTCACAACGAGTGTAGCTTTAATTTAGTACCCTGCATGTGTATTTTAATGAACGTTTGAGTTTTAACGAGTGCTATTAGCATTTAGCGTAGCGCATTTGCATTTCCAGATGTCTAGATGGGACGCCTGCATGTCGGGTGGAGGTAAGAGGTTAAGGAGTAAATATGTGCTTAACAAGTCATATAATACGTTGCATGGACTCAATCTGCGTGCAATAATAGTGTTTAACATGATCTTTTTATGCCTACCTCATCTCTGTTATTATTTTAAAATGTATCTTTAGTTTCTTTAGTAAAAACCTCTTTGGGCTAGGTGGGGCTCTAGTGACCCACCTGGCCAACATCCGGTGAAATTGCAGAGCGCGAAATGCAAAATATAATAATTGTAATATTAGACATTCATGAAAATACAAGTGTCTTACATCATTTAAAAGCATGAATTCTTGTTAATAAGGCCACTGTGTCAGATTTCAAAAATACTTTACGGCGAAAGCATACCAAGCGATTATCTGAGCACTGCGCTCCGCATACAAAATCATTAAAAACATTTTCCAATCCAGCAGAGGCGTCACAAAAGTCAAAAATAGCGATAAAATAAATCACTTACCTTTGAAGATCTTCCTCTGTATGCAATTCCAAGGGTCCCAGATACACAACAAATGCTCGTTTTGTTCAATAAAGTCCTTTATATCCCCAAAAAGTCAGTTTAGTTGGCGCGTTTGATTCAGTAATCCACCCGTTCCAGTCGTTCAACATGCAGACAAAGCAATCCCAAAACTTACCAATAAACTTAATCCAAACAAGTCAAACAACATTTCTAATCAATCCTCAGGTACCCTAATATGTAAATGAATGATAAAATTTAAGACAGAGAATAGTATGTTCATTACCCGGAGAAAAATAACGAAGTGCGCGCCCTCATCCACACGTGCCACAAGACTACAATCCAAATGAGTGCCACCTTGAAACACTACAAATTCTCGCTAATTTTTCAAAAAACAAACCTGAAACCCTTTCTAAAGACTGTTGACATCTAGTGGAAGCGATAGGAACTGCAATCTGGGAGGATTTCATTTGAAATTCCCATAGACAAGCATTTTCAATGGGTGTTGACCTCAAAACAAAAATTTCCAGATGGATTCTCCTCAGGTTTTTGCCTGCCATATCAGTTATACTCACAGACATTATTTTTAACAGTTTTAGAAACTTCAGAGTGTTTTGTATCCAATACTACCAATTATATGCATGTCTTAGCTTCTGGGCCTGAGTAATAGGCAGTTTACTTTGGGCATGTCAGTCATCCGAACTTCCGAAAACTGCCCACCAGCCTTAAGAATTAACTCTATTTTCTTAAAACTGCATTTTTGGTTAAGGGTTTGTAAATAAGCATTTCACGGTAAGGTCTACACCTGTTGTATTCGGCGCATGAAACAAATACAATTTTATTTGATTCACTATGCTGTAAATCCTTTGGATGAAAACGTCTGCCAAGTGATATTGAAATTGTTGTAAAAATGTATTTGGTCAAAAACTTTAATAAAAGGGTCATTGAGGACTACTTCTGCCTCCTTTTGGTCTGTGAGTTCTTATTTATTGATTGTATTTGAAATCGAAAGACACACGTAGGCCTTTATCATTGCAATGCTTGTAAAATCCAGCCCATACAGAGGCACTCATTATATGATATAATATGGTCTTCTACCCTGTAATGTAATGGTTCGTTATAATATATTACCTGCTTGGATTGTATACTTCGCTCACTGTATTTTTTGCAGTCTATGTACTACCCATGCTCTTAAATGGCAAATAAAATGAGTTTAAGCCCGCTAATAAGTGTGCACCTGAGAGAGGACACAACAGGCCAGTGCTGGGCTAGCTAGGAGCATCTGACAACTCACGTGACGCATGATCAGTGCATGGGGACAGTCTGGTTTGCTGAAGCCACGAGCTGGAGGTGATCGATATGTGAGGGGGAGAGCTATACTACGCATGTGTTTCGCTTTTCAACTAGCTAAAAGCAAGCTAGTTGGAGTCTGTGACTGTACTTTCGCTTTTACCACCGCACAGTAAAGCAATGCACAAGTTTAAATTATTGAGTGCACCGCAGTCTAGTGCGGCGGAGAGGGTGAAGGGACATTGTGTGAACTGTTAGAAATAGCGGAAAAATAAGCAATCTAACTTTACTTGGTGTGGCGGCGGCTCGGCACAGTTGTGCTGTGACTGGTTTAGAGATGGTAGGAGATAGTGATCGAGAACAAAGTGAAGCAAGTATGGAGCATAGTGGTACAAATAAATGAGGGAGTAAGAAAGACGGAGATAAATGGAGTAGTGGTTTGAAGGGGAGCGAAAGGTCTATGGAGGCAGAAAAGGAAGTTTGAGGAGAGCAACCATTTCTAACGCTAGTGACAGATAAAACACGAGGGGAGCATGGAGGTGAGTTTTTCAATATGCTTTGTGTTGTAGTCACGACAAAGATTCCGTTTCCTACGTAACATCAATGAGTAACATCAATATTGCTACATGTTCTCTTTTTTTAACAAAGGCAGACTCCACCTAACTTTGGCTTGTAGTCCATGTCTGCTGGACTACAACTGAATGTTTGTTTACTGTCTCTGACTGTCCATTAATTATTATTATTTTTACCTTCACACAAAGTCTTTCACGTGTATAGGTCTTCGGCTGGCGCTACCAGACCTTGTGCGTGGAGTGTTGATTACATCAGGAGGTGCTTGACCTGAGATGTTTGGATCTTCTTGTTGAGGTGCAGCGTCCACCTCTAGGTTGTGCTCTGCACCTTGCTGGGTGTCAGCTGGTGCTCTGTTTACTGGCTCTGTGCCAGGCTCCTCAAAAGTAGGGAAATCCTCCTCTATTTCTCTGCTCTTCCTAAGGTGTTGCCTGTTCCTCCTGAAGACTTGTCCCTGTTCTGTCTTCACCTCATAGGACCTTTGCTCCACAGGTCTGACTACTGTGGCCCTCTGCCACCACTGTTTCTGTCCTGTGAGTGGCTGAACTCTCACTCTGTCATCTTGTTGCAGCTCTGTGAGATACTTAGCAGAGGTGTCATGGTACTTTGCCTGTTTCTGCTATCTTTCTTTGAAGTTCTCCAGCTGACAGTTTGACATCCCTGGTCTCAGAAGATTTTCACTCATTATAAGTAGTGTCTTTCAAATCAAATCAAAATCAAATTTTATTTGTCACATAGACATGGTTAGCAGATGTTAATGCGAGTGTAGCGAAATGCTTGTGCTTCTAGTTCCGACAATGCAGTGATAACCAACAAGTAATCTAACTAACAATTCCAAAACTACTGTCTTATACACAGTGTATGGGGATAAGGAACATGTACATAAGGATATATGAATGAGTGATGGTACAGAGCAGCATACAGTAGATGGTATCGAGTACAGTATATACATATGAGATGAGTGTGTAGACAAAGTAAACAAAGTGGCATAGTTAAAGTGGCTAGTGATACATGTGTTACATAAGGATGCAGTCGATGATGTAGAGTACAGTATATACATATGCATATGAGATGAATAATGTAGGGTAAGTAACATTATATAAGGTAGCATTGTTTAAAGTGGCTAGTGATATATTTACATCATTTCCCATCAATTCCCATTATTAAAATGGCTGGAGTTGGGTCAGTGTCAATGACAGTGTGTTGGCAGCAGCCACTCAGTGTTAGTGGTGGCTGTTTAACAGTCTGATGGCCTTGAGATAGAAGCTGTTTTTCAGTCTCTCGGTCCCAGCTTTGATGCACCTGTACTGACCTCGCCTTCTGGATGATAGCGGGGTGAACAGGCAGTGGTTCGGGTGGTTGATGTCCTTGATGATCTTTATGGCCTTCCTGTAACAACGGGTGGTGTAGGTGTCCTGGAGGGCAGGTAGTTTGCCCCCGGTGATGCGTTGTGCAGTCCTCACTACCCTCTGGAGAGCCTTACGGTTGAGGGCGGAGCAGTTGCCGTACCAGGCGGTGATACAGCCCGCCAGGATGCTCTCGATTGTGCATCTGTAGAAGTTTGTGAGTGCTTTTGGTGACAAGCCAAATTTCTTCAGCCTCCTGAGGTTGAATAGGCGCTGCTGCGCCTTCTTCACGACGCTGTCAGTGTGAGTGGACCAATTCAGTTTGTCTGTGATGTGTATGCCGAGGAACTTAAAACTAGCTACCCTCTCCACTACTGTTCCATCGATGTGGATAGGGGGGTGTTCCCTCTGCTGTTTCCTGAAGTCCACAATCATCTCCTTAGTTTTGTTGACGTTGAGTGTGAGGTTATTTTCCTGACACCACACTCCGAGGGCCCTCACCTCCTCCCTGTAGGCCGTCTCGTCGTTGTTGGTAATCAAGCCTACCATTGTTGTGTCGTCCGCAAACTTGATGATTGAGTTGGAGTCGTGCGTGGCCACGCAGTCGTGGGTGAACAGGGAGTACAGGAGAGGGCTCAGAACGCACCCTTGTGGGGCCCCCGTGTTGAGGATCAGCGGGGAGGAGATGTTGTTGCCTACCCTCACCACCTGGGGGCGGCCCGTCAGGAAGTCCAGTACCCAGTTGCACAGGGCGGGGTCGAGACCCAGGGTCTCGAGCTTGATGACGAGCTTGGAGGGTACTATGGTGTTGAATGCCGAGCTGTAGTCGATGAACAGCATTCTCACATAGGTATTCCTCTTGTCCAGGTGGGTTAGGGCAGTGTGCAGTGTGGTTGAGATTGCATCGTCTGTGGACCTATTTGGGCGGTAAGCAAATTGGAGTGGGTCTACGGTGTCAGGTAGGGTGGAGGTGATATGGTCCTTGACTAGTCTCTCATGGTCCTTGACTAGTCTCTCAAAGCAATGAGCACCATTGCAGGGCTGTTGTCTGTTCCTTGTGATGTGGTTTTTCTGTGATCCAGAAGGGCCAGGTATGGGTCAGAACCTTCTCTCTTTGCTTTTGCCATCAGACTTTTGGCTGTTTACTGCTGATTCCACTTTCCCATTAATTTGTGTGTATCCTGGAGACAATGTTTTGTGTGTAAAGTCCCAAGCCTTGCTGAAACTCGTCTGAAGAGTACTGGGCCCCATTGTCTGAGTAAAGGATGTCGGGTATCCCATAGCGTGCAAAGTGTGTCTTCAGTTTTCGAATGACCTGTGTGTTCTCCAAATGGTCCACTTCCCAGAAGTTAGAGAGATAATCAAGTGTGACCATGTAGACTCTGTCGTTGAACTGGAACAGGTCAGTGCCTATTTTTTTGCCCAGGGACACTTTGGTGCTTCGTGTGGCCTCAGCGTCTCTTTCTAAACTTCCAAGGGTACATGTTCTTTCACTTCAGGCCACCCCTGCAGGATCACATTTTTCAGTGTCTGGAGCTCACGGTCCAGCTCAGTGGCTCTCTGAATGTCCTTTAGTCTCATGCTTGACACAGGGAGGTAGTGTATCATATTGATTCATTCCACTTCGACCTCCACAAGGCCTCTGTTGTCTTGTTCTGTGAGGGGTATCGGCCAGCACCACATGTTGTCCCGTAACGTATCGGAGACTAACCTCGTAGTTTTGGAGTCTCATGAGCATGCGTAGTTGTCTTTGTGGTGCGCTGAGGAGAGGCTTTGTCATGATGCTCTCTAGAGGCTTGTGATCTGACTGCACTTCCACAGTTCGTCCATATGTGAATTGGTGGAACCTCTCCATGCCAAACACCACTGCAAGCAGCTCCTTCTCTATCTGTGCATACCCTTTTCCAGTCTCTGTCAGGGCTCTGCAAGCAGCTCCTTCTCTATCTGTGCATACCATTTTCCAGTCTCTGTCAGGGCTCTGCAAGCAGCTCCTTCTCTATCTGTGCATACCATTGTCCAGTCTGTCAGGGCTCTGCAAGCAGCTCCTTCTCTCTCTGTTCATACCCTTTTCAGTCTCTGTCAGTCTTTCCAGGTCAGTGCTAAATTACAATCATCAAAGTCTATTTTTCCCCGGAGGTTTCAGTGCATTTTCCATGTCGATTTATTTGTAGAATGGAATGTTAGCTACTCATGAATCTGCTTGTGTCCAATAGCCAGCTAGCTTTTAGCATTGAGTCACTCACAATAGCCAGTTAACGTTCGGCGCGATGACTAGCCTGTAAACGTGGCACTTTTTCAAACTGCCGCCTGGGATGTATTCTTCATTTACATCGATGAGATCCAGGTTCTTTTGACTCCCGCTGCCAGCATGTTTCAATATGCTTTGTGTTGTAGTCACGACAGACAAAGATATATAGTTAACCTGTTAAGTCGACCCTCTACTTTTTCGAACATTCTGTTAAAAATCGCGCAACATTTCAGCGCCCTGCTACTCATGCCAGGCATATAGTATATGCATATTATTAGTATGTGTGGATAGCAAACACTCTGACGTTTCTAAAACTGGTTAAATCACGGCTGTGACTTTAACAGAGCGTGAGTTTCATCGAATAGCGCAGGAAAACCTGATCACTGAAAATGGAAATAAATATCCTTGCGCTTACTTCCAGGAATTGTTCAAAGTGAACCGAATTACATGAGACCGAAGTTTCAGCGCCTACAGCTACCACACGTTGTCTAGAGTCTTGTCATTTGATTCGCAATTGATTCTTGGTCTAACCGGTTCAAGGGAACTCCTTCCCTCCGTTCTCCGACCGGATGTTTTGGTCGAGCTCTCTCGGCCATGTTTTTTTTCAGACGACACCTATAGAAGGTACATCGCCTCCTGATGAATTTTATCGCTTATTAACCTGTACTAATACCTAAAGTTGCATTACAAAAGTATTTCGAAGTGTTTTGTGAAAGTTTATCGTCAACTTTTTGAATTTAAAAAAATGACGTTACGTTATGAAACGCTCTTTTTTCCGTTTATCATACAGTCTACATAGAACGATATCTAGGCTATATATGGACCGATTTAATCGAAAAAAAAGACCCAATAGTGATTATGGGACATCTAGGAGTGCCAACAAAGAAGATGGTCAAAGGTAATGAATGTTTTATATTTTATTGTGCGGTTTGTGTAGCGCCGAATATGCTAATTATTTTGTTTACGTCCCCTGCGGGTCTTTTGTGGTGTTACATGCTATCAGATAATAGCTTCTCATGCTTTCGCCGAAAAGCATTTTAAAAATCTGACTTGTTGCCTGGATTCACAATGAGTGTAGCTTTAATTCAATACCCTGCATGTGTATTTTAATGAACGTTTGAGTTTTAACTAATACTATTAGCATTTAGCGTAGCGCATTTGCATTTCCAGAGCTCTAGATGGGACGCCTGCGTGCCAGGTAGGAGCAAGTGGTTAAGCAAACTTTATGAGGCATGTTTTCAACCAGCACATGAATAAGGTAAGTAACAACTTGTTTCCGTTTCCTGTGTTGATATGAGTAACATCAATATTGCTACAGTGAGGAGCATGAAGTAATTCTGATGTTTAGGGAGGAAGTGGGAGTAGGGGCGATGAGTCCGATAAGGTTGATGCCTGTGATAAAAGAGTTGATTGGGGAAGTTGTTGTCATGTCTTTACTATAGATTAAGTGATATTTGACATGCTATTTTATCAAATCAATTCTCTGTAATTAATATTACCTGATTAAACTAATCATGTAAATGTAATTAACTAGAAAGTTGGGGCATCATGGAATAATGTTTTATAGACCTGGTTATCTTTTATATCAATTATTTTAACAGGTAAGTTGACTGAGAACACAGTCTCATTTGCAGCAATGGCCTGGGGAATAGTTACAGGGGAGAGGATGGGGATTTATGAGCCAATTTTAAACTGGGGATTATTAGGTGACCGTGATGGTTTGAGGGCCAGATTGGGAATTTAGTCAGGACACCAGGGTTAACACCCCTACTCTTACAATAAGTGCCATGGGATCTTTAATGACCTCAGAGAGTCAGGACACCCGTTTAACATCCCATCTGAAAGACAGCACACTACACAGGGCAGTATCACCAATCACTGTCCTGGGGCATTGGGATATTTTTTACACCAGAGGAAAGAGTGCCTCCTACTGGCCCGCCAGCACCACATCCAGCAGCATCTGGTCTCCCATCCAGGAACTGACTAGGACCAACCCTGCTTAGCTTCAGAAGAAAGACAGCAGTGGTATGCAGGGTGGTATGCTGCTGGCTAATAGCAGTCAATTATAAATCGTCACCTTATTCAGTCTCATCTGAACATCGTAAAATTCTTGGTTATCTTCACAAACCCTGGCTAGCAAGTTGTGTCAGCATTACAATATTTAGTTTAATTATTTATTTACTAAATAATCACACAGAATTACATATACATAGGATGGATCATACATTGATTGCCAATTATGTCATACAAGAAAAGGTCCCTAGCGGACGGAACCGATATGACAGCTGGTTACACAAAGAAAGGGGTTGGGTTTGAATGAAAGCGTGGGAAGACAGAGACCCAATCCTTTTGTTCCTCAATCAGACCTTATGAAGTTATGCTATCGTAAATACAGAATCTTATGCATTCTAAATAACCGCCCATTTGGAAAAGGAAAATGCAATAAATATATTTACTCTGAGCTGTGCTTCGATAGATTGGTCAAAGATGGAAGGCTGGGTTGCCCAGCAGAGATCTCCCTTGTCCTTTGAAGAATATGTCTTGTTGTAGTACCGTTGTCGTATGGTAGAACGGATACGTTGTAGTACCGTCGTTGTGTGGTAGAATGGATACATTGTAGTACCCTGTCTTTCTGAAGAGATAGTTTGTCCTTTCCTAGCCCACGTTTACAGCTGCTGCTGATAACTCAACGTCTAGGATGTATCACTTCTTTAGTGAATAAGAGTTCAAAATTCATACCAAGTTCCCATACTATAAACTTATGCTATATTCTGGCTGGTATAGTCAAAATTCATCCTTCCAGCGTGTCGATCATCACCTCCACATTGAAATTAGCCCTTTTAAATGTATAGACAGCAGTCCTCACGTCCTGGGGAACACAATGTTAATTTCGTTAGGTTGTAGTCGTTCAACCATTCATAACCAAGGCTCACGCTGAGGTTGGCCACAGAAGGAGAGTTGTATGGCATTGAAGCTCGTCTGGAGGTTAGTTAACACGTGTCCAAAAAAGGGCCAGAGGTATAAAGAATGGTGTCGTTTGCGTAGAGGTGGATCAAAGAATCACCAGCAGCAAGAGCGACATCATTGATGTATACAGAGAAGCGAGTCGGCCCGAGAATTTAACCCTGTGGCACCCACATAGAGACTGCCAGAGGTCCGGACAAATGGCCCTCCGATTTGACACACTGAACTCTAGCAGAGAAGTAGTTAGTGAACCTGGCGAGGCAATCATTTGAGAAACCAAGGCTGTTGAGTGTGCCAATAAGAATGTTGTGATTGACAGAGTCGAAAGCCTTAGCCAGGTCGATGAATACGGCTGCACAGTAATGTCTCTTATTGATGGAGGTTATGATATCGTTTAGGACCTTGAGCGTGCCTGAGGTGCACCCATGACCAGCTCTGAAACCAGATTGCATAGAGGAGAAGGTACGGTGGGATTCGAAATGTTCCTTAGAAAGACAGGGTAGAATAGATATAGGTCTGTAGTAGTTTGAGTCTAGAGTGTCTCCCCCTTTGAAGAGGGGGATGACCGCGGCAGCTTCCCAATTTATGGTAATCTCAGACGATACGAAGGAGAGGTTGAACAGGCTAGTAATTTTGGCAGATAGTTTTAGAAAGAGAGGGTCCAGATTGTCTAGCCCGGCTGATTTGTAGGGGTCCCGATTTTGCAGCTCTTTCAGCTCTTTCTCTTTCAGAACATCAACTATCTGGATTTGGGTGAAGGATAAGTGGGGAGGCTTGGGCGTGTTGCTGTGGGGGGGGGGGGGGCTGTTGATTCGGGTAGGGGTAGCCAGGTATAAAGCATGGCCAGCCGTAGAAAAATGCTTTTTGAAATTCTCAATTTTCGTGGATTTATCGGTGGTGACAGTGTTTCCTATCCTCAGTGCAGTGGGCAGCTGGGAGGATGTGCTCTTATTCTCCATGGACTTTACAGTGTCCCAGAACTTTCGAGTTTGTGCTTGTTACATTCCCTAGTTCCTGTGTTGTGGTTTTGTTTGTATGTGTGTGTTTCAGAAAAATGGCTTCCTGGATTCCCCCAAGCAGCTGATTGGTCGGCCCCATTGATGATTGGAGAGCTGACCCCGCCCCCTCGTCAGGATACAGCTGTATCCCATTACAGACTCATTCTCCCGCTATATAAGTCAATGTCCTGTGTTGGTTGTTGCGGCGAGAGAGCTAATTGGCATGTCCTGTGTTTGTCAATAGGATGCAGTTTTTAGTATTGACATTGTGTTATTATGTTTCATTTGTTCCGAGGGGGGCGGCGCGGCGCTTAGGCAAGAGGCCTGCGGGCATACATAACCCATAGTATTTACTGTCTACACACACTCGGTAAGACCTGGGCGGACCACCATCTGTATTTTGGTTAGCACACCAGGTGGTGCTAAGGTAGCTAAATAGTGGGTCGTAAGGTAGGAGAGGGGGCTTTGTCATTTACTTTCTTTGCTTTGGTTCCGTTCAGCCCCGTTTTCCAAAATTTACTGTGAAGGAATAAATTCTACCTTTTGTCATCCTTACTCGCACCTACAATCCCATACCGCTTTCACTCTACAGGGAATTGCGTTGTAGCAGGGTGTCGCGTTCACTCTTCCTAGAGTTGTAAGTGCTACAGGATGCAAATGTCTACTTGAAAAAGCTAGCCTTAGCTTTCTTAACTGCCTGTGTATATTTGTTCTTAACTTTCCTGAAAGGTTGCATATCACGGACTATTCGCCGCGGGTGGATATAATTTGTCGAACGTTCCAAAAACTTCGTAAATAACAAGGTTGCCAACAAACAACGCATACAGAGTCGTATAACAGTAGAATGAGAGACCGGGTAGGGAGTGAGCTATGTAATTACGTTTTTCACTCACCACGTTTATTCTGGAAAAAAATGTCTCTTCGTTCTGGTAGCCTACACCATTTCTCATTCGTTGGTTTAGTTATTTCCGTTGTTCCTGCATTTGCCGGTGAACTCTGTTGCGCATTAATTGGGGAATCGCTGTGTTGAAATGTAACTAATGACCGCAAGCCCCAGTATTTCATTAGCTAGGTGGCTTATAAGCAATTGTTACCGATGATACTGTACTACTCGTACTACAGAAGCATGCATTGTATTTTGCTATGTTCTCTCTGTGTTAATCCTGTTTCCCAAATATAGCAGGTAACTTGTGTCTGTCGATGTTGAGTTCATCTTGCCTAGTTAAATAAATTAGAACATTTAAAATATATACTTTGACCTATTTCAGGTAACCGCAAGATGCTTGATTCACTATAGCTGCTTTTAAATAACGTTCCAGTCGTTTTTGCTTTACATTCCGACTTTTGAATGTCTGTTTATTGGACATACAATATATATATTATTGTCAAATAAATCAACTCATGGAAAGCATTCCATCTGTTTTAAGGTTAATGTGTGTACATGTGTGTAGTGTAGGTCTTCTTGATGTCCACTAGGTGTCAGCACTGGTTCAATAATGTAAAACCAGGTTCACATGTTTTCACGTAACAAATCAAATTGTATTTGTCACGTGCGCCGAATACTACGTGTAGGCCTTACAGTGAAATGCTGTAATGAAGCCCTTAACCAACAATTTAGTTGTGTTAATTAAAAAATTAGAAATAAATGTAACATAATTAAAGATCAGCAGTAAAATAAAAATAGTGAGGCTATAAATTACTTCATAAAACTGTATTTAAAGTACTCCAATACATTCTGTTTATCTTTATCTGGCTTTTGCAGAGTGTGGCTGTATTGTTACTCCACAGCATAGTATGTTATCACAACTCTCTTGAAATGATATTTGAAACAAGGTGTCACTTCATTCTTGCTATTTGATGGGAACTTGCCTCTTTTCCCCTCTTGTTTGCTCTTTCAGGCACACAAAAGGCAACAAGAAAGAAGTTGTTCCATTAACTGTTTCTCTGGGATTTGAACTCAAACTCTAGTTTGGGGAGCAACCACCATAACTACTACTCTACTAGACAGACAAGAGACTAAATAGTAAAGGGTACTTGAAAATGCACACATCAAAGACAACACTTAAAATATTGGAGAATGGTGTGGGGGCTTGTACTTCTTGGGTCCACCAACCGTTCCTCAATCTTCTTCTGATGACTACAAACATGAATTTTCAAAACCTACACTATAGGATGGATGTGTTTAGGAACGGGGGACGAAATTTGAAAGGGACGTGTTTCCAATTACCAGCAAATAGACCCTAGAAATGTTATTCCAGCATCTTAATATTGGTGTCTATAAGCTATCATAACATGTGTTTTTTTCTTGGGGACAAGGTATCGGAACGCTTTTGAATGGTCTACAAAGCATGCCCCCAGGTCAAATTTGGCTTTTGCAGACAAGGAATATATTGTTACTCCACGACATAGTATGTTATCACAACTCGATTAAAAGGACATTCTATACAGGGTGTCAATTCAGTCCTTCTATTTGATGGGAACTAGCCTCTACCCCTCTACAAACCTCAAGTTAGCTCTTTCATGCCAACAAAAGGCAACATAAAAAATGGCTCTCTAAAAAATGCTCTCCTCAGATTTGAACTCTCAAAGTCCAGTTTGGGGAGGAAACACCATAACCACTACTCTACCAGAGACAGACTCATTTTACTTTTTCACATGCTATAACCTGACAACCTTATTCTAAAATCAATTACATTCATATTCTCCCTCAATCTACACACAATACTCTATGATGACAAAGTTAATATCGGGTTTATACATTTAAGCAAATTATTTACAAATTAAAAAACAGAAATACCTTATTTACATAATGATTCATCCCCTTTGCAATAAGTCTCAAATTGAGCTCAGGTGCATCCTGTTTCCATTGATCATCCTAGAGCTGTTTCTACAACTTCATTGGAGTACAGCTATGGTAAATTCAATTGATTTGACATGATTTGGAAAGGCACACACCTGTCTATATAAGGTCCCACAGTTGACCGTGCATGCCAGAGCAAAAACCAAGCCAAATTAAAATGTATTTGTCACATGCGCCGAAATCAACAGCTGTGGACCTTACCGTGATGGTCTTACTTACAAGCCCTTAACCAACAATGCAGGTCAAGAAATAGAGTTAAGAAAATGTTTCCTAAGTAAACTAAAGTAAAAAAATGTAATTAAATCCATAAGTAACACAAGACAATTACATAACAATAAGGAGGCTATATACATGGGGTACCGGTACCGAGTCAATATGCGAGGGTACAGGTTAGTTGAGGTCATTTGTAAAGTGACTTTACATTTATAACTAACAGTGAGTAGCAGCAGTGTAAAAACACTGGGTGGAGGCTCTTTGACTATTTTTGGGCCCTTCCTGTGACAACGCTTAGTATATAGGTCCTTGATGTCAGGAAGCTTTGCCCCAGTAATGTACTGGGCCGTACACACTACCCTCTGTAGCGCCTTATGGCCAGATACCCAGCAGTTGTCGTACCAGGCGGTTATACAACCTCTCAGGATGCTCTCGATGGTGCAGCTGTAGAACTTTTTGAGGATCTGGGGATCCATGTTAAATATTGTCCGTCTCCTTGGGGGGGGGGGGGGGGGGGGGTTTGTCATGCCCTCTTCACAACTGTGTTGTTGTGTTTCTACCATGATAGTTTGTTGGTGATGTGGACACCAAGGAACTTGGAACTCTCACTCCACTTCAGCCCTGTCAATGTTAATGGGGGCCTGTTCGGCCCTCCTTTTCTTAAAGTCCACGATCAGCCCCTTTGTCTTGCTCACATTGAGGGAGAGGTTGTTGTCATCAGGCCAGGAAGTCCTGAGGCAAGGTTCCAGGGCTCAGGACCTCTGGGAGGGGCGGGAGAGGGGAAGAGAGAATTAGAGGGTGCATGAGACAGGAGAAATACTCCAGATATAACAGATTGACCCTAGCCCTCTGACACAAACTTTTGCAGCATAAATACTGGAGGCTGAGATACGAGGGGTAGGGAGACACTGTGGCCATGTCCTATGATTCCCCCGGACAGGGCCTATGATGTAGTGGACCCTACCAAAAAAACATTTAGTTACTTTTTGCATGTATTATGCTTTAAGTCTTACAAATACTTATTTCACACCATAATTTGCAAATAAATTCATTAAAAATCCTACAATGTGATGTTCTGGATTTTTTTCTTCTCATTTTGTCTGTCATAGTTAAAGTGTACCTATGATGAAAATTACAGGCCTCTCTAATCTTTTTAAGTGGGAGAACTTGCACAATTGGTGGCTGACTAAATCCTTTTTTTGCCCCACTGTATCTGTATGTGACAAACTTTTATTTGCTAACCAAATGCTGATTCACAACCAAATCTCTAAATTTCACCTTGTGTATTTTACTATTGTAAAGTGACCGCTGATAAAAAAAATGTAATAATAATGATAATAATGGACGGTGGCCCCCTAGCTACTGCTTATGTGGATTATGCCTGCAGCCCACTGTGGTTATGCGTCATAGCGCAATTCCATCCTCACTGGAAGTAATCATTGCTTAGACATGATTGGGCAAGTCATGTATTTAGAAATTATCATTGATTACAGGGGGGATATGGTTAAAAGAAATTACTATTGTAATTCACTTTCAATCCATGTTCTTTACATTCGATGTCAAATTCTGTATACTGATTATTTCCATTCAAAAAGAAGTAACTGATGTAGAATGTAACATGTCTCAATTTAATTCTGAATGGACCCCAATCTAGCTGGAAAACTATTTGAAGCACTAGGGGACATTTCTCCATATAACATTCCATATAGTTAGCCTGTAACTGTCTGGAAAACGTGTCCTATGTGTCATCTCCATACTTATCAGAATGCCAAAAAGAAAGAGGGCCCCAACTTTTGTTGACATTGCCTCAGTTGTTAAAAGGCTAGGCCTCACCAGACGAAGTTAGAGCAGCGTGCTACCATCAGGAAAATTATTATTTTCGGTGCTGGTCATTGAACTGGAAAGGTCTAACACCCTCAGCTATCATCGTCAACTCTACGACGTGTGGAGGAGGTGAAGTATAGCCATGCGCAACCCCCCTCCGTCTCCCAGATTGCCCCTACACTACTGCGATAGTAGCTCAGTTGGTAGAGCATGGCGCTTGTAACGCCAGGGTAGTGGGTTCGATCCCTGGGACCACCCATACGTAGAATGTATGCACACATGACTGTAAGTCGCTTTGGATAAAAGCGTCTGCTAAATGGCATATATTAGTATGCAGGGAAGGAAGCACCAGGGCTCCAAAAAAATGGAGTATGAGTTGCTGCATCAAGCCTCATACTGTGCTAGTTCACTACTTTGTTTTCCGCTGTCCCCCACCCCCACGGCAACAGCCAACAGCAGCAAGCAAGGGATTTCACATCACCCATCATATGTGTTGTGCCACCAACTCGTCCTGGTCCAAAACAGTAATGTCCCTTGCTCGACGAATTGTGTTCTTCACTTGTGCCAATTTGCGAGGTTGGTACTCTGGCATGAATGATGTGTTTGGGGGTGGTGGTGGGTTATTGGTCATGTCAGTGTACTTTTCCAGGTGTTTCAGTCTTTCGCCTGGAAATGTCATCTGCAAGGGGTCAAAGGTTACAATAGGGCAGAATGGAAAGTATCACCAATAACCAGAGACTGGATTTACATTTACATTTAAGTCATTTAGCAGACGCTCTTATCCAGAGCGACTTACAAATTGGTGCATTCACCTTATGACATCCAGTGGAACAGCCACTTTACAATAGTGCATCTAAATATTTTAAGGGGGGGGGGGGGTGAGAAGGATTACTTTATCCTATCCTAGGTATTCCTTAAAGAGGTGGGGTTTCAGGTGTCTCCGGAAGGTGGTGATTGACTCCGCTGTCCTGGCGTCGTGAGGGAGTTTGTTCCACCATTGGGGAGCCAGAGCAGCGAACAGTTTTGACTGGGCTGAGCGGGAACTGTACTTCCTCAGTGGTAGGGAGGCGAGCAGGCCAGAGGTAGATGAACGCAGTGCCCTTATTTGGGTGTAGGGCCTGATCAGAGCCTGGAGGTACTGAGGTGCCGTTCCCCTCACAGCTCCGTAGGCAAGCACCATGGTCTTGTAGCGGATGCGAGCTTCAACTGGAAGCCAGTGGAGAGAGCGGAGGAGCGGGGTGACGTGAGACAACTTGGGAAGGTTGAACACTAGACGGGCTGCGGCGTTCTGGATGAGTTGTAGGGGTTTAATGGCACAGGCAGGGAGCCCAGCCAACAGCGAGTTGCAGTAATCCAGACGGGAGATGACAAGTGCCTGAATTAGGACCTGCGCCGCTTCCTGTGTGAGGCAGGGTCGTACTCTGCAGATGTTGTAGAGCATGAACCTACAGGAACGGGCCACCGCCTTGATGTTAGTTGAGAACGACAGGGTGTTGTCCAGGATCACGCCAAGGTTCTTAGCGCTCTGGGAGGAGGACACAATGGAGTTGTCAACCGTGATGGCGAGATCATGGAACGGGCACTCCTTCCCCGGGAGGAAGAGCAGCTCCGTCTTGCCGAAGTTCAGCTTGAGGTGGTGATCCGTCATCCACACTGATATGTCTGCCAGACATGCAGAGATGTGATTCGCCACCTGGTCATCAGAAGGGGGAAAGGAGAAGATTAATTGTGTGTCATCTGCATAGCAATGATAGGAGAGACCATGTGAGGTTATGACAGAGCCAAGTGACTTGGTGTATAGCGAGAATAGGAGAGGGCCTAGAACAGAGCCCTGGGGGACACCAGTGGTGAGAGCGCGTGGTGAGGAGACAGATTCTCGCCACGCCACCTGGTAGGAGCGACCTGTCAGGTAGGACGCAATCCAAGCGTGGGCCACGCCGGAGATGCCCAACTCGGAGAGGGTGGAGAGGAGGATCTGATGGTTCACAGTATCGAAGGCAGCCGATAGGTCTAGAAGGATGAGAGCAGAGGAGAGAGAGTTAGCTTTAGCGGTGCGGAGCGCCTCCGTGATACAGAGAAGAGCAGTCTCAGTTGAATGACTAGTCTTGAAACCTGACTGATTTGGATCAAGAAGGTCATTCTGAGAGAGATAGCGGGAGAGCTGACCAAGGACGGCACGTTCAAGAGTTTTGGAGAGAAAAGAAAGAAGGGATACTGGTCTGTAGTTGTTGACATCGGAGGGATCGAGTGTAGGTTTTTTCAGAAGGGGTGCAACTCTCGCTCTCTTGAAGACGGAAGGGACGTAGCCAGCGGTCAGGGATAAGTTGATGAGCGAGGTGAGGTAAGGGAGAAGGTCTCCGGAAATGGTCTGGAGAAGAGAGGAGGGGATAGGGTCGAGCGGGCAGGTTGTTGGGCGGCCGGCCGTCACAAGACGCGAGATTTCATCTGGAGAGAGAGGGGAGAAAGAGGTCAGAGCACAGGGTAGGGCAGTGTGAGCAGAACCAGCGGTGTCGTTTGACTTAGCAAACGAGGATCGGATGTCGTCGACCTTCTTTTCAAAATGGTTGACGAAGTCATCTGCAGAGAGGGAGGAGGGGGGGGAAGGGGGAGGAGGATTCAGGAGGGAGGAGAAGGTGGCAAAGAGCTTCCTAGAGTTAGAGGCAGATGCTTGGAATTTAGAGTGGTAGAAAGTGGCTTTAGCAGCAGAGACAGAGGAGGAAAATGTAGAGAGGATGGAGTGAAAGGATGCTAGGTCCGCAGGGAGGCGAGTTTTCCTCCATTTCCGCTCGGCTGCCCGGAGCCCTGTTCTGTGAGCTCGCAATGAGTCGTCAAGCCACGGAGCGGGAGGGGAGGACCGAGCCGGCCTGGAAGATAGGGGACATAGAGAGTCAAAGGATGCAGAAAGGGAGGAGAGGAGGGTTGAGGAGGCAGAATCAGGAGATAGGTTGGAGAAGGTTTGAGCAGAGGGAAGAGATGATAGGATGGAAGAGGAGAGAGTAGCGGGGGAGAGAGCGAAGGTTGGGACGGTGCGATACCATCCGAGTAGGGGCAGTGTGGGAAGTGTTGGATGAGAGCGAGAGGGAAAAGGATACAAGGTAGTGGTCGGAGACTTGGAGGGGAGTTGCAATGAGGTTAGTGGAAAAACAGCATCTAGTAAAGATGAGGTCGAGCGTATTGCCTGCCTTGTGAGTAGGGGGGGGAAGGTGAGAGGGTGAGGTCAAAAGAGGAGAGGAGTGGAAAGAAGGAGGCAGAGAGGAATGAGTCAAAGGTAGACGTGGGGAGGTTAAAGTCGCCCAAAACTGTGAGAGGTGAGCCGTCCTCAGGAAAGGAGCTTATCAAGGCATCAAGCTCATTGATGAACTCTCCGAGGGGACCTGGAGGGCGATAAATGATAAGGATGTTAAGCTTGAAAGGGCTGGTAACTGTGACAGCATGAAATTCAAAGGAGGCGATAGACAGATGGGTAAGGGGAGAAAGAGAGAATGACCACTTGGGAGAGATAAGGATCCCGATGCCACCACCCCGCTGACCAGAAGCTCTCGGGGTGTGCGAGATCACGTGGGCGGACGAAGAGAGAGCAGTAGGAGTAGCAGTGTTATCTGTGGTGATCCATGTTTCTGTCAGTGCCAAGAAGTCGAGGGACTGGAGGGAGGCATAGGCTGAGATTAACTCTGCCTTGTTGGCTGCAGATCGGCAGTTCCAGAGGCTACCGGAGACCTGGAACTCCACGTGGGTCGTGCGCGCTGGGACCACCAGATTAGGGTGGCAGCGGCCACGCGGTGTGGATGTATTATTAGTGTTTTGTATACTGTTCTGCATATACACAGAAAGAATCTGGTTAATTTTTCACAAGTATCATGCACCCTCTAATTCTTTCTCCCTCCCCTTCCAGAGGTCCTGAGCCCTGGAACCATGCCTCAGGACTTGCTAGCCTGATGACAACAACCTCTCCCTCAATGTGAGCAAGACAAAGGGGCTGATCGTGGACTTTAGGAAAAGGAGGGCCGAACAGGGCCCCATTAACATCGACAGGGCTGAAGTACCCCATGTATATAGCCTCCTTATTGTTATGTAATTGTCTTGTGTTACTTAAAGCATGAGAAGCTATTTCCTGATGATAGCACCAGCATTAAACAAAGGGGTTAGCATATTTCAACCCTGCAGGCGCTACACAAAGTGCTGAAATAAAATATAAAACATGCATTACCTTTGATGAACTTCTTTTGTTGGCACTCCAATATGTCCCATAAGCATCACAATTGGTCCTTTTGTTGGATTAATTCCGTCCATATATATCCAAAATGTCCATTTATAAAGCGCGTTTGATCCAGAAAAAAAAACTTACAAAAAACGCAACGTCACTACAAAATATTTCAAAAGTTGCCTATAAACTTTGCCAAAATATTTCAAACTACTTTTGTAATACAACTTTAGGTATTTTTAAACGTTAACAATCGATCAAATTGGAGACGGGGTGATCTGTATTCCATACAGGAAAGAAAACACACCAGAGCTGCTTTTCACGTCTTGCGCAACTCACAAAAGTGTTACCCGTTCCTAGTTGGCCTACTTCTTCATTGCACAAAGGAATAACCTCAAACAAATTCCAAAGACTGGTGACATCCAGTGGAAGCGGTAGGAACTGGAAACAGGTTCCTAAGAAATATCCCTTGGCAATGACAACTCGGGAACAGAGAGAGGCAAAAACAACAACAACAACAACATCTGAACAGTTAGTCCTCTGGGTTTTGCCTGCTACATACGTTCTGTTATACTCACAGACATGATTCAAACAGTTTTAGAAACTTCAGAGTGTTTTCTATCCAAATCTATGAATCATATGCATATCTTATATTCTTGGCATGAGTAGCAGGAAGTTGAAATTGGGCATCTTGGGGTTACCTGAAATAGGTCAAAGTATATACACTGCTCAAAAAAATAAAGGGAACACTTAAACAACACAATGTAACTCCAAGTCAATCACACTTCTGTGAAATCAAACTGTCCACTTAGGAAGCAACACTGATTGACAATACATTTCACATGCTGTTGTGCAAATGGAATAAACAACAGGTGGAAATGATAGGCAATTAGCAAGACACCCCCAATAAAGGAGTGGGTCTGCAGGTGGGGACCACAGACCACTTCTCAGTTGGAGAAGTGGTCACTTTTGAATGCTGGCGGTGCTTTCACTCTAGTGGTAGCATGAGACGGAGTCTACGACCCACACAAGTGGCTCAGGTAGTGCAGCTCATCCAGGATGGCACATCAATGCGAGCTGTGGCAAGAAGGTTTGCTGTGTCTGTCAGCGTAGTGTCCAGAGCATGGAGGCGCTACCAGGAGACAGGCCAGTACATCAGGAGACGTGGAGGAGGCCGTAGGAGGGCAACAACCCAGCAGCAGGACCGCTACCTCCACCTTTGTGCAAGGAGAGGCAGGAGGAGAACTGCCAGAGCCCTGCAAAATGACCTCCAGCAGGCCACAAATGTGCATGTGTCTGTCTGCTCAAACGGTCAGAAACAGACTCCATGAGGGTGGTATGAGGGCCCGATGTCCACAGGTGGGGGTTGTGCTTACAGCCCAACACCGTGCAGGACGTTTGGCATTTGCCAGAGAACATCAAGATTGGCAAGTTCGCCACTGGCGCCCTGTGCTCTTCACAGATGAAAGCAGGTTCACACTGAGCACATGTGACAGACGTGACAGAGTCTGGAGACGCCGTGGAGAACGTTCTGCTGCCTGCAACATCCTCCAGCATGACCGGTTTGGCGGTGGATCAGTCATGGTGTGGGGTGGCATTTCTTTGGGGGGGGGGGGGGGTCGCACAGCCCTCCATGTGCTCGCCAGAGGTAGCTTGACTGTTTTAAGGACATTACATCAAAGTTGGATCAGCCTGTAGTGTGGTTTTCCACTTTAATTTTGAGTGTGACTCCAAATCCAGACCTCCATGGGTTGATAAATTTGATTTCCAATGATAATTTTTGTGTGATTTTATTGTCAGCACATTCAACTATGTAAAGAAAAAAGTATTTAATAAAAAAATATTTAATAAGAATATGTATTTTAGTGTTCCCTTTATTTTTTTGAGCAGTGTATTTTAAATGTTCTAATTTATTTAATCTTTATTTAACTAGGCAAGATGAACTCAACAACATCGACATAGGCACACGTTACCTGCTATATTTGGGAAACAGGATTAACACAGAGAGAACTTGACAAAATACAATGCATGCTTCTGTAGTACGAGTAGTACAGTATCATCGGTAACAATTGTGTACAAGCCACCTAGCTAATAAAATACTGGGGCTTGCGGTCATTAGTTACATTTCAACACAGCGATTCCCCAATTAATGCGCAACAGAGTTCACCGGGAAATATTAACTAAACCAACGAATGAGAAATGGTGAAGGCTACCAGAACGAAGACATTTTTTGAGAATAAACGTGGTGAGTGATAAACGTAATTACATAGCTCACTCCCTACCCGGTCTCTCATTCTACTGTTATACGACTCTGTATGCGTTGTTTGTTGGCAACCTTGTTATTTACTTTGATATTAGAATGACCTGGGCAGAACACATCAAGTGAGTAGTGGGGTGTAGGAAGGTACTAAATGTGATGTGCATTTAGTAGGGGGCTGGGTGTGCCTCATTGAAGACCATATATGTTGCATTGATCTGATCTGTTATACACTATGGAAGTGTAGTGTATGGTTCTGCAGCCCGGACATCATTGGAAAGGCTAGATGTCATATAGGGACAAGGACTCAGAATATGTAGTGGGGCATTTCGCATTTGGCAGGAGTAAACAAGTGGGTATACAGATAATATTTACATGGGTTCCAGCTCATGTGGGAGTGGAAGGGAACGGGGCAGTTGATATAAAGACTAAACAAGCACTAAGTAGTGGGGATGTTGATGTGGCAGTTTCAATGATACAGAGGAAAGTTGGGGAGGGGAGAATGGCAGGAAGGGACAGAAGAGAGGAGGCTATATTTACAAGATTATGGGTGGGACACAGCCAGTTGAATAAGACCTTAAATGTGACAGGAAAGCATCCAACCGGAAAGTGTGATTATTGCCAGGAAACAAACAGTGGTCCATGTATTGATAGTGTGGACATTGTTGGAGGGAAAGAGAGAGGATGAGATCTAGTATGAGGGAGAAGGGGATACAGGAAATTTGTTTAAAGAGTATATGGAGTAGAACGTAATTAGATATAGTGTCAAATATTTTATATTTGTAAGAGCAACAGGGCTGGCAGGTAGGATTTAGTTTCTGGTCCCACTCTCCAGTACAATAGGTGGCGGTAATGTACCATAACGTTGGATGCCAACCACCGATAAACCCCACCGAAGAAGTCTAGTGCTGCACCCCCAAGGTAGCGTTGCGGTCTGCTAGATTGATAAAATAAATTGCTTCCTGCGGAACGCAAAGCGTTTGATGCATCTGGTGGACATGAGGCGTAAACACATGCTGTAGTAAGTGCATCTTGGCGCCACTAGCACGTCGTCGAGCGCGCGGGTTTTATCTATATGTTGGTGCCCGAACGCATTGGGTATATAGCCTACTTTTAAATGTAACGATTCTAACCGTTGAGCCTCGCTATCTAACGACATAAATACAATGTACAACGATGAACAAGGTAAACACAAGTTGTAGACAAAACGAGACCATAATAAGCCAGCCACATCAATATATACTAAAATGACACATTTATTTTCGCCCGTCCCGTTTGCTTTTACAGTATACATTAAATAAGCTATTGGCTGTCTCCAGCTAGCTTGCCTTGTCTTTTGATTGTGGGTTGAAAACAGCATATATATATATATATATATATATATATATATATATATATATAGTAGACTAGACGTAACGTAGGAAATGTAAATCCTGTATGTACAAATGAGTATGATTTCTTAGGTTTGATGTGGTTAACGTTAGCTACATAAGACAGGACGCGAACATCTAGCCGCCCAAATGTTCAAATCTCATCACGGAGAACTTTAGCTAGCTAATTAGCAACTTCAACTACTGTACTTAGTACGTTTTTGCTCCTAAACAAGCCACCTAGCTGACGTTAGCCACATGAAATTAGAATTTGTAACATACACTTTTAGAAAATTATAATCAAGTTGTATTGGTCACACACATATTTAGCCGATGTTATGGCGGGTGTAGCGAAATGCTTGTGTCCTAGCTCCAACAGTGCAGCAATATCTAACAATATACAAGTAAAAAGGTAATTCAGACATTTATAATTATTAGAACGAGCAAATGTCGGAGTTCACTGACTAGAATTCGTAACATATTGTACATCTTTCAAGTTCTTAAGTCATACAAATTGTAATTCGTAACATTATACGAAATGGATGATGGATATCCACAAATTAATACATACCATACGAAACGTAACATATCAAACTATATTTGATTTTCTCGGATTATTTACAATAATGTGAAGTCCTCTGAGACCAGGTTGAGGTAGTTAGCAAACAAATCGTAACTTCCCTGCTTCTCACTTGTCCATGTGTGACTTTGTTGTTCAGAGATAAGTTGAACATGGGTTATTTAGTCATAACATGGCATTATGCCATTTGAGTTGGTTAACAAAGCTAACTTTTATTTGCTAAAACCTTAAACATCTTTCCACTCCAGGCACACAGACAGACGAAGGCCTTCCAGGTAGGCTAGTCTAAGAAGTCTTATTTGCAGGTGTCTGTGTACATAGCTACTAGCTACATGGTGTTAGTTACAGGGTGGTGAGGGTGAATTCAATTCTTAAACGTATTGCTAACTAGTTATCTAGCCTGTGATCATGACTCCGTTTCATTACATTACACGTAAGAGTCATTGGATTAAGTAATTTTCTCTAAGGGGGAGTTTAATTAAGAGCCCAAATTCTCGGTCCGAACGTAATTACGCATCGCTTGCGGTACGTTTTGGGAAGCATAAGGACCGTTTTATATAATCAAGAAATATTGTAATAATAAAAAACGTTTGATACACACCTTAGGGTTAGTGTTCTCAGACAGCCATATCACCGTGTTACAGCGCGTGTTTACGGAAGACTGAGTGCTAATGAGCTATCTAGCATGCTCCAAACACCTGTGTAATGGAAGAAGGCTCCCAAAACGTGTCATTGAAAAATACCGTCGGCGGCAAAAGTGAAATCTGGTTAAAACCGTGTATATGTTGCATTTGTGAAGTTATTTTGATGTCATATGAAAGTAAAGTGCTTTATGTTTCTAGATATCCGATTGAGAATCGATTCCTGTTTAGATGGAGTATATGGCTGTTTTGGCTCCCAAAGCCAGTCTACCTCAGTAAATAACTTAAAAGGGCCCTGGACCTTAGGGAGTAACGGTTGGCTCTTTAAGAGTACATCTTGGACTAGCTAGTTGTAGCCAAATGACTTTCTACAAATTCTATCTAGCTAGCAACATTAGCAAAGCTCGCTGCACAGGCACATTGGCTACCTTACAACATGACATACTTTAACATTTCTGGGCATATAATTAAGAATGAGAAACTGGGTGGTTTGAGCCGTGAATGCTGACAGCCATGGAATATCAGACCATATACTATGGGTATGACAAAACATTTATTTTTAATGCTCTAATTATGTTGGTAACCAGTATATAATTGCAATAAGGCACCTCAAGAGTTTGTGAAATATGGCCAATATACAAAGGGCTGTGTCCAGGCACTCTGCATTGTGTACAAGAACAGCCCTTAGCCGTGGTATATAGGCAATATACCACACCTACTTGGGCCTTAATGCTTAATTCGAAGTACTGACATTTTATCATATAATAGCACATATAGCTTTCCAAGAACTCAACTCAAATTTAGCAGTGGTGGAAAAAGTACTCGATTGTCATACTTGAGTAAAAGTAAAGATACCTTAATAGAAAATGACTCAAGTCACCCAGTAAAATACTACTTGAGTAAAGTATTTGGGTTTTAAATGTACTTAAGTATTAAAAGTAAATGGAATTACTTAAGTACATTTTAGCATCAGAAGTAAAAGTATAAATCATATCAAGTTCCTTATATTAAGCAAACCAGAAGGAACAATTTAAAAAAAAATATATATATATTGGCAGTTAGCCAGGGGCAGACGCCAACACTGAGACATCATTTCCAAACAGCATGTGTTTAGTGAGTCCGTCAGGTCAGAGGCAGTAGGGATGACCAGGGATGTTCTTTTGATAAGTGTGTGAATTGGACCATTTTCCTGTTACAATGTAATGAGTACTTTTGGGTATCGGAAAATGTGTGGAGTAAAAAGTACATTATTTTATATATATATATGCCATTTAGCAGTCGCTTTTATCCAAAGCGACTTACAGTCATGTGTGCATACATTCTACGTATGGGTGGTCCCGGGAATCGAACCCACTACCCTGGCGTTACAAGCGCCATGCTCTACCAACTGAGCTACAGAAGGACCCATTTTCTTTAGGAATGTAGTGAAGGAAAAGTAGAAGTTCCAAAAATATAAATAGTAAAGTACAGATACCCCAAAAATTACTTGAGTAGTACTTTAAAGTATTTTTACTGAAGTACTTTACACCACTGAAATTTAGACATTTATGGTCTGCTTACATATATTTTAGAGGGTATTTATGCAGAAAATTTGTATAAAACATATTACATAATTTTAGGTTGACAATAATGCTATTACAACATACTTTTGGTCATATAGTGTATGTGGACACCTGCTCTTCAAATCTCATTCCAAAATCATGGGCATTAATATGGAGTTTGTCCCCCCTTTGCTGCTATAACAGCCACCACTCTTCTGGGAAGACTTTCCACTAGATGTTGGAACATTGCTGTGGGGATTTGCTTCCATTCAGCCACCAGAGCATTAGTGAGGTCAGGCACTGATGAGAGATTAGGCCTGGCTCGCAGTTGGTGTTCCTTTTCATCCCAAAGGTATTTGATGGAATTGAGGTCAGAGCTCTCTGCAGATCAGTCAAGTTTTTCCACACTGATCTCGACAAACCATTTCTGTATGGACCTCGCTTTGTGCACGGGGGCATTGTCATGCTGAAACAGGAAAGGGCCCTCCCCAAACTGTTGACACAAAGTTGGAAGCACAGAATCTTGTAGAATGTCATTGTATGCTGTAGAGGTAATATTCCCTTCACTGGAACTAAGGGGCCTAGCCTGAACCATCAAAAACAGCCACAGACCATTATTCCTCCTCCACCAAACTTTACAGTTGGCACTTTGCATTGGGGCAGGTAGCCTTCTACTGGCATCCGCAAAACCCAGATTCGACTGTCAGATTGTGAAGTGTGATTCATCACTCCAGAGAATGCTTTTCCACTGCCCCAGAGTCCAATGGCGGCTTTACACCACTCCAACCGAGACTTGGCATTGCGCATGGTGAACCCAAATTTGTCCACCGGACTGCCAGATGGTGAACTGTGATTCATTTTTACATGCTTCAGCACTCGGCAGTCCCGTTCTGTGAGCTTGTGTGGCCTACCACTTTGTGGCTGAGCCGTTGTTGCTCCTAGACATTTTCACTTCACAATAACAGCACTTTCAGTTGACCGGTGCAGCTCTAGCAGTGCAAAAGCTTGAAGAACTGACTTGTTGGATAGGTGGAATCCTATGAAGGTGCCACATTGAATGACTGTGTGCTCGATTTTAACACCTGTCAGCAACGGGTGTGGCTGAAATGGCAGAATCCACTAATTTGAAGGAGTCTCCAAATACTTTTGTCTGTATAGTGTATATCACATGCCTTTAATTTTTCTTGCTGGCTAATATGGCTGTCATTTTCAAACCATCCTGGAACTTTGAGGGGTTTATGACACTACTGTTCCAAAGTTTGGGGTCCTTGTTTTTGAAAGAAAATATATTTTTCTGTCCATTTAAAATAACATAAAATTGATCAGAAATACAGTGTAGACACATTTTTAATGTTGTAAATGACTATTGTAGCTGGAAACGGCAGTTTTTTATGGAATATCAACATAGGCGTACAGAGGCCCGTTATCAGAAACCATCAGTCCTGTGTTCCAATGGCACGTTGTGTTAGCTAATCCAAGTTTATCATTTTACAAGGCTAATTGATCATTAGAAAACCCTTTTGCAATTATGTTAGCACAGATGAAAACTCAAAAAGCAATAAAACTGTCCGCCTTTAGACTAGTTGAGTATCTGGATCATCAGCATTTGTGAGTTCGATTACAGGCTCGAAATGTCCAGGAACAAATAACTTTTTTTCTGAATCTCGTCAGTCTATTCTCGTTCTGAGAAATGAAGGCTATTCCATGTGAGAAATTGCAAAGAAACTGAAGATCTCATACAGCGCTGTGTACTACAGCTAACCGATCGCTGCAGCTGTATATAGTCCATCTGTAAATAGCCCACCCAATCTATCTACCCCATCCCCATACTGTTTTTATTCTATTTACTTTTCTGCTCTTTTGCACACCAGTATCTCTTCTTGCACATCATCATCTGCTAAATTGTAAGTATTCGCTCCTATGGCCTATTATTGCCTACCTCCTCATGCCTTTTGCACACATTGTATATAGACTTTATTTTTTCTACTGTGTCATTGATTTGTTTATTGTGTTATTGGCTTGTTTATTGTTTACTCCATGTGTAACTCTGTTTGTGTCACACTGCTTTGCTTTATCTTGGCCAGGTCGCAGTTGCAAATGAGAACTTGTTCTCAACTAGCCTACCTGGTTAAATAAAGGTGAAAAAACAAACTACTCCCTTCACAGAACAGCGCAAACTTCCCCCAACCCAGAATAGAAAGTCCTCAACTGGCAGCTTCATTAAAGATGACCTGCAAAACACTAGTCTCAATGTCAACAGTGAAGAGGAGACTCCGGGCTGCTGGCCTTCTAGGCAGAGTTGCAAAGAAAAAGCCATATTTCAGACTGGCCAATAAAAATAAAAGCTTAAGATGGGCAAAAGAACACAGACACTGGCAGAGGAAGACTAGAAAAGAGTGTTAGGGACAGACCATTCTAAGTTGGAGGTGTTTCGGATCTCGAAAAAACATTTGTGAGATGCAGAAAAAATGAAAAGATGCTGGAGGAGTGCTTGACGCCACCTGTCAAGCATGGTGGAGGCAATGTGATGGTCTGGGGATGCTTTGGTGATGGTGAAGTGGGTTATTTGTACAGGGTAAATGTGATCTTGAAGAAGGAAGGCTATCACTCCATTTTGCAACGCCCTGTGGACGGCGCTTAATTGGAGCCAATTTCCTCCTACAACAGGACAATGACCGAAAGTACAGCTCCAAACTATGCGAGAACTATTTAGGGAAGAAGCTGTCAGCTGGTATTCTGTCTATAATGGAGTGGCCAGCTATGCTATATGGAATTTGCTGTGCTACCTGGAACCAGTGCCCCTAGGAAGAAAAAAATCACTCATGGAATAATTGTTGGAATGTCCCGCAGCCACAGTAGTGCAAATATGTGGTAGCACAAAGAAAGGAAAATGGACTGCTTATAAAGTAGCTAGGATTCATAGGCCCAATCTTAAAAATAAAATGTTCTGGTGCTCCTAAACCCTGTATGTTTTTATTGCTGGCAATTCTTATAATTTAAAAGGGCTTGCTGCAGTAGTAAATACATCACTTTTTGGACTTAAATTAATGATGTAAACCCATTGATTATTGAAGAATATCACTTTTAAATGCCCCATGAGCTTAGTTTAACTGTCGTACCACATAAGAAGCCAAAATATAACATGAGGTTTGTAAACAAGCTAAATGTAAACAAACACTATATAGCCTCAAAACATGGTTCAAACTGTCATTTTGATATCATGGATGCATCCGTCTATGAATTTGAGTGTGGTTACGTTTCTCCAGCCGCATCTCTCAACCTTTTACAGAAACAGTGGTGCGGATAAATGCTTTGTTTCAACTGCGGATTGCCACATTAAATATTTTTCATTGTGCTCCTACATCTTTTTACTTAGAGCACATTTGCTCCTTGTAAAAAATGTCACTAGAGCCCTGCATAATCAATAGAAATGTAACTTATTGCTGTCTGTCAGATACTCACATTTATTGGCTGCAATTGAGGTATTTTGATGTTATGTTCAGCAGGTGTAGACTAGCCTATAATATAACAGTAAAATTCTGCCCTTTGGTGTTGAAATTGTGCTGACATCATCCTGGTCCCCTCTCTCTTTATGATCCTGAATGTGTGTGTGTGTGTGTCTCTCTCTCTCCTCTGCCACCATACCTGCACTGCCTTCAGATGGAGAGGTATGTAGGATGCACAGAAAGCAGTTAAAACAGTATCTCCAAAAATAGTGTTGCTATCACTGTGCCATGCCAATGATGATGAAGTGTCATCAGATTGTTTTCTCCATATGTAAGCTACTGTAAACCCTACACTCAGACATACAGTAGCACAAAGCACACCTTTTTAATAAGGAATCTATCCTCCCTCTCCTCTCCCCCTCTTACTTCTCCTTTCTCTACAACCCTCCCTCTCCTCTCACATTCGTTCTCATCTCCCTCCTCTCTGTCCTCTGTTCTGTCTAGTTCTCCTGCCTGGCTAAAGATGAATTGGGGAACTTAAATCTGGAGAGTTTCATCAGGGAGTTTCCCCAGAACAGATACAACTGTTCCTTTCATCAGGGCACAGGATTGATCTCAGGAAACTTCTGTTACTCCTCCCCTCTCCCAGAACACCACTACCTGGCCACACCCACCAGCTGGACCTCTGACCGCCCCCCACGACCCAAGAGCCCCTGGGGCTGCCTAGACCCCTACACCTCTGAGGTAATTTAGCTACGGCCTAAAGCCGAATTTATTCCTTAAGGAAGTAAACACAGAAAGACCCAATTGGCTTCACAAAATTGCGACCCTGTGTAGTTGCGTCGAGCTACAAATTGTGGGGTTGCACATGTCTACATATTTTTGCTACGCAAGTATGCAGAACAGCCATTTTGTGTAGTTGTGTTATTGGGTTGCGTACCTGTGTAAGTTCACAATTAGGCTTTAGGCACAGCGTAGGGTTGCACATTTTGGGGAATATTCAGAGGTGGAAATTTTCAGTGGGAATTAACGGGAATACAGTTGAAGTCAGAAGTTTACATACACTTAGGTTGGAGTCATTAGAACTCATTTTTCAACCACTCCACAAATTTCTTGCGACCCTGTGTAAACTATAGTTTTGGCAAGTCGGTTAGGATATCTACTTTGTGCATGACACAAGTAATTTTTCCAACAATTGTTTACAGACAGATTATTTCACTTATAATTCACTGTATCACAATTCCAGTGGGTCAAAAGTTTACATACTGAGTTGACTGTGCCTTTAAACAGCTTGGAAAAATCCATAAAATTATATCATGGCTTTAGAAGCTTCTAATAGGCTAATTGACATCATTTGAGTCAACTGGAGGTGTACCTGTGGATGTATTTCAAGGCAGCTTCATTGTGGTGCTCTTATTCTTCTCACTTTGCTTGGTGAGGTAGATTGCTGCTATAACTTGAACCACATACAGTGGGGCAAAAAAGTATTTAGTCAGCCACCAATTGTGTAAGTTCTCCCACTTAAAAAGATGAGAGGCCTGTAATTTCCATCATAGGTACACTTCAACTATGACAGACAAAATGAGAAGAAGAAAAATCCAGAAAATCGCATTGCAGAATTTGTAATTAATTAATTTGCAAATTATGGTGGAAAATAAGCATTTGGTCACCTACAAACAAGCAAGATTTCTGGCTCTCACAAACCTGTAACTTCTTCTTTAAGAGGCTCCTCTGTCCTACACTCGTTACCTGTATTAATGGCACCTGTTTGAACTTGTTATCAGTATAAAAGACACCTGTCCACAACCTCAAACAGTCACACTCCAAACTCCACTATGGCCAAGACCAAAGAGCTGTCAAAGGACACCAGAAACAAAATTGTAGACCTGCACCAGGCTGGGAAGTCTGAATCTGCAATAGGTAAGCAGCTTGGTTTGAAGAAATCAACTGTGGGAGCAATTATTAGGAAATGGAAGACATACAAGACCACTGATAATCTCCCTCGATCTGGGGCTCCACGCAAGATCTCACCCCGTGGAGTCAAAATGATCACAAGAACGGTGAGCAAAAATCCCAGAACCACACGGGGGGACCTAGTGAATGACCTGCAGAGAACTGGGACCAAAGTAACAAAGCCTACCATCAGTAACACACTACGCCGCCAGGGACTCAAATCCTGCAGTGCCAGACGTGTCCCCCTGCTTAAGCCAGTACATGTCCAGGCCCGTCTGAAGTTTGCTAGCGAGCATTTGGATGATCCAGAAGAAGATTGGGAGAATGTCATATGGTCAGATGAAACCAAAATAGAACTTTTTGGTAAAAACTCAACTCGTCGTGTTTGGAGGACAAAGAATGCTGAGTTGCATGGACTGATCCGTGGAAAGGAAAGAATGAATGGGGCCATGTATCGTAAGATTCTGAAAAAAACCTCCTTCCATCAGCAAGGGCATTGAAGATGAAACCTGGCTGGGTCTTTCAGCATGACAATGATCCCAAACACACTGCCTGGGCAACAAAGGAGTGGCTTCGTAAGAAGCATTTCAAGGTCCTGGAGTCTCAAGCCCATTTAAAATCTTTGGAGGGAGTTGAAAGTTTGTGTTGCCCAGCAACAACCCCAAAACATCACTTCTCTAGAGGAGATCTGCATGGAGGAATGGGCCAAAATACCAGCAACAGTGTGTGAAAACCTTGTGAAGACTTACAGAAAACGTTTGACCTCTGTCATTGCCAAAAAAGGGTATATAACAAAGTATTGAGATACACTTTTATTATTGAACAAATACTTACTCTCCGCCATAATTTGCTAATAAAAAAACAAAAAAACTTACAATGTGATTTTCTGGATTTCTTTCTTTTCATTTTGTCTGTCATAGTTGAAGTACCTATGATGAAAATGACAGGCCTCTCATCTTTTTAAGTGGGAGAACTTGCACAATTGGTGGCTGACGAAATACTTTTTTGCCCCACAGTACCTAACCATTTCCTTGGCTCTCTTGTAGAGTGTGTCCATTGTTTTCAGTGCCATTATTTCCTTGAGGATCAGATTCAATGCATGAGCAGTACAGCCAATGGGTGTGATGTGAGGGTAGGACTACTTCACTTTAGTCCAAGTAGCCTTCATGTTTGCAGCATTGTCTATCACCAGTGCAAATACCTTCTGTGGTCCAAGGTCATTGATGACTGCCTTCAGCTCATCGGCAATGTAGAGATGGATGTGTCTGTTGTCCCTTGTTTCTGCTTTTGTAGAATACTGGTTGAGGGGTGGAGATGATGGAGTTAATTATTCCTTGCCCACAAACATTTGACCACCCATCAGAGATGATTGCAATACAGTCTTATTTCTCTATGATTTGCTTTACCTTCACTTGAACTCTGTTGAACTCTGTATCCTGCAAAATAGTAGATAAAGCATGTCTGGTTGGAGGGGTGTATGTTGGGCAAGGAACATTCAGAAATCTCTTCCAATACACACTGCCTGTGAACATTGGCTCCTGTGCTGAGTTGTTAATGGAGTTAGATTTTGCTGATGAAAATCCAAAACGTAGATTTCAAGTGTCAAAGGTGAAACGTGATATATGGTCTGAAAATAGGCAGCTTTCAGGGCTTTCTCATGATGCCATCATAACTATTTACAACGCCTCTGTTGATTGAGCTACATATTATTATAAACTCAGCAAAAAATAAACGTCCTCTCACTGTCAACTGCGTTTAGTTTCAGCAAACTTACAAACATGTGTAAATATTTGTATGAACATACGATTCAACAACTGATACATAAACTGAACAAGTTCCACAGACATGTGACTAACAGAAATTGAATAATGTGTCCCTGAACAAAGGGGGGTCAAAATCAAAAGTATCTGTTGTGGCCACCAGCTGCATTAAGTACTGCAGTCCATCTCCTCCTCATGGACTGCACCAGATTTGCCAGTTCTTGCTGTGAGACGTTACACCACTCTTATACCAAGGCACCTGCAAGTTTCTGGACATTTCTGTGGGAAATGGCCCTAGCCCTCACCCTCCGATCCAACAGGTCCCAGACTAGCTCAATGGGATTGATCTTCATCAGATGGCACTCTCAGGACTCCATATTAGATGACAAATGTGTGTTTTGTTTGATAAAGTTCATCTTTATGTCCAAAAACATCATTTGAAATTGGTGCGTTATGTTCAGAAATGCATTGTCTCCAACAAACATCTGGTGAAAGGGCAGAGAGCCACATCAAATTACAGAAATACTCATTAGAAATGTTGATGAAAATACTGTTATACTGTTATATACTTCTCCTTAATGCAACCGCTGTGTTAGATTAAAAAAAAAAAAACATTATGGAAAAAGCAAACCATGTAATAATCTGAGTACAGCTTTCAGACAACAAAGCAGCCAAAAAGATATCCGCCATATTGGGCAGTCAACCTTAGTCATAAATAGCATTATAAATATTCACTTATCTTTGATGATCTTCATCAGAATGCACACCCAGGAATCGCAGTTCCACAATACATGTTTGTTTTGTTCGATAATGTCCATCATTTATGTCCAAATAGCTTCTTTTGTTAGGGCGTTTGGTAAACAAATCCAAAAGCGCGTTCGGGTCCCGCCGAACGTCGGACGAAAAGTTCAAAAGTTCCGTTACAGCCCATAGAAACTTGTCAAACTAAGTATGGAATCAATCTTTAGGATGTTTTTAACATAAATCATCAATAAGGTTCCAACCGGAGAATTCCATTGTCTGTTGAAAAGCAATGGAACGAGAGCTAACTCTCTCCTGACCGCACTTCGGAGCCTGTGGCACTCTGCCAGACACCTGGCTCAAACAGCCCTTATGAGCCCCCACTTCACAGTAGACTCCTCAAACAAAGTTCTAAAGACTGTTGACATCTAGTGGAAGCCTTAGGAAGTGCAACATAACCAATATCCCACTGTATCTACAATAGGGGCTAAGTAAAAAAAAAAATAAAAAAAACTACAAGCATCAGATTTCCCACTTCCTGGTTGGATTTTTCTCAGGTTTTCGCCAACCATATGAGTGCTGTTATACTCACAGGCATCATTCAAACAGTTTTAGAAACTTTATTTCACCTTTATTTAACCAGGTAGGTGTCACGCCTTGGCCATAGTGTTTTGTGTTTTCGTTATATATTTTGTTCAGGCCAGGGTGTGACATGGGGTTATTGTATTGTCATATTGGGGTTTTTAGTAGGCATTGGGATTGTGGTTGATTAGGGGTGTGTCTAGTATAGGCTTGGCTGCCTGAGGCGGTTCTCAATCTGAGTCAGGTGATTCTTGTTATCTCTGATGGAGAACCGTATTTAGGTAGCCTGGGTTTCACTTTGTATTTCGTGGGTGATTGTTCCTGTCTCTGTGTAGTGTTCACCAGATAGGCTGTAATAGGTTTCACGTTCCGTTTGTTGTTTTTGTATTTATTAGTTATTTCATGTATCGTTCCGTTTTTCTTCATTTAAGACATGAGTAACCACCACGCTGCATTTCGGTCCGACTCTCTTTCTACAAACGAAGAACGCCGTTACAGTAGGCTAGTTGAGAACAAGTTCTCATTTGCAACTGCGACTAGAAACTTCAGTGTTTTCTATCCAATACTACTATTAATATGCATATATTAACATCTGGGACAGAGTAGCAGGCTGTTTACTCTGGGCACCTTATTCATCCAAGCTACTCAATACTGCCCCCTGTCACCAAGAAGTTAATGCAACCGCTGTGTCGGATTTCAAAAAGGCTTTACGGCAAAATGTTAGGTCAGCGCCTAGCCACAGAGAACTATACAGCCATTTTCCAACCAAGGAGAGGTGTCACAAAAGTCAGAAATAGCGTTAAAATGAATCACTTACCTTTTGATGATCCTCATCTGATGGCACTCCCAGGTCTCCATGTTAGACAATAAATGTTAGTTTTGTTCGATAAAGTTCATCTTTATGTCCAAATACCTCCTTTTTGTTCGCACGTTCAGCCCAGTAATCCAAATTCATGAGGCACGGGCACTAAGTCTAGACGAAAAGTCAAAAAAGTTCCATTACAGTTTGTAGAAACATGTCAAACGATGTATAGAATCAATCTTTAGGATGTTTTTATCATAAATAATATTCCAACCGGACAATTCCTTTGTCATTAGAAATTAAAGGGAACGGAGCTCGTGATCACAACTGTGCGTGTGACTAAACTAAAGGCATTTAGCCAGACCCCTGGTTGAAACATCTCTTATTCGCTCCCCTTTCACAATAGAAGCCTGAAACAACGTTCTAAAGACCATTGACATCTAGTTGACATCTAGTGGAAGCCTTAGGAAGTGCAATCTGACCCCATTTACACTGTATATTGGATAGTCAATCAGTTGAAAAACTACAAACCTCAGATTTCCCACTTCCTGGTTGGATTTGTCTCTGATTTGTCTTTGAGTATAACAGAACTCATATGGCAGACTTTCGCCTCAAAGACATCATTCAAACAGTTTTAGAAACTTCAGAGTATTTTATATACAAATATACTGATAATATGCATAATATGCATATCCTAGCCTATTTTCATCCGGACGTGAATAATATAATATAATAATATATGCCATTTAGCAGACGCTTTTATCCAAAGCGACTTAGTCATGTGTGCATACATTCTACGTATGGGTGGTCCCGGGAATCGAACCCACTACCCTGGCGTTACAAGCGCCATGCTCTACCAACTGAGCTACAGAAGGACCGTGAAAATACTGCCCCTTACCCCAAAGAAGTTAATTGCCTACCGTCTGTAAGCTGTTAGTGTCTTAACGACCGTTCCATAGGTGCTTGTTCATTAACAGTGTTAAAACGCTTTACAATGAAGATCTGTGAAGTTATTTTGATTTTTACGAATTATCTTTGAAAGACTGGGTCCTGAAAAAGGGACGTTTTCTTTGTTTGCTGAGTTTATTTTATGTAAGCAGTGAGTACAGTATATTCTCTTTTATGCAAGTAGTGAGTTACAGTATAATCTCTTTGTCTTTGCTTTATGTTGGTTTGTCATGTGGTCAACCCCTGCAGGACCAGGACAGGGAGTATGTAGGCTTTGCTACTCTGCCCAACCAGGTACACAGGAAGTCAGTAAAGAAGGGATTTGAGTTCACTCTGATGGTGGTAGGTGAGGACAGGGGAAGGGCTGTCAGGGAGTTGTAGTTTGTTCACTTTCATGACAAAGTTTCCACTGCTAAATTAGAAGTATTTAGCAGGGATATGATCAGGGTCTGAGGCTAAGCAGGATCTCTTGCGCTCTCTCTCCCTCCCCCTCTTTCTCTAGGAGAGTCTGGTCTGGGTAAATCTACACTAGTCAACAGTCTGTTCCTTACAGACCTCTACAAGGACAGGAAGGTGCTGAATGCAGAGGGTGAGATTAATTTCTCAATGAGTCTATTACTGTTGATATTGTACTTCTGCAACATCAAGTTGTATCCTGTGGAGTGGTTTTTCTCTACTGTACCTACCCAACCCTGATCTACAAGATTGATTTTATACAACCTCTGATCTTCTGTGTACACGTGTGTGTTTTTGTTTATGTGTGTGTGTGCATCTGTGTGTTGTCCAGAGAGGCTGGCTCAGACTGTGGGCATCACTAAGAACACAGTGTGCATCGAGGAGAAGGGAGTGAAGCTCAAACTCAACATAGTGGACACACAAGGCTATGGAGATACCATCAATAATACAGACAGGTATATAGGTATTCACCGGTACATGTAGGTTCATAAAGACGCTAAATAGTAATAAGCTTAGCCTAGTCTCAAAATGACATGGTGTGCTCATGAAAAAGTATTCCCCAGAGCCATTGTGAGTGTGTGTGTGTGTCATGGGAGCTGTGCTTACACACACTTCTGTCCTGTGTGCGTGTGCTGCTGTAGCTATAAGTGTGTTTCAGACTACATTGACCATCAGTTTGAGCAGTACCGCAGGGATGAAATCGGCCTGAACAGAAAGAACATCCAGGATAACAGAGTCCACTGCTGCCTCTACTTCATCTCTCCCTTCGGACATGGGTACCAGACTACACACACACTCATACTACACACTCACCCTATGCAAACGTTACACATTGTGTGTCTGTGTGTCGTCAGTCTGCGGCCATTGGATGTAGAGTGTATGAGGGCTCTGCAGGACAAGGTCAACATCATCCCTGTTGTGGCCAAATCTGATGGTCTCACTTATGATGAGGTTAAGAAGAAGAAGAGCAGGGTAAATAAGATAGTTTTCCAGACCCTAGTTAGAGTGACATGTCTCAAGCTATCACCTTTCCCACCAGTTGTTTATTTCACCGTGCAGATATTTTATAACTCCCCGTCTCTCTCGCTTCCCCTTTCTTGCCTTCTATATCTATATATATTCCCCCTAACCCGCTCCCCTATCCCTTGTATTCTCCCTCCCTTTTTCTCTACTTCACTCTCCCCCTCCCTCCCCCATCTCCCTCCCCTATACAGATCCTAAGTGAGATAGATAAGTACAGGTTAAAGATCTACCAGTTCCCAGACTGTGACTCTGACTCTGACGAGGAGTTCAGGAGGCAGGACATGGAGCTCAAGGTGAAAACGGACAGACGGATGATGATGACAATAATAACAGCTTTGTCAGCAAAATATTGGTTAAAACCATTTGAATTCAATCACTTTTTGACAGCACACCCTTTGATTTGAACAAAACCTTTCATACATATTTGCCCATTGTAGAAGTGCTCAGAAAGGGACTTTTTGGACCTGTATGCCAAAACATTCAAGAGATAAAGGTGCTCAAAGTTGACCTATTTAGTATCCCCCACCATACAATGAGACATCCATGTCTTCATTACTGGAAAATATAATAATAATAATAATATATGGTTGAGATTTATATCATTTAAAAGCCTATAAACAGGGTTGTCAAACTGTTTCTTTTCTTAAACATATATATATTATTTTACTTTTAACGTCAATTATTTAAAAAAATCTAATCTGATTTCTTTCAAATTAAAATATCAAATTTTATTGGTTGCATACACATATTTAGCAATGGTATTGCGGGTGTCGTGAAATGCTTGTGTCCCTAGCTCCAACACTGCAGTAATATCTAACAATACACACATCTAAAAAGTAAAATAATGTAATTAAGAAATATTAGGACAAGCAATGTCAGAGTTGTGTGTGTGTGTATATATATTGTTAGGTTCTGAACAAATCGAGTAAAATCTCAGACATCTAGAAAAAGCTAAAACTGTGTTAATTCAACCCACTGGGTGCTTCTGCTGCGAACACAACATACAAGTCACAAAATAACATATTTATACCGTCTGACTAGGCAGTCACCTCCTTTACAATTCTCAGTCTGTTCCTCTAACTGGTATTGTCATGGCCTGCCTAAATCTAGGTGTGGAAGTGTGTGCATATAAGATAGGACTGTAGTCAAATGGTCTTCAGGTTGGACCCCCATGGCCCCCCTCCCAGCAGTGTCTTCTCTCTTTAACTGTTGACTTATCTTGAGTTGAGTTCCACATCCCTCATTGTCCTAGTTCCACAGCAGCTTGCCTGCCTTGTCAGGAACTGAAACCAGACTGCTACCCTTTGGTCCTTCCTTTAGAAATATTAATATTCAGCAATAACATGTTTGAACAGAATATGAACTTTCTGCACTTCCCCTTGTCTCACTCAGTAACTTTCTATACACAAAGTTCTTATTCACCCTTCATTGACCTCCAACATATACAGTACCAGTCAAAAGTTTTGACACACCTACTCATTCAAGGGTTTTTATTTGTATTATTTTCTACATTTGTAGAATAATAGTGAAGACCATCAACTATGAAATAACACATATGGAATCATGTAGTAACCAAAAAAGTGTTTAACAAAATATATTTGAGATTCTTCAAAGTTGCCACCCTTTGCCTTGATGATAGCTTCGCACACTCTTGGCATTCTCTCAAACAGCTTCATGAGGTTGTCACCTGGAATGCATTTCAATTAGCACGTGTGCCATGTTAATTTGTGGAATCTCTTTCCTCAATGTGTTTGAGCCAATCAGTTGTGTTGTGACAAGGTAGGGATGGTATACAGAAGATAGCCCTATTTGGTAAAAGACCAAGTCAATATTATTGCCCGAACAGCTCAAATTAGCAAAGATTACTTTAAGACATGAAGGTCAGTCAGAACTTTTAACGTTTCTTCAAGTGCAGTCGCAAAAACCATAATGCGCTATGATGAAACTGCCGCTCATGAGGACAGCCACAGGAAATGACCCTGCTGCAGAGGATAAGTTCATTAGAAATACCAGCCTTGGAAATTAGTCCAAATAAATGCTTGGAAACATCAACATCAACTGTTCAGAGGAGACTACGTGAATCAGGCCTTCATGGTCGAATTGCTGCAAAGAAACCACTACTAAAGGACACCAATAAGAAGAAGAGACTTGCTTGGGCCAAGAAACACGAGCAATGGACATTAGACCTGTGGAAATCTGTCCTTTGGTTTGATGGTTCCAACCGCTGTGTCTTTGTGAGACGCAGAGTAGGTGAACGGATGATCTCTACATGTGTGGTTCCCACCGTAAAGCATGGAGGAGGAAGTGTGATGGTGTGGGGGTGCTTTCCTGGTGACACTGTCAGTGACTTATTTAGAATTGAAGGCACACTTAACCAACATGATTACCACAACATTCTGCAGTGATACACCACCCCATCTGGTTTGGGCTTAATGTGACTATCATTTGTTTTTCAACATGACAATGACCTAACACCTCCAGGCTTTGTAAGGACTATTTGACCAAGAAGGAGAGTGATGGAGTGCTGCATCAGATGACCTGGCCTCCACAATCCCCCGACCTCAACCCAATTGAGATGGTTAGGGATGAGTTGGACCGCAGAGTGAAGGAAAAGCAGCCAACAAGTGCTCAGCATATGTGGGAACTCCTTCAAGACTTTTGGAAAAGCATTCCAGATTAAGCTGGTTGAGAGAAGGCCAAGACTGTGCAAAACTGTCCAGGCAAAGAAGAATATATTTTGATTTAACACGTTTTTTGGTTACTACTAGGGATGCACGATAAATCGGTGAACATATCGATATTAGCTAAAAATGCCAACATCGGTATCGGCCTGACGTCTAGTTTAACGGCGATATTATAATAATAATAATAATAATAATAATATATGCCATTTAGCAGACGCTTTTATCCAAAGCGACTTACAGTCATGTGTGCATACATTCTACGTATGGGTGGTCCCGGGAATCGAACCCACTACCCTGGCGTTACAAGCGCCATGCTCTACCAACTGAGCTATGCCACCAGTGCAAAACCAATGTCGAAGCTGACATGCATACCTATATAATTACATGACGTAATGAAGTCACGTAAAGTTTTGCGCTACACAAGCAACACTGCATTCCTAACCTAGCCCACAATATCTGCTGTGTGGAACGAGCAGTCAACAAGTCGAACAGTCATTTGAAAGAGTAAGAACATTTCAGCGAGACAACTCGAAGGCGAAATACATTAATGCCAAGATAATGGAATTCTTTGCCCTTGACAATCAACCGTTCTCTGTCGTGGGTGATGTTGGCTTTAGCGACTGGTCGAGCACCAGTACACACTACCAAGTGAGCTATTTTTCAGATGTTTCCCTACCGGAGTTGCACAGTAATAGTGTCACTGCTATTAGCTTCACGACATACTATGGAATGCCGTTTGGGTCTTTTCGTGTCAAAAAAGATACACGTCAAATAACACAGTTCTATTATAGAATGTGTGTTCAGAATTTGCACGTGCAAGCCAAGCGCCACCACTACTATCAGTAGCACTGTCAAAGCTGTACAAAAAGGTCTGCAAACACCGGCCACAAACAAGGTGTTTACAATAAAGCCTTATTTGTTCGATCGCAGCTTCTAGCGAGCTAGCTAGCTTTAGCTTGGTACCTAGCAACCACCAACTCAACCAGCCTGAAAACAATGACCAGTAGGAACTGCAGTCATTTTCATTATTCTTGGCAATGATTTAGGAATCCTTGTGAGGTAAGTATTAGCTAGGTAGCCAGTTGTTGTTCGCCTATTGAAATTGAACTTCAGTTAATGAAAATAAATAGCTAGCCAGCTACTAAACCCTTTTGCCCAAAAGCTAATGTTATAAGCAGCCAGCTAGCTTCATCTGGCTAGTGAGGCTTGACCGAACTGGGTTATATGTTGTGAAGGATTAGGGCACAATAGTGTAATTTGCGGTTTGCCTTCAAAATAAAAGTATCTCTTAGACAGTGATGCAGAAGGTTACAATTGGTGGAATCATGCCGTATTTAGACTAGATAATGTTAAACAAGGTTGAAATGTGAAGCAATGAAATGGGGTATCAGTCTACTCGCTGACACCCGCAGAACACAACTGTGAAGAGTTTACGCAAATATTGACGTTGTAGCTCTTATCTCGTGACTGTGAAATCACCTCCCTTGTCAGGCTATTGTGTGTGTGTTGACATTCATATTGCACTGTAGAGCTTTACCTAAGGATTGGGGATCAGTGAAATGGGGTATCAGTTTATCAATACCCAAGCAATTATTATTTATTTTTTCTCCCAACATCCTCAGAGTTATCAGACTCAAACATCCACGCAGTATTGTTTTTCCTTGGGAATAGTGTTCAATACACATAGTGCCTTGCAAAAGTATTCATCCCCCTTGGTGTTTTTCCTATTTTGTTGCATTACAACCTGTAATTTAAATTGATATTGATTTGGATTTCATGTAATAGACATACACAAAATATTCAAAATTGGTGAAGTGAAATGAAAAAAATAAACTGAAAAGTGGTGCGTGCATATGTATTCACCCCTTTGCTATTAAGACCTATTTAACCAATTACCTTCAGAAGTCACATAATAAGTTAAAGGCCACCTGTGTGCAATCTAAGTGTCACATGATCTCAGTATATATACACCTGTTCTGAAGGCCTCAGAGTCTGACACCACCAAGCAAGCAGCACCATGAAGACCAAGGAGCTCTCCAAACATATCAGGGACAAAGTTGAAGAAGTACAGATCAGGGTTGTGTTATAAAAAAATATCAAACTTTGAACATCCCACATAGCACCATTAAATCCACTATTAAAAAATGGAAAGAATATGGCACCACAACAAACCGGCCAAGAGAGGGCCGCCCACCAAAACTCACGGACCAGGCAAGGAGGGCATTAATCAGAGAGGCAACAAAGATAACCCTGAATTAGCTGCAAAGCTCTACAGCGGAGATTGGAGTATCTGTCCATGGGACCACTTTAAGCTCTACTCTCCACAGAACTGGGCATTACGGAAGAGTGGCCATAAAAAAGCCATTGCTTAAAGACAAAAATAAGCAAACACGTTGGGTGTTTGCCAACAGGCATGTGGGAGACTCCCCAAACATATGGAAGAAAGTACTCCGGTCAGATGAGACTAAAATCGAGCTTTTTGGCCATCAAGGAAAATGCTATGTCTGGCACAAACCCAACACCTCTCATCACCCCTAGAACAATATCCCCACAGTGAAGCATGGGGGTGGCAGCATCATGCTGCGGGGATGTTTTTCACCGGCAGGGACTGGAAACTGGTCAATTGAAGGAATGATGGATGGCGCTAAATACAGGAAAATTCTTGAGGGACATCTGTTTGTTTTCCAGAGGTTTGAGACTGGGACGGAGGTTCACCTTCCAGCAGGACAATGACCCTTAGCATACTGCTAAAGCAACACTTGAGTGGTTTAAGGGGAAACATTTAAATGTCTTGGAATGGCCTAGTCAAAGCCCAGACCTCAATCCAATTGAGAATCTGTGGTATGATTGAAAGATTTCTGTTCACCAGCGGAACCCATCGAACTTAAATGAGCTGGGGCAGTTTTGCCTTTGAAGAATGGGCAAAAATCCCAGTGGCTAGATGTGCCAAGCTTATAGAGACATACCCCAAGAAAGAGACTTGCAGCTGTAATTACTACAAAAGGTGGCTCTCCACAAAGTAATGACTTTGGGGGGGTGAATAGTTATGCACGCTCAAGTTTTCATTTTTTTTGTCTTATTTCTTGTTTGTTTCAAAATAACTATTTATTTTTCATCTTCAAAGTGGTAGGCATGTTGTGTAATACAAATGATACAAACCCCCCCCCCCCCCCCCAAAAAAATCTATTTTAATTCCAGGTTGTAAAAGCATCTTGTGGCTTTTAAAAGCAAATGTGGCTCAATTCAGTTGTTTCAGAGTCCCGCAATAAGAGCTACGATGCTAATGTTCCCTGGGTGTCACGGAGTAGACTGATACCCCATGTCATTTATTCACAATCCAAAGGTAAGGCTGTGCAGTGAAATAAGTATGCTCCCAATACAATTCTAAAGTATAATACATCCAGTGTGATTTCAACAGATATTTTGTCAAATTAACTAATTATTGTCTTTTGTTGATTTTTATATAACATTCCAACCTTGTTTAGCATGATCTATTCAATTATGGTATAATTCTACTATTTGTATTCATTTGCATCACTGTCAGTGACATACGTTTATTTTGAAGTCCACTATTGTGGCTAATCCTTATTGTGGCTGGCTTCACATAGATGGGTCTGACCATTCAAATAAGAACTGTTTTATAAATTAGGGTTATTTTAGATTATGATGTGCTGGGTCATCGGTTAGTCGGGCAAATTGAGGTAATATGTACATGTAGGCATGGTTAAAGGGACTATGTATAGATGAAAAACAGAGTAGCAGCAGCATAAAAGAGGAGTTGGGGGGAACCATGCAAATCGTCCGGGTAGCCATTTGATTACCTGTTCAGGACTCTTATGACTTGGGGGTAAAAGCTGCGGTAGTAGAGAGAACAGTCTGTGGCTGGGGTCTTTGACAATTTTTAGGGCCTTCCTCTGACACCGCCTGGTGTAGGGGTCCTGTATGGCAGGCAGCTTAGCCCCAGTGATGTACTGGGCCGTACGCATTACCCTCTGTAGTGCCTTGCAGAGCACTTGCCATACCAGGCGGTGATGCTCCTGATGTTGCAGCTGTAGAACCTTTTGAGGAACCATGCCAAATCTTTTCAGTCTCCTGAGGGGGAATAGGTTTTGTCGTGCCCTCTTCACGACTGTCTTGGTGTGTTTGGACCATTCTAGTTTATTGGCAATGTGGACACCAAGGAACTTGAAGCCCTCAACTGCTCTACTTACAGCCCCGTCGATGAGAATGGGGGCTTGCTCACTTCGAGTGAGATGTGAATGTATTTCAATTACATCCAAGCTTTCGGTCAATCGACCTTCATCAGAGCATAACTCCACAAACAAAAGTGGGACAGGTAAGGCCACACAGTGAGCCAGAGGTAATTGCAGACACCTGTAGTAATCTAAAGTATCCACAAGGTGTCATTACAGGATAGAACAGAACATGACATGGATTTATAGTAGAACAAAAACACATCTACACTGGGAATGTGGTGTTAGTATAAGGAATACATACTCTCAAAGAGAGCAAAAAAGGCAAAAGAAAAATAAAACATTCAACACTATATACAAAAGTATGTGGACACCTTCAAATATAGAACCAGGAGAAATCTAGAAAATAACTAGATAAAGGTAACCTGTCAAGGAAAAATTGGGCCACTAGGGCCGTCATGAATACAGGACACCCTAATAACAGGGAAGGTGTGTGTTTAAGATGATCACAATAGGAATTATAACTTGACCCTCGTATAAATATCTTCAAAAGACTAGGCGAATAATTACAATTTAGCAGATTAACACTGGAGTGATACATGATCAGATGGTCATGTGCAGGTAGAGATACTGGTGTGCAAAAGAGCAAAAAAGTAAATAAAAACAGTATGGGGATGAGGTAGGTAAATTGGGTGGGCTATTTACCGATGGACTATGTACAGCTGCAGCGATTGGTTAGCTGCTCAGATAGCAGATGTTTGAAGTTGGTGAGGGAGATAAGTCTCCAACATCAACAATTTTTGCAATTCGTTCCAGTCACAGGCAGCAGAGAACTGGAAGGAAAGGCGTTGGCTTTTAGGATGATCAGTGAGATACACCTGCTGGAGCGCGTGCTACGGGTGGGTGTTGCCATCGTGACCAGTGAACTGGGATAAGGCGGAGCTTTACCTAGCATGGACTTGTAGATGGGTGGGTCTGGCGACGAATATGTTGCGAGGGCCAGCCGACTAGAGCATACAGGTCGCAGTGGTGGGTGGTATAAAGTGCTTTAGTAACAAAGCGGATGGCACTGTGATAAACTGCATCCAGTTTGCTGAGTAGAGCATTGGAAGCCATTTTGTAGATGACATCGCCGAAGTCGAGAATCTGTAGGATGGTCAGTTTTACTAAGTTTGGCGGCGTGAGTGAAGGAGGCTTTGTTTGTGAAATAGAAAGCCAATTCTAGATTTGATTTTGGATTGGAGATGTTTGATATGAGTCTGGAAGGAGAGTTTACAGTCTAGCCAGACACCTAGGTACTTATAGATGTCCACATGTTCTAGGTCGGAACCATCCAGGGTGGTGATGCTAGTCGGGCGTGCGGGTGCAGGCAGCGAACGGTTGAAAAGCATGCATTTGGTTTTACTAGCGTTTAAGAGCAGTTGGAGGCCACGGAAGGAGTGTTGTATGGCATTGAAGCTTGTTTGGAGGTCAGATAGCAGTGTCCAAGGAAGGGCCAGAAGTATACAGAATGGTGTTGTCTGCGTAGAGGTGGATCAGGGAATCGCCCGCAGCACGAGCAACATCATTGATATTTACAGAGAAAATAGTCGGCCCGAGAATTGAACCCTGTGGCACCCCCATAGAGACTGCCAGAGGACCGGACAACATGCCCTCCGATTTGACACACTGAACTCTGTCTGCAAAGTAGTTGGAGAACCAGGCAATGCAGTCATTAGAAAAACCGAGGTTACTGAGTCTGCCGATAACAATATGTTGATTGACAGAGTCGAAAGCCGTGGCCAGGTCGATGAAGAGTGCTGCACAGTACTGTCTTTTATCAATGTCGGTTATGATATCGTTTAGTACCTTTAGCGTGGCTGAGGTGTACCCGTGACCGGCTCGGAAACTAGATTGCACCGCGGAGAAGGTACAGTGGGATTCGAGATGATCAGTGAACTGTTTGTTGACTTGGCTTTCAAAGACCTTAGATAGGCAGGGCAGGATGGATATAGGTCTGTAACAGTTTGGGTCCAGGGTGTCTCCCTCTTTGAAGAGGGGGATGACCGCGGCAGCTTTCCAGTCCTTGGGGATCTCAGACGATATGAAAGAGAGGTTGAACAGGCTGGTAATAGGGGCTGCGACAATGGCGGCGGATAGTTTCAGAAATAGAGGGTCCAGATTGTCAAGACCAGCTGATTTGTACGGGTCCAGGTTTTGCAGCTCTTTCAGAACATCTGCTATCTGGATTTGGATAAAGGAGAAGCTGGGGAGGCTTGAGCGAGTAGCTGCGGGGGGGGTGGAGCTGTTGGCCGAGGTTGGAGTAGCCAGGAGGAAAGCATGGCCAGCCGTTGAGAAATGCTTGTTGAAGTTTTCGATGTGACCATGTTACCTAGCCTCAGTGCAGTGGGCAGCTGGGAGGAGAATTTCTGCTTGAAAAAGCTGGCCTTTGCTTTCCTGACTGACTGCGTGTATTGGTTCCTGACTTCCCTGAACACAGGAAGTACATCAGGGTTGGCAGAGTGTGCTAAAGCAGTGAGTAAAACATAACTTAGGGAGGAGGCTTCTGATGTTAACATGCATGAAACCAAGGCTTTTTCGGTTACAGAAGTCAACAAATGACAGTGCCTGGGGGCACGCAGGGCCTGGGTTAATCTCCACATCACCAGAGGAACAAGGGGGAGTAGGATGAGGGTACGGCTAAAGGCTATCAAAACTGGTCGCCTAGAGCGTTGGGGACAAAGAATTAAAGGAGCAGAGAGGACAAAACAAGGACAAAACAAACACGTCTTCACTGCTACGCCATCTTGGATTTCTATAAAGCAGACGTTTTATAGAATTCTTATGTTCACTTATTCTCTATTTCAAGCTTCTGGATGTCTTGCCCATGTACATTCTATCACAAACAGCGTAGGATGTAAATCACAAAATTTGTTATGGCCTTTAACGCTATCTTTTTCCAGACCTAGGGTGTCGGAACGCTGAGGTGTTGTATTGGTGTTGCACTGAGCTCAATTGCCACAGGGGTAGTTTCCGTCTCAGGCGAGTAAGGAGGGTTTGTTTAGAACCCGTGTTGAGGCTGGCACAGACTAGTCAACTGTTAAAATTGGGTTCCCGTTTGTAGATGAATAAGGGGGATCCTTGAATTCCTGAATTCCAGTGCTGGGTCTGAGGTGAGCATATGTCAGTGAATGTAGAAATGCAAGTAACAAACAACTCAGAAGTTTTAACTTTTTTTTGTTTATCTTGGCGAGGTTTAGAAAGCACAGTTTGGTATGCCTCTTCCAAACACGGAGTGGAGTAACCCCTGTCCAGAAAACATTGTTTCATGTTGACAGCGTCCTCTGTTTAATGACACACGTTTGAGCCTATAAAACTGTCTCTTGGGCACTACGATGAGTGCTACTTGCTAGGAGAAATGTGTTTGTCAGTCTCTTTCTGATATAGAGTGGTGATAAGTTCCCCATTAGCAACCTCGATCCACATGTCCAAGAAATTGACCCGCTTATGGTCATATACAATAGACTTCAGGTCAGTGTTGCTATTGTTCAAAACGGAAGTGAACTCATTGTCTTGTTCAGTGCCAATCCAAACAGAGAATTTCAGCAATATACCTAAACCATTGGAGGATCTTGGAGAAGGGTTTCTGGTCTCATCACAGAAACATTTGCTCAAAATGGCTCGTGTATAAATTAGCATAATTAGGGGCAAAGGTGGAGCCCATAGCAACTCCACTAACAAAGGTTAAAGTAGTTGAGCTTGTGAACTATGCACACATGACTGTAAGTCGCTTTGGATAAAAGCGTCTGCTAAATGGCATATATTATTATTATTATTAACTAGAGAAGCCAGTTCACAGAAGAATTCACTAGGTGGTGACATTTCTCCGTGACGGTCCTGTTGGTAATATCCCAGTGCATCTAGGCCTTTTTCATGAGAGATTCGTGGTGAGGATATCTAGATCAAATGTAGCCAATAAGTTTCCAGGGAGATTAGACAGTTCAGATATTTTGTTAATCACATCTGTAAAATCTTTGACGAATGCTGGGAGTTTTTGCACAATAGGCTTAATGAAGGAGTCAACAAAGTTGGAGAGTGGCTCCAGAAGTGAGTCAATACTGGCAATTTTGGGTCTGCCCTTAGGTTTGAATAAGCTCTTATGGATCTTAGGTAGCATATAGAAAACAGGTATGACAAGGATTTTGCAATGAAGGTAGTCAAATTCATGTTTAGAGATCCAGTTCTGATCGACAGCAAATGTCAGATAGTTGGTTTGTCCGATGCAGGGTCTGTTCTGAATTTCCTATAGAAATGTTCATCAGGCTGGTGATAATCTTCTGCCTTATAGTGTGAATGACTATAGCCCCTCCCTAATTGGCAGGTTTAATGACAATCCAAGTTCCTGAATAGCTAGTCTTTCCTCTCGGCTCACATTCTTTGGGGAATAAGTCAGTTTGGAATGAAAAATGTAAAACATTCTGTTCCACAATTCTACAGGTGTGAATGGAAGGATTTGATACTTGCGGCATAAATCAACTCTTGGGTTTGTACACAGAGATATTGGCACTTTGTGCATCATTGGAGTCATTAGACTTGCCAAACATATGCCTAAGTTAAATTTGTCAAAAAAAAGTGTGGGGACAAAAGGGAGGCCTTTGCTTAAAGCAGACGCCTGATGTGTAATAAGTACCTTATCAGATCAGTTGATTACAGCGTCCTCGCCGGTTGGTAGGTGAGGGGTGTACCAGCTAAATTGCAGTGGTCTGAAGGGACGGGTCCATTCTGTGACTTATTTCTATGCTTGAAATGACATCCACGCTTTATTCAAGAGCATGTTGTCCCAACCGATGGCGGGCACAACACAACAGCTTCAGATGTGAAATATGGTCTAAGCTACCACATATGTGAATGACAATCTGATTTGACACGTTTTTAGATAATTTATATTAAAGGTTTTAAAATGTTTTATTTTTCATAATGATATAATAAAATAGTTTGACAACACTGTAAGCTTTTAAATTATGTCAAACTCAACTGTTTATCTTTTCCAGGAATAAGACATTGTCTCGTAAAGTATGCAAAATGGGTGAACTTTGAGGACCTTTATCTCCTAAATGTTTTTGCATTCAGGTCAAAAAAGTCCCTTTCTGACCACCTCTTCCATGGGCAAACATGTAAGGAAAGTTTTGCTTAAATCAAAAGTGATGCTGTCAATAACAACAAAAAAATAAAATCCGTTCAAATGGATTTACCCTGCTGCTAAATGAGGAAGTGTCTTCTATAAGTTTCTGTGTCTCATTCTCTGTCAGAGGAGTGTTCCGTTTGCAGTGATCGGCAGTAACATGGTGGTGGATGTTAATGGTCGGCGGATCCGCGCCCGTCTCTACCCCTGGGGAGTGGTGGAAGGTGCAGATTAAATACAGACACACACACGAACATGCACACTCACACACTTTGTAAGTGAACTTGAGATAAATGTACTGTCCACTCCATTTAAGTTTATTGCAGTTCACTGTTGTCTTGTTGTGCTGTCAGTGGAGAACCCATATCACAGTGACTTTGTCCACCTGAGGAACATGTTGGTGAGGACTCATATGCAGGACCTGAAGGACATGACCCATGACACACACTACGAGAGTTACAGAAAACAGTGGCTGTGCAAGAGCCAACACACTGATGTGGTAGGGAGACACACAAAAGAGATTTATCCTTGTGCTTATGATTTTGGTCCATTTTTTTGTTGATTGATGAAATAATATTGTTCGTATTAAATAAGTTATTAATTGAATAGAATAATACTTTATTGCCAATTAATATGTAAAATCTCCATTAACTTCATTCTCTTTTAGGATTATGACTTCTGCCACACAATCTAATCCAGGAGGCCTTTGGTGTTAAACAAAAGATGATACACTGCTTTCACTATTGCTGGAATAAAGTCACAAGCTAAATGTAGTATCTGTTTCCCTTTTTGATACAGTGTGTACAGTATACTGTGTCAGTTTAGTTCATTTTCAATCTTTCTCGTTCTATTGTGCTAGATGACAAGACAAAATGCTTTTGACTTCAGCGAGGAATGCTTTACTTAAGAGAACAAGGAGCATATCAAACACAGTGGGTGCTGACAAGTATTTTTCTCTGCTCATACAGAAGTAATAAAGGCCTAGTTCACTTTTTTACATACATTACCGGTCAAAAGTTTTAGAACACCTACTCATTCAAGGGTTTTTCTTTATTTTTACATTCTACATTGTAGAATAATAGTGAAGACATCAAAACTATGAAATAACACATGTAATCATGTCGTAACCAATAGTGTTAAACCAATCAAAAATATTTTATATTTAAGATTCTTCAAAGTAGCCACCCTTTGCCTTGTTGACATCTTTGCACACTCTTGGCATTCTCTCAACCAGCTTCATGAGGTAGTCACCTGGAATGCATTTCAATTAACAGGTGTGCCTTGTTATGTTAATTTGGGGTATTTCTTTCCTTAATGCGTTTGAGCCAATCGGTTGTGTTGTAACAAGGTAAGGGTGGTATACAGAAGATAGCCCTATTTGGTAAAAGACCAAGTCCATATTATGGCAGAACATTACTTTAAGACATTAAAGATCAAGTTAATACGAAATAAGCCGAATGCATGTTATTATGAGAGAGAGCCTTTATTATGCTGAAATGTTAGCATAGGGTACTTGGCCGGCTTGACTTCATCTCATGCACAGCTTGACATTATGGCCGGTTTTATTTTCCCCACAATTTGAGGCATTAGGAGATATTCGTGTCATTGTGCAATATACTGTAGATGGTGTTCTCAGTAGTTTACCTATATTGCAGAGAAATCTGAGTTCTCTAAGGCAGACAGAAAAAACAATCGGACCTCCTTGACATAACGTTATTCCGTCTTGATCAACTGGACGGACATGGGACATTTAATGGATACTAACTAATGCATCTTAAATGTATCAGAACGGGTTTTGTGGTGACCCAAAACAAAGTCAGACATTTACTTCTAGACCCCCATGGACTGCATTTGGGCAGAAGTCTCTGGGAAAGAGATCAGCTAGCTACCTTACCTTCACCACTAAGAGGACATAGAGGAACAGTTTAGGTAAGTGTCCTTTTTGTCTTGTAATTTCATATTTGGACGGTGAAACAATTAGCTAGCATGATTATATATTCTCTAGCACAACCAATTCGTTAGCAAGCTTTATCTGAATGATGCACTGAAATTAACTACTCTCGAGGGGATCACTATTGTAGCTAGCTATGGCTATTCTTAAGACCAAGCAAACCCTATCTGAGAAGCGTGTCCGACTGACTGATGGAGCATATTCAATTAACCTTTAATCATAATTTTGATGTTCCCTGATTTACTTCAATGTTAAGATTGGGGGGAGACCAACACGCATTTTAGCTAGCGACCGTTAGCATTGCTAGCTATGTTTTTGACTAGCTTTGCTAGCTGATGGCAAAGTTGTTTCCTACTAAAGATAGCAATGTCATATTTCCAGACCATTTAGACAAAAGTCGTTTGCCTCTATCACGACTTTTGGGCACCACCATGGCGCTGCTGGCAGAGGGCAGTTTAAGAACATTAATTTTGCATGGCCCGGTGCCCCAGGTGAGCAGAGTTAGCTTGACAGCGGTGCAACCTATGAATAAATCAAATCGATTTTTATTGGTCACGTGCCTAATACACACAAATCTAAGTAAAGGGATTTGGAATAAGAATATGTACATATAAATATATGGATGAGCGGCGTAGGCAAGATGCAATAGATGGTATAGAATACAGTATACACATATGAGATGAGAAATGCAAGATATGTAAACATTATTAAAGTGACTAGTGATCAATTTATTGAAGTGGCCAATGATTTTGAGTCTATGTAGGCAGCAACCTTTGTGTCAGTGATGGCTGTTTACCAGTCTGATGGCCTTGAGATAGAAGCTGTTTTTCAGTCTCTCAGGCCCAGCTTTGATATGCACCTGTACTGACCTCGCCTTCTGGATGGTAGCAGGATGAACAGGCAGTGGCTAGGGTGGTGTAGGTGTCCTGGAGGGCAGGTAGTTTGCCCCGGGTGATGCGTTGGGCAGACTGCACCACCCTCTGGAGAGCCTTGCAGTTGTGGGTGGTGCAGTTGCCGTACCAGGCGGTGATACAGCCCGATAGGATGTTCTCAATTGTGCATCTGTAAAAGTCTGAGGGTTTTGGGTGACAAGCCAAATTTCTTCAGCCTCCTTGCGCCTTCTTCACCACACTCTGAATGGGTGGACCATTTCAGTTTGTCCGTGATGTGTACGCCAAGGAACTTGAAGCTTTCCACCTCCACTGCGGTCTCGTCGATGGATAGGGGGGTGCTCCCTCTGCTGTTTCTTGAAGTCCACGATCATCTTCTTTTGTTACAATTGAGTAGAGGTTGTTTTCCTGACATCACACTCGGAGTGCCCTCACCTCTTCCCTGTAGGTTTTCTCGTTGTTGGTAATCAAGCCCACTACTGCTGTGTCGTCTGCAAACTTGATGATGGAGTTGGAGGCGTATATGGCCGCGCAGTGGCTGAGCATGCAAACGTGTGGGGCCCCAGTGTTGAGGATCAGCGAAGTTGAGATGTTTCCTACCTTCAACACCTAGGGGTGGCCGTCAAAGTCCAGGACCCAAGTGCACAGGGCGTGGTTGAGACCCAGGGCCTCAAGCTTAATGGTGAGCTTGGAGGGTACTATGGTGTTGAATGCTGAGCTACAGTCAATGAACAGCATTCTTACATTGGTATCCCTTTAGGCCAGATGGGATAGGTCAGTGTGATGGCAATTGCATTGTCTGTGGACCTATTGGGGCGGTATGCAAATTGAAGTGGGTCTAGGGTGGCAGGTAAAGTGGAGGTGATATGATCCTTGACTAGTCTCTCAAAGCACTTCATGATGACAAGTGAGTAATTTACTTCAGTTATCTTTGCCTTTTTGGGTACAGGAACAATGGTGGCCATCTTGAAGCATGTATGGACAGCAGACTGAGATAGGGAGCGATTGAATATGTCCGTAAACACACCAGCCAGCTGGTCTGCGCATGCTCTGAGAATGCGGCTAGGGATGCCGTCTGGGCCGGTAGCCTTGCGAGGGATAACACGTTTAAATGACTTACTCACATCTGCCACGGAGAAGGAGAGGGGTGTCCCGCAGTCCTTGGTAGTAGGCCGCGTTGGTGGCACTGTATTATCCTCAAAGCGAGCAAAGAAGGTGTTTAGTTTGACTGGAAGCAAGACGTCGGTGTTCGTGACTTGGTTGGTTTTCTTTTTATAGTCCGTAATTGCCTGTAGACCCTGCCACATACGTCTCGTCTCTGAGCTGTTGAATTGCGACTCCACTTTGTCCCTATACCGACATTTCGCCTGTTTGATTGCCTTGCGGAGGGAATAAACTACATGGTTTATATTGAGCTATATTCCCAGTCATCTTTCCGCGGTTAAATGCAGTGTTTTGTTCTTTCTGTTTTGCGCAAATGCTGCCATCTATCTGGTTAGAGTAGGTTTTAATAGTTTTAATAATACAACATCTCCAATGCACTTCCTTATAAACTCACTCACCAAATCAGCGTATAAATCAATGTTATTCTCTGAGGCTGCCAGGAACATTTACCAGTCTGCGTGTTCAAAACAATGAAGCATGGATTCCGATTGGTCAGACCAGCGTTGGATAGATCTAGTCACGGGTACTTCCTGTTTGAGTTTCTGCCTATATAGAACGGTAGGAGTAAAATAGAGTCATGGTCGGATTTGCCGAAGGGAGTGCGGGCCTTGTGAGGTGAGGGCCTTGTATGCATCGCGTAAGTTAGAGTAGCAGTGATCCAGTGTATTGCCCGCACGAGTTCTACAATCAATATGCTGATACAATTTAGGTTTCCTTGTTCTCAAATTTGCTTTGTTAAAATCCCCAGCTACAATAAATGCAGCCCCGGGATATATGGTTTCCAGTTTGCGTAGGCTCCAGTGAAGTTCCTTGAGGGCCGCTGTGGTATCGGCTTGAGGAGGGATATGCACGGCTGTGATAATGACTGACGATAATTATTTTAGGGGATTATGTACTCAGCATTTGATATGTAAAGAAATTCTAGGTCGGGTGAACGAAAGGATTTGAGTTCCTGTATGTTACGATTACACCATGAGTCGTTAATCATGAAGCATACACCCCCGCCCTCCTTCCCAGAGATATGTTTATTTCTGTCGGGGCGATGCATAAAGAATGGCTGTACCGACTAATTTCGTCTTATCTAGATACTGCACATTGGCGAGTAATATACTCCGAAGCGGTGGGTCGTGTTGCATGCCTTTGAAGTCTGACCAGGAGGCCGCTCCATCTACTTCTTCTGCGGCGACGTTGAATTTGGCTCAGCCTCTGGAATCAGATCCAATATCCTTGGGTCGTGATGTTGATAAGATGACGTTGCTCTGATATCCAATAGTTCTTCCCGACTGTATTTAATAACATTTAAGATTTTCTGGGCTAGCAATGTAAGAAATACATTTTTTTAAATTCTGCATAGTTTACTAAGGAATAGAAGCGTGGCGACCATCTCTGTCGGTGCCATCAATCCAGACTAATAATTTGCAAAAGATCATAATGAATACTAGTATTATATGGACAGAGTGGACCTGATCCTAGATCAGCACTCCTACTCTAATGGCGAAATCTGTCTCTCCTTCATCCTATCTGTAACTTCAGATTGACCCCCCTGGTCTATGATTAGTAGATGTGAGTGAGTGGACATACAGATCTGGGACTAGCCTAGCAACAGTAGCTCTTAACTATTGGCAAGGATTTATTAGATATCCAATCACCATGAGAGATGCCTTATCCTTTTCAACACTTCTTTTGCAGGAGGCCAGGAAGAACTCCGAAGTAGGAGCCATGTTCATCTCCATGCAACGCTCTACTGACCGAGGTAGACTATGCTTTGAGTAGCAACTGAAACACACTCACATTTGACTTGACCTTATTAGTGACAGCACTCTACTCACAGGTAGCCCCATCTTCCTTCCCATCCCATTCACCTCCCTTTCTCCACTTTAGGTGCCAAAGTGGTCTCCCATCTACTTCATAGTGGCCTCAGCTGGCTTTGGCTTCCAGGTGGATTAGTTACAATGCCGTTTGCTTCCACCAGCCTCATTTATCAACTAGGGGCTTCACATTCTTCTAGAGGCGCTGATTTTACTTTATAAATTAAATGTTATCATGGTCTGATGACTTACAATAGTGAATGATTATATTCCCTCAGGGGACAGTACCGGGGACTGTAAGTGGGCTGTTGCCTGATTAGGAGTTTACAGAAGTTTTTTGGGGAATACATTATTTTCTATATTATACTGAACAAAAATATAAAACGCAACATGCAACAATTACAAGGATTTTACTGATTCACAGTTCATATATGGAAATCAATCAATTGAAATCATTTAATTAGGCCCTAATTTATGGATTTCACATGACTGAGCAGGTGCGCAGCCATGGGTAGGCCTGGGAGCGAAGCCCACCCACTGGGGAGCCAGAATTTGTTTTTTTGCCACAAAAGGGCTTTATTACAGACAAACATACTCCTCCGTTTCATCAGCTGTCCGGGTGGCTGGTCTCAGACGATCCCACAGGTGAAGAAGCCGGATGTGGAGGTGCTGGTGTAGTTACACGTGGTCTGCGGTTGTGAGGCCGGTTGGACATACTGGCAAATTCTCTAAAATAACATTAGAGGTGGCTTATGGTAGAGAAATGAACATTCTATTCTCTGACAACAGCTCTGGTGGACATTCATGCAGTCAGCATGCCAATTGCACACTCCCTCAAAATTTGACACATCTGTGGCATTGTGTTGTGTGACAAAACTGCACATTTTAGTGGCCTTTTAATGTCCAACACAAGGTGCATCTGTGTAATGATCATGCTGTTTAATCAGCTTCTTGATATGCCACACCTGTCAGGTGGATGATTTATCTTGGCAAAGGAGAAATGCTCACCTACAGGGATGAAACCAATGTGTGCCTAAAATTTGAGATTAATAAGCTTTTTGTGCATATGGAACATTTCTGGGATATTTTATTTCAGCTCATGAAACATGGGACCAACACTTAACTTGTTGCCTTTATATTTTTGTTCAGTATAATAATTTAGACCCCACCTAGTCCCGACCTGACAGTGTGCCTTTCAACTAATCTATGTTGTTTTCCAACCCTCAGGAGATTATGAGAAGGGAGTGGGACACCTGACCAATGCCATTGATGTGTGTAGTTAACTTCAGCAGCTCCTCTAGGTGCTCCAGCAGACCACCTGTCTTTTAGATCTGTCCACTATCAGCCAGGTGAGGATGTTCTCCCATGGAAAGTAAGGGATGTTGTGGCAACAAATTGGCCTAAAGTTGCCTGGTTACCGCTTCCTTTCTCTGAAAAGTCAAATGTACCCCTGAAAATCTTGGCGCATTTAACTGGCAACTATGGACAAGACTGTTTTAAGGCAAGCCATGTTTTCCTGTCATTCCGAATCTGCAATATATTCAGGTAACAAGTTAGGATCTTGCTTATCTCCACTTTGGGTACGCTATTAAAGTTTTGTTCAGCTCTGGCACTCTCCCTACATATTTGCCACTACTTCATCACGCATGTACTTTTTTATATTATGTCTATCCTAATTGACGTGCTGGTATCTCCATTCCAGAAACAACAAACATTTCTTCCTACCACAACCATCCTACAGTACTCAACAACTACTGAGCCTCCACTCCAACCGACTGTGTTTCATTATCTGAACATTTTGAAATACCCTCCTGTTGTGATTCGAGCATACTACTCAACTCCTCTCCTTGCATTTCATGCCCTCTGCCTCTTTATAACCTGTAGTCCACCTGTGTTTGTGTTCGATCACCTCTTACGGGAGCAGGAACATTTCCATGGCGCTTGTGTCCAATGAACACGCTGTCGGTCCAAACTGCAAATGTCTGCGCTGCGGAGCTCTAGTTGAGCTAGCTCATAGTGGCGTCCGACCTAACTTACTGAGTGTACAAAACATTAAGAACACCATCCTAATATTGAGTTGCACTCCGTCCCCCCATTTTGCCCTCAGAACAACCTTAATTTGTCGGGGCATCGACTCCACAAGGTGTCGAAAGCAGTCCACAAGGATGCTGGCCCATGTTGACTCCTATGCTTCCGACAGTTGTCAAGTTGGCTGGATGTCCTTTGGATGGTGGACCATTCTTGATACACACAGGAAACTTCTGAGCAGCAGCGTTGCAGTTCTTCACACAACCGGTGTGCCTGGCACCTACTACCATACTACTTAAATAGTTTGTCTTGCCCATTCACCCTCTGAATGGCACACATACACAATCCATGTCTCAAGGCTTAAAGCTGCAATATGTACCTTTTTGGGGCATCCCGACCAAATTCACATAGAAATGTGTGTTATAAATCTGTCATTCTCATTGGAAGCAAGTCTAAGAAGAAGTAGATATGTTCTATGTCCACTTTCTATGCTTCGTGTTAGGTATCAATTTTGTACACCTGCTTCAAACAGCGGTTTAGATGGTAGAATGATTCTCTACACCCCTCAAACTCAACTCTGGACCTCGAAGCCAGTTCCACTGCTTTTTTGTCATTATTCCTCTCCAATCAGGGACTGATTTAGACCTGGGACACCAGGTGGGTGCAATTAATTATTAGGTAGAACAGAACTAGCAGGCTCCGGACCTCGTAGGGCAAGAGCTGAATACCCCCGCTCTACGCTATTCTTGCTTGGTTTTTCACATAAATTGACATAAGGCAAACTATTCAAATTTTTGCAACCAGGAACTGGCGGAGCGATTTCTCCATAGTGCACCTTTAAAAATCCTTCTTTAACCTGTCTCCTCCCCTTCAGCTACACTGATTGAAGTGGATTTAACAAGGGATCATAGTATGTTTTGTACACCGTGTAGTTGGCCTTGCTTTCCCGGGTTGTCGGCTATCGTTATTTTATTTTTTATATCTTGCGCCACTCCACGTGCTTCCCCATGCTTGGTGTGATGGTGGGTTCGCTAAGGTATTTCTTATGATTGAGATGTAACTCATTTATTGCTTTGTACTCCAAGCTATTTAAAGTATTGATTGAATAGAGCGCAAACCACCATCCGGGGAGTTTCGGAAATCCAGACCAAGGCAACAGCAGTGACTGGGTTTTGGATTAATGACGGACTCTATTGGTAACTTCGTAAAATGAAAGAAGAAATAACTCTCCCAACAAATCACACGTTTGGGTGGACAAGGTTTAAAATGCTAGTGGGAATTGAGGGGATAAGATTATCCTGCCCAGATTAACCCAGTGAGAGGAGTTTGCACCTGGTGAAAAGTGATTGCATTCATTTTGGAACCGCCTCTTGGGCGTGAGCCAGGTGCCCCATTTAAAAGCCCAATGCAAAGTCAGCTCAAAACGAAGGTGACGAAGGCAAGATTAAGCACGTGGTGTAATGAGTAGGGTTGTTGTTCTTACATGCAAAAGTGATTGCTTTTGTAGAAAAAAATGCTTTAAATGGGCCTTCCCAATGAGAACTAGTTTTAAAATGTTAACATATTTTATGGAGAAGGGATACTAGACGATGCACCATGCTGCCTTATTGACAAAATGACAGAGCGAGGCAAATTACTATTAGATTTGAGAAGGGCGCTCCTCCCTCACCACTTTTGCTCATTCACCTCACAGGCCATACTGTTGCACCGCAGCTCAGATTAATAGAACTCCCTCATTGTGCAAGGGCAGTGTTTCCCAACTCCGTTCCTCAACAGTACACATTTTGTTGTAGCCCTGGAAAAACACACCTCATTCAACTCAAGGGCTTGATGATTAGTTGACAAGTTGAGTCAGGTGTGCTTGTCTGGGGCTACATTAAAAATGTGTACTGTTGGGGGTACTTGAGGTCTGGAGTTGTGAAACACTGCACTAGGGCAATAATGCAGATATGGCAGTGATGTAGAAATGCCGGATGTCCCAACTCCGTCCGTTCCTCAATGCCAAACTGACGTTTTTTTACGTACAGACGTATAAGCCGGTACACTGTGGGAGGCAACCCGTCTGAGACTACCATCCGGGCTATGTATTATTGATTGATGAATGTTGGAACTAGCTAACAAACAGGAAGTGCCAGTTTTAATCTTGTAACTTAAAAATACACTTTTTATAAAGTGTTGTCTGGTCCATTGTAATGCTCAGAACTCATGAGCCAATTCAATGGGTGGCCTGACACGAACCAGTCTTCTTATGGTTCCCCCTCAGTAAAAAGGAACTGCCGTAGTCTGGTAGTTGTGCCATGTTAGGTAACTATAGGCGGTAGGTGTTACATAGTCATATGGCCAATGTATTCTGTACATATAATTACATTACAGACATGTACTTGCTCTTTAGTGAAGTTCTGTCCACTTTGTTGGAAACCATATTCACGGAAACCTATACAGAACAAAAATATAAAGGCAACATGTAAAGTGTTGGTCCCATGTTTCATTAGCTGAAATAAGATCCCAGAACGATACGCACAAAAATATTATTTCTCTCAAATGTTGTGCTCAAATGTGTTTACATCCCTGTTACTAAGCATTTCTCCTTTACCTAGATAATCCAGCCACCTGACAGCTGTGGCATATCAAGAAGCTGATTAAACAGCATGATCATTACACAGATGCACCTTCTGCTGGGAACAATAAAAGGCCACTCTAAAATGTGCAGTTTTGTCACCCAACACAATGCCACAGACGTCTCAAGCTTTGAGGGAGCGTGCAATTGGCATGGTGACTGCAGGAATGTCCACCAGAGCTGTTGCCAGAGAATTACCATAAGCTGCCTCCAACGTAGTTTGAGAATTTGGCACTACGTCCAACCGGCCTCACAACTGCATACCATGTGTAAACACACCAGCCCAGGACCTCCACATCAGTCTTCTTCACCTGCAGGATCATCTGAAACCAGCCACCAGTACAGCTGAGGAAACTGAGGAGTATTTCTGTCTATAATAAAACCCATTCTGATTGGTTGGGACTGGTTCCCCAGTGGGTGGGCCTATGGCTGCGCCCCAGTCATGTGAAATCCATAGATTAGGGCCTAGTCCTTCCTTATATGATCTGTAACTCAGTAAAATAGTTTGAATTGTTGCATGTTGCGTATATATTTTAGGACAATGTTTCCATCATAGGTCCCCAAGGCTACAGTAAGGGTATATGGTTAAATGTTCAGATTGGCGATGACAAATCAATGTACTAATGATATCAACATTATTTACATTATACCTCACACAACCTTTTCATGTTGACAGTGACAACTTGATATGCATTTATTGTAGGATTTTCTATCTTGTGAAATAAGATGTTTCTTAAAGTATTGACTCAAGCAAATATGGTGTAAACAGTACTGGAGGGACAGAGCAAGCAGGTGTGCTTCCTCCATCTTTGGGGATACACTTAGGGGAGGGGGTTCAGAGGAAGCCAAAGATGGTGGATAAATTAAGATGGTTCAATCAGGCCGTGTACCATTTGTCTACTTAAGGGGGTGGCTCTCCCATAGACACCCAATCCGATAGCAGCTGGATCTGGTCTACTTAGTTCATTGACTTGAATTGAAACGGAAAACATTTGGGAGTGGGATGTCTTACTTCTACTTCCGTCTCTGGTGAAGCTCTTGATTCACCTTTCTAGACCAAGAGGTTATGCAGCGGGGTCCAGCTGAGGATACTATGAAGGAGATGGGAGACCACTTGGCACCTAAGGTGGTGAAAGGGACCTATACTGACGAGTAATGTCAAATGTGTGTGTGTGCCTGCCTGTCAGTTAGTTAGTTGCTACTCAAAGAATAGTCTACCTCGGTCAGTAGAGTGTTGCATGGCGATTAACATGGCTCCTACTTTGGCTGGTGGAGTTATTCCTGGCCTCAGCGATGGTCAGCAGACTGCACCAAGAGGCTGAAGGACAGCAGGGGGATCTGATAGGCGCTCTCCTCTCCTGCAATAGAAGTATTGAATGCAAAATAAAGAATCTCTCCTGGTGATTGGATGTCAAATGAATCCTTGCCAATAATTACATTTACATTACATTTAAGTCATTTAGCAGACGCTCTTATCCAGAGCGACTTACAAATTGGTGCATTCACCTTATGACATCCAGTGGAACAGCCACTTTACAATAGTGCATCTAAATATTTTAAGGGGGGGGGGGTGAGAAGGATTACTTTATCCTATCCTAGGTATTCCTTAAAGAGGTGGGGTTTCAGGTGTCTCCGGAAGGTGGTGATTGACTCCGCTGTCCTGGCGTCGTGAGGGAGTTTGTTCCACCATTGGGGGGGCCAGAGCAGCGAACAGTTTTGACTGGGCTGAGCGGGAACTGTACTTCCTCAGTGGTAGGGAGGCGAGCAGGCCAGAGGTGGATGAATGCAGTGCCCTTGTTTGGGTGTAGGGCCTGATCAGAGCCGAAGCCTGAGGTGCCGAAGCCAGTGGAGAGAGCGGAGGAGCGGGGTGACGTGAGAGAACTTGGGAAGGTTGAACACCAGACGGGCTGCGGCGTTCTGGATGAGTTGTAGGGGGTTAATGGCACAGGCAGGGAGCCCAGCCAACAGCGAGTTGCAGTAATCCAGACGGGAGATGACAAGTGCCTGGATTAGGACCTGCGCCGCTTCCTGTGTGAGGCAGGGTCGTACTCTGCGGATGTTGTAGAGCATGAACCTACAGGAACGGGCCACCGCCTTGATGTTAGTTGAGAACGACAGGGTGTTGTCCAGGATCATGCCAAGGTTCTTAGCGCTCTGGGAGGAGGACACAATGGAGTTGTCAACCGTGATGGCGAGATCATGGAACGGGCAGTCCTTCCCGGGAGGAAGAGCAGCTCCGTCTTGCCGAGGTTCAGCTTGAGGTGGTGATCTGTCATCCACACTGATATGTCTGCCAGACATGCAGAGATGCGATTCGCCACCTGGTCATCAGAAGGGGGAAAGGAGAAGATTAATTGTGTGTCGTCTGCATAGCAATGATAGGAGAGACCATGTGAGGTTATGACAGAGCCAAGTGACTTGGTGTATAGCGAGAATAGGAGAGGGCCTAGAACAGAGCCCTGGGGGACACCAGTGGTGAGAGCGCGTGGTGAGGAGACAGATTCTCGCCACGCCACCTGGTAGGAGCGACCTGTCAGGTAGGACGCAATCCAAGCGTGGGCCGCGCCGGAGATGCCCAACTCGGAGAGGGTGGAGAGGAGGATCTGATGGTTCACAGTATCGAAGGCAGCCGATAGGTCTAGAAGGATGAGAGCAGAGGAGAGAGCGTTAGCTTTAGCGGTGCGGAGCGCCTCCGTGATACAGAGAAGAGCAGTCTCAGTTGAATGACTAGTCTTGAAACCTGACTGATTTGGATCAAGAAGGTCATTCTGAGAGAGATAGCGGGAGAGCTGGCCAAGGACGGCACGTTCAAGAGTTTTGGGGAGAAAAGAAAGAAGGGATACTGGTCTGTAGTTGTTGACATCGGAGGGATCGAGTGTAGGTTTTTTCAGAAGGGGTGCAACTCTCGCTCTCTTGAAGACGGAAGGGACGTAGCCAGCGGTGAGGGATGAGTTGATGAGCGAGGTGAGGTAAGGGAGAAAGTCTCCGGAAATGGTCTGGAGAAGAGAGGAGGGGATAGGGTCAAGCGGGCAGGTTGTTGGGCGGCCGGCCGTCACAAGACGCGAGATTTCATCTGGAGAGAGAGGGGAGAAAGAGGTCAGAGCACAGGGTAGGGCAGTGTGAGCAGAACCAGCGGTGTAGTTTGACGAGGATCGGATGTCGTCGACCTTTTCAAAATGGTTGACGAAGTCATCTGCAGAGAGGGAGGAGGGAGGAGAAGGTGGCAAAGAGCTTCCTAGGGTTAGAGGCAGATGCTTGGAATTTAGAGTGGTAGAAAGTGGCTTTAGCAGCAGAGTCAGAAGAGGAAAATGTAGAGAGGAGGGAGTGAAAGGATGCCAGGTCCGCAGGGAGGCGAGTTTTCCTCCATTTCCGCTCGGCTGCCCGGAGCCCTGTTCTGTGAGCTCGCAATGAGTCGTCGAGCCACGGAGCGGGAGGGGAGGACCGAGCCGGCCTGGAGGATAGGGGGCATAGAGAGTCAAAGGATGCAGAAAGGGAGGAGAGGAGGGTTGAGGAGGCAGAATCAGGAGATAGGTTGGAGAAGGTTTGAGCAGAGGGAAGAGATGATAGGATGGAAGAGGAGAGAGTAGCGGGAGAGAGAGAGCGAAGGTTGGGACGGCGCGATACCATCCGAGTAGGGGCAGTGTGGGAAGTGTTGGATGAGAGCGAGAGGGAAAAGGATACAAGGTAGTGGTCGGAGACTTGGAGGGGAGTTGCAATGAGGTTAGTGGAAGAACAGCATCTAGTAAAGATGAGGTCGAGCGTACCTTGTGAGTAGGGCCTTGTGAGTAGGGGGGGAAGGTGAGAGTGTGAGGTCAAAAGTGAGGTCAAAAGAGGAGAGGAGTGGAAAGAAGGAGGCAGAGAGGAATGAGTCAAAGGTAGACGTGGGGAGGTTAAAATCGCCCAGAACTGTGAGAGGTGAGCCGTCCTCAGGAAAGGAGCTTATCAAGGCATCAAGCTCATTGATGAACTCTCCGAGGGAACCTGGAGGGCGATAAATGATAAGGATGTTAAGCTTGAAAGGGCTGGTAACTGTGACAGCATGGAATTCAAAGGAGGCGATAGACAGATGGGTAAGGGGAGAAAGAGAGAATGACCACTTGGGAGAGATGAGGATCCCGGTGCCACCACCCCGCTGACCAGAAGCTCTCGGGGTGTGCGAGAACACGTGGGCGGACGAAGAGAGAGCAGCAGGAGTAGCAGTGTTATCTGTGGTAATCCATGTTTCCGTCAGTGCCAAGAAGTCGAGGGACTGGAGGGAGGCATAGGCTGAGATGAACTCTGCCTTGTTGGCCGCAGATCGGCAGTTCCAGAGGCTACCGGAGACCTGGAACTCCACGTGGGTCGTGCGCGCTGGGACCACCAGATTAGGTGGCCGCGGCCACGCGGTGTGGAGCGTTTGTATGGTCTGTGCAGAGAGGAGAGAACAGGGATAGACAGACACATAGTTGACAGGCTACAGAAGAGGCTACGCTAATGCAAAGGAGATTGGAAGGACAAGTGGACTACACGTCTCGAATGTTCAGAAAGTTAAGCTTACGTAGCAAGAATCTTATTGACTAAAATGATTAAAATGATACAGTACTGCTGAAGTAGGCTAGCTGGCAGTGGCTGCGTTGTTGACATTGTAGGCTAGCTGGCAGTGGCTGCGTTGTTGACACTACACTAATCAAGTCGTTCCGTTTAGTGTAATAGTTTCTACAGTGCTGCTATTCGGAGGCTAGCTGGCTAGCTAGCAGTGTTGATTACGTTACGTTGCGTTAAAAGAACGACAATAGCTGGCTAGCTAACCTAGAAAATCGCTCTAGACTACACAATTACCTTTGATACAAAGATGGCTATGTAGCTAGCTACGATCAAACAAATCAAACCGTTGTACTGTAATGAAATGAAAATGGGATACTACCTGTGGAGCGAAGCGGAATGCGACCGGGTTGTTGAGTGTGGAAGTTCTATTCGGTAGATGTTGGCTAGCTGTTGGCTAGCTAGCAGTGTCTCCTGCGGACCGAAGTGCGGATGCGACCGCTCGCTCCAACCCGGAATAATAATTGAGAAGAGCTGCTGTTGCCAGGCTAGTTCCAGATCTGTATGTCCACTCACCCACATCTACTAATCATAGACCAGGGGGGGTCAATCTGAAGTTATAGAAAGGATGGGGGAGAGATAATTCTTCCTCAGAGTAGGAGTGCTGATCTAGGATCAAGTCCAATCTGTCCATATTCATTATGATCTTACCTTTTGTAAATTCTTAGTCTGGATTGTTCTCTTGGGTCAAAGTGAACCCTGTAAATCAATGAAATATGATTAGTTCTGTAAATCCATATGTACATGTACTAGCTAGCACTGTAGTAGTACCTAATATAGAATACTCCCAAGACAGACGGACAGGCTGGCAAAGACACACATACACACAATCTGAGACCTGGGCAAAATAGGCAAATGCTAAACAAATGTTGCTATTCATAGGTTGCACCTCAGTCATTGGGCCATATCATGCCATTGGTGGAGTTTGTTTTGCATGTCCCGGTGCCCCGGGTGAGGGGATATTTCACTTAAGAAACAATGCAATGGATACAATTGACAACCTCTGCCCACCCGGGGCATCGGGCCATGCAAAATTAACTCCACCATTGTTAAGAACGTTCTCAAGCCGCCCTCTACCGGCGGCCCCATACTGGGATCGGAGGGTCTAATTGGCATCTACACCCTCAGTTTTGGGAAGCTTGCACATAATGACAGAGGCGCGCCTAAACGCCCAAATGGGAAGTGAAATGGAGAGGTTTTGGAGGCGGACTTCACGTTCCAGGAAATCGAGGAATACGGGAGAAAGAGAGCATGTTTGAAATGGAAAAGCGTTGAGGTAGATATTGGTAAAGAAAAACATCAAGACGAAGTGGCTGCTTTGCAAGTGGGATGCACTGTTGAGTGCCACATCCTGAGGGGTTTGTGCTGGTTGTACGGAGATTGTGACAGCCGGTTAAATGGTCATAAGGCAAGAACAAGATGTATGTCAAGAGAAGTGCAGCATTATCACAAGGAGAAAAATGAGGCGGTCTAAGAGAGAGGGATGAAGAGGGTGAGCTTGAGCTGGTTAAAAGTGTGGGAATAGGAAGATGGTTTGTTAAAGAAGAAATGGTAGAAAGTGTAAGCAGAGGGAGCTGAAGACAGGAGGAGAAATGGAATTGAATGAGGGCGAAGTATTGGAGGTGGTAGGTGTGAAGTTCTCTGAGCCCGTGGCTTGCACTGAGGGTCAGGATAAAGATGAGTCTGACAATAGGAGTGAAGTTTTTGGTAAAGTGGACCCTTGCCTTTTGGCTGATCCATTTTAGGTTTCAGGGTGGGTGAAATCAGAGTTGGGTGCTTTGGAATCGGTGAGGGTAACAAGAAGTGGTCTTGTGATAATTGTATGGGTTTCTGCTGGTTAGAGGGAGCAGGTGCTCCGTGTTAAACGAATGGGGGCAAGAGATGTGAATTGTTTTGCTCTCAAGAAAAGGGTGCCATTGAAAGTGATTACTGGGGGTAGCAGTAAATGTGAAGGCAGACCGACTGAAGGGGAAGATTCCCGGTGTTTGTGATGCTCGCAGTTTGGTGCGACGCAGACAGGATGGCGTGAGTGGAGAAACAGTCATTGTCTGTTCTTTTGAGTTTTGATGTTGAGTCTTTGCCTGACAAAGTGATGTTAGGATATATAAATTATCCTGTACGAGCTTTGTGCCGACTACATTATGTTGTTACAGGTGTCAAGCTTATGGGCATGTGGCAGCAATGTGTAGGAAGGAGGTTCCAACGTGTGAGAAGTGTGCAAAAGGGCATGAGACAAAGAATTGTGTAGCATTGGGGAAATATGTGGTAATTGTAGGGGTGCCTTTGGAGCTGGGGATCAGATGTCCAGTGCGAGAGAGGCAGGTTGAGGTTTCAAGTATTACAGTAGCGCAGAAGTTGTCATATGCTGAGGCAGTGAAGAAAGAAGAAGATTGGTCAAGGGGGAGGGTTTCTGAGAGGGGTGTGAGTATTAGATCTGTACCAGTACAAGTGATATGTTTCAGTAAGATTGGATTTTTGGCATTTATAGTAATGGTTATCAACTTTACTACAGAGATGGAAAGTGCAGTGGGGCAAAAAGTATTTAGTAAGCCACCAATTGTGCAAGTTTTCCCACTTAAAAAGATGAGGCCTGTAATTTTCATCATAGGTACACTTCAACTATGACAGACAAAATGAGAAAAAAATCCAGAAAATCACATTGTAGGATTTTTAATGAATTTATTTTAAAAATTATGGTGGAAAATTAGTATTTGGTCACCTACAAACAAGCAAGATTTCTGGCTCTCACAGACCTGTAACTTCTCCTTTAAGAGTCTGTTTCTGACCGTTTGAGAAGACACATGCACATTTGTGGCCTGCTGTCATTTTGCAGGGCTCTGGCTGTGCTCCTCCTGCACCTCCTTGCACAAAGGCGGAGGTAGCGGTCCTGCTGCTGGGTTGTTGACCTCCTACGGCCTCCTCCACGTCTCCTGATGTACTGGCCTGTCTCCTGGTAGTGCCTCCATGCTCTGGACACTACGCTGACAGACACAGCAAACCTTCTTGCCGCAGCTCGCATTGATGGTCCATCCTGGATGAGCTGCACTACCTGAGCCACTTGTGTGGGTTGTAGACTCCGTCTCATGCTACCACTAGAGTGAAAGCACCGCCAGCATTCAAAAGTGACCAAAACATCAGCCAGGAAGCATAGGAAGTGGTCTGTGGTCACCACCTGCAGAACCACTCCTTTATTGGGGGTGTCTTGCTAATTGCCTATAATTTCCACCTGTTGTCTATTCCATTTGCACAACAGCATGTGAAATTTATTGTCAATCAGTGTTGCTTCCTAAGTGGACAGTTTGATTTCACAGAAGTGTGATTGACTTGGATTTGCATTGTGTTGTTTAAGTGTTCCCTTTATTTTTTTGAGCAGTGTAAATTACTGATAGTGTCACCAGCAAAGCACCCCCACACCATCACACATTCTCCTCCATAGTTCACGATGGGAAACCACACATGCGGAGATCAACCGTTCACCTACTCAGCGTCTCACAAAGGCACTGGTTGATACCAAATATCAAAAATTTGGACTTAACAGGCCAAAGGACAGTTTTCCACCGGTCTATTGTCCATTGCTCGTGTTTCTTTGGCCCAAGCAAGTCTCTTATTCTTATTGCTGTCCTTTAGTAGTGGTTTCTTTGTAGAAATTTGACTATGAAGACCTGATTTACGCAGTCTCCTCTGGACAGTTGATGTTGAGATGTCTGTTACTTGAACTCTGTGAAGCATTTATTTGGGCTGCAATTTCTGAGGATGGTAACTCTAATGAACTTATCCTCTGCAGCAAAGGTAACTGGGTTTTCCTTTCCTGTGGTGGTCCTCATGAGAGGCAGTTTCATCATAGCTCTTTAGGGTTTTTACGACTGCACTTGAAGAAGTTCTTGAAATGGTCCATATTGACTGTCCTTCATGTCCTAAAGTAATGATGTACTGTCATTTCCATTTTTCTTATTTGAGCTGTTCTTGCCATAGTATGGACTTGGTCTTTTAGTAGATAGGGCTATCTTCTGTATACCACCCCTACCTTGTCACAACACAACTGATTGGCTTAAGAAGGAAAGAAATTCCACAAAATAACTTTTAACAAGGCACACCTGTTAATTGAAATACATTCCAGGTGACTACCTCATGAAGCTGGTTGAGAGAATGCCAAGAGTGTGCAAAGATGTCAAGGCAAAGGGTGGCTACTTTGAAGAATCTCAAATATAAAATATACTTTGATTTGTTTAACACACTTTCAGTTGCTACATGATTCCATAAGTGTTATTTCCTAGTTGAGGTCTTCACTATTATTCTACAATGTAGAAATTGTTTTTTTTTTTAACTTGAATTAGTAGGTGTGTTTGGGGAAGGCCCTTTCCTGTTTCAGCATGACAATGCCCCAGTGCACAAAGTGAGGTCCGTACAGAAATGGCATGTCGAGATCTGTGTTGAAGAACTTGACTGGCCTGCACAGTCCTGACAGAGCCCCCATCGAACACACTTGGAATTAATTGGAGGGGGGAGGACCAACTCCATATTAATGCCAATGATTTTAGAATTAGATGTTCGACAAGCAGGTGTCCACACACCTTTGGTAATGTAGTGTAGATGAAGTTTACAATTCTTTAACAGATTGACCAATGGTGTTGATATAAGTAGTGAAGTGAACACATCCCAAAATTGACCCCTGTGGGTACACCTTTATGTACTTCATGAAATTCAGACTTAACCACATCAGTCACGATAGCCTGAATACTGTCACTAAGAAACCATGAACAGGTGGCCGAGCTCAGGCCTATTCAGGACAACTTATTCATTAAAATAGCATGATCAACACTATCAAAAGCTATTGACAGGTTCATAAACAAAGCAGCATATTTCATTTGTGTCTAAAGCATGGACAAGATCATTAACAACTAAAGTGGTTGCTTTAATGGTTTGATTTTGTTTTGATAATAGTGCTATGCCCATGCATAAACCGTGGTTGATTTACATTCAAAAATACCTTTCTCATACTTTTGGAATATGTCCTGATAAATGTTAAGTAAAAAAAATATATATAAAAAAAAGAAGTGTTATTCAGCCAACAATAATAGGTGCTACACACTTAAGCAGACCAGGATCCAATTGGTCGGCCTCTGTAGATTTATTGTTGTCTATTGCTCGCAAAGCAGGACTTATTTTTCTATAAATAGCCTAAAAGAAAAGCTTTGACTATCATTTCGCTTATCATTCAGCAAGTTTACAAAGTAAATTCGTATTTACAATGGTGGCCTACACCAGCCAAATCCGGACAACGCTGGGCCAATTGTGTGCCGCCCTATGGGACTCCCAATCACGACCGGTTGTGATACAGCCTGGATTCGAACCAGAGTGTCTGTAGTGACACCTCAAGCACTGAGATGCAGTGCCTTAGACCGCCGTGCCATCGGGAGCCCGCTGGAGTAAAATGATTATTAAATGCATCAATGATGGCATTTTCTTCCATAATGAGGTCAGTGTCTTAATTAATGTCTTGTGGCAGAGAGGAAGTAGAACCCTTCAGGGATTTGACAGTTTTCCAGAATTTAGCCGGGTTACCATTACATTCTGATAGTGGTTACATAATCAAATGTATCTATTCTGATTTGTTTTACAAAATGATTCCTGAGTTGCTTAAAAAGCTTTTCAGTCTGGGCCTAAGCCTGTGTTCCTGGCCTTTACCAAAACATCTCTTTTATGAATGACTTCTGATAATTCTGTACCAGGCATTCAATCTACCTTTAATCCTCAATTCTTTGAAGGGTGCATGATTTTCCACAATAGTATTGAAGACATCTGCAAAGAGGCTGTAGTCTAAATCTGGTTCGGGGATAGCTGAAATACAATAAAGGTCACTAAAATAAAGATCACTGACGTTTTTAATGTTCATCTTTGTGATGACATGAGGCTAAGATTTTTGGTCACTAATGTCTTGGTTGAAGACACCAGTAGAAACATACAGTGGGGCAAAAAAGTATTTAGTCAGCCACCAATTGTGCAAGTTCTCCCACTTAAAAAGATGAGAGAGGCCTGTAATTTTCATCACAGGTACACTTCAACTATGACAGACAAAATTAGAAAAAAAATCCAGAAAATCACATTGTAGGATTTTTAATGAATTTATTAGCAAATTATGGTAAGCCCCACTGTATTTCTCTGGTGTATTCATTACATTAAGATCAATCAGATTTGACTTTGAAGGATCTCTAGGGTTGGGCCATGTAGGCTTAGTCAGCAGCTGGGTTAGGTTAAGATCATTACACACAATTTCCCATATCCGTTATGATACTTGTTTTGTCCAACTACTCGGCACACCCCTAATTGTCAGCTATACTCTGGTCATTATTTGAATTGGCCAACCAGCTAGCTAGCAATGAACCGAAACATTGTTTAGAAAATTGTAGTTGCCTGGTTTGCTAGGTTGACATTTATTGAATATGTTTTAAACGGATGGGTTTATTTTGGACTCACCTTGTGCTGTGCTCACTTAAACATGAAGGTGGTGCAGCGGTCCTTCATGGGCCAATTTTGTCATCAATGTCTGACATTCTCTGGATTTATGGTGCTTTCAAGACAACTGGGACCTCTTTTTAAAAAAAATATTTAAAAAGGTTGAATCATGACATCAGTGATCTTCAGGTCAGAGCACTAGAAAAAGGCCTGAGTTCCCGACTTGGAATTCCGAGTTGGATGACCGTTCCCAGTCGGAGCTCGTTTAAAAAAAAACGATTTCCCAGTTGTCTTGAACTCACTGAAGTCTGAGATTTCCCAGTTCTGAGTTTCCAGTTGTTTTGAGTGCAGCAAAAGTCATGCTGGATTGACAGCATGTTCAATGTTGAATGTTTATCCTTTTAAGCTTGGAAGAGAGACCCTTAAACCCAGACTTGGGCCACGCACCCACTCCAATGAGTGATTACTTTGCAAGGCTTGCAGTGAGCCACTGATTCCTTCCAAACCACTCATTGTTGAATATGCGATTTCCAACTTGTGTAATGGTTATGTCCAATGGCCGATGAGCACCGAGACATTTTATCTTCATACTTTCTCTTCATATGACAAGGATTGAAAATGATTTGCCAGTAGATTGTTGACTAGATTCATGATGACTGCTAGCTAAGATTTTGAAAGTTTGATGTTGACATGATCATTCCAATGAAAGCTACAGTAGATATAACCTGATTTTACATAATATCTGGTGCCAATGACCTTGAGCATTCTTGGAGGGGCACTTCTAATGTAACTATGGCAGCACCCAAGGGGCTTGATTTTTTTTGTTATAACTGTAGATTTTGCTGTGATGCAGTCCCCATGAGTGACAGAACACTGAGGCAATCACGGCGCAACTAGAGAACATTACCAACACTCCGTATTTTCCGCTGGTTACCCCACAACAGAAAGCACTGATCTAGGCTTAAACACCTGCAATTTAGAGCTCCCTTATTCAAGAAAGCAAAAAAAGAGACCATGTTTGTATGCAGAGCCCCACCTGTTTTGAGCCCCACCTGCCCTGAATGACGGGTCGCCACTGCATAGGCCTATGCACTTGTGATTTGAAACAATCCACAGAATAAAAAATAAAAAAGAAGGTAATGATCCTGTGTAGCTAAGTATTTTTAATTATTTCATTTAGACAGGAGTAATTATATAGTTTTGGAAAAACATACATTTGGTTTAGGGGAACAATGCAGTGCACTCGCCAACTTTTCTTTCTAATTTGCAAATGGCTGAAACCAGAGATCCATATATAATGGATACAAGGCGGTAATGCAGTCGACAAATTTAGGTCTGCATATTGTTTTTATCGAAACGCATTGAGCTTATTCGGGCCAGATTTCTGAGAGAGTGACCCGTCTCACTTCGCCTCTTCCTCTCTGCTGAAACAACACCCCTGTCTTATGTAGTCAATGTATCTGATACTGTCTGGACAGAAAAGGTGACATGCCATACTCCTTTTGTCCAGACAGCATCAGATACATGGTCTACACATACGGAGACAGAGGGGCGCTGTTTCGCTCGCTCGGATGCATCTTTCTGTTGGCGCGCCTCGTCAAATAAATGATCAATATTTTACATGGCCAGCCCATAATGCCGGCCCTGAATGTCCGGTGTTTCGGTTAACCATGGCAGCCAGCATTGCAAGTAACGAGATGTGCAGAAAGATAATCAGCCTCTGTCTGTGGATCCTTTCCCTTAATGTATTGTATTAATGTATTTTTAAAGAAACACCTTTATTTCAATCTCTAGTTCTGGTCACAAGATGTTCCAGATAATTGCGGTCAACAGTGCCACACAAACAAAACTGAATGTTCTATTCTAAGCCAGGCCCATCTTTTTAAAGTAAACATGATTTAATTATCTTTCTATTTGAACATAATAAGTAGTACTGTCGTGAATATTGTGATCACAAGAACATCCTAACAATTGAGGTAAAGAGCGTCACAGTCATGCAGAAAATTCTGTATGTGAGAACAATTAGTTTCCCTGGCTTACATTTAGCTGCTACATAAAATACTATAAGAGTAAATTAATTGATGATATTCAATATAAAAATTGCATAGCTAACAGACCCACCGGAGTGACCGGACCTTTGACAAAGTATCTGTGTGAAAAGGCATCCCATGGTTTTTGTCAACGAGCTCAATGTATTCCAAACATTGGTGGTAACCAGATGATCCCAATAATTTAGTTTCGTAAAGATGCCTCAGTTTCTGACTTGGAATTCCAAGTTGGATGATAATTTCTCCCCAGTCGGATCTAGATTTCTTTCAGAGTTCAGAGTTGTCTTGAACCCACTGAAATCAGATATGTCGGCAACTCTGGTCTTGGAGTGGTGCAGGCACTTCATATTAGTTATTTAACCGACTCGGAAGACCAGGCGTGTTGAAGTGAACTGATGAATGAAAAACGGGGAAGGGCTGGGTTGTGGGTTCACAATTCACCGCTGCCCTTTTAAATAGGTCACTCTTTGCTGCAAGCCACACCCCCGCACACATCTCAAAGTCTGTTCAAGAACGTTTTGGGAAAACGTACAAAGCACAAACTGTTCTGCAGTGTAGCAAACGTTCAAGCAAACTGAACGCACCCCTGGTTTAGGGCCAAATTGGAACAAAATCCAGTCATTGACGGAGCGAGATTGTTTTGACAGACACCGAAGATACGCGATCTTAGCCGTCCGATGACTAGCTGACAGCGCACTGCACCGCAACATAGACCACATGTCGTCGCCTGTCAGGTTACGTAGCAGCTTCAAACCTGGTAAATTCTGGGTGCAGTCATGGGATAGCCCTTTGAAATAGCAACTGCAATATTTTTTTTAAATAGCCTGATTTAACATTTTCTACTTTTACTTGCAGTTATGGTGTAATGTTGATGTTTTTTTGTGCAATAGATGGTCTATAATTTATTTTATTCTTGTCTTTTTTTTCTGATATCCGTTTGGCCAGGTCAGACAGTTTTACATTGATCAATTAATCTCTATTGATTGAACAGCATGTTATCTTCACATAACTTCGTGTCCTCCATACTCTCTCCAATGGTCTCTTCTGCACTCTGTTCAGACATCCAGGTAGGACCTTCAGTACCCCATTCATAGACTTTAGTGCCTATAAACGATAGTATCTTTATTAAGAGCCCAACACATCCTCCAATAACTCGCACTGCTTGCGGTACTGTTTTGGAAACATAAGGAATATATCTTTCATATCAGCAATAAATTATAAAACAACTAAAGGTAAATTACTACACCTTTTTTATAGGGTTAAGATTAGTGTTCCCACATTGCCAGATCTCCATGTTTACAGGGCTTGTTTTCGGGAAAGACTGGCCCCCACCTATGCTAATTAGCTAACTGCTTTGAACACCTGTGTGTAGCTAACTGGGGGGAAGTGTAGTTTCTCAACTGGAGGCACACACGGTGTATGGATCTGTGCAAAACTGCTACAGTAAGTGTCTCTTTTTAATTTGAAATATTATTTACCGCTTAAATGAAAGATAAGAGGCATATCCGTATATGTTTAGGAAAACCTTATTGAAAGCGCTGATTTGACGTTTCTAAACGCTAAAATAGTGTCGAAATTGTAGTTTACACAGAGCCAAATGTAATTGCTGAAAACCCTACATACGGAGAAGAGTTTAAGATGTATTCCTTTAGTTCCATCTATATTTGTAGAATTGTTGTAGGTTACAATGTACTGTAATAGGTAAACAAGTGTGTGTGCTAGACTAAGTCTCCAACCCCCCATCCATCCTCTTACCGGAGATCAGCGTATTAGAGAGCCTAGCGTTAAGCCCGTTGTAGTGGGTTGTGGGTAATATGATGTGACGGGTAGGATTGGGCCCATAGAATTAGAATGATTAGAACAGTGGTAACCAACCGGTCACAATCAACCGGTCGATCTTCAAGGCATTCTTAGTCGATCACCTAACATTTTTGTAAAAAATAATAATTTAAAAACCGAAATCCTTGCATTACAATTTATTTGTTTTTTTGCGCTGTCAATTAGCAGCCCTCGCGCTGGAAAGGCAAATGGTGTCCAGAGAGCAAATCATCTCCGATCACTGTGTCTGTACAGCAGAGATCATCAACTAGATTCAGCTACGGCCAATTTTCTTCTTGAGCAGATGGTCGGGGAACCGGAACATAATTGCAAATCATTTGTTGACTGCAAATTGACAGCAAGAAGCCCAAACATATGTTTGACTAAAACATACATTTCCAACCTTGCTTACATTTTTACACAATCACGTGTCTCTTTATTATGTATGGGAATACTTGGGAACAGATTTCTGAAATAAAATCATATGGAGCTTATTTCCTGGTGTTTTTACAGTCTTATGTCCAACAATAAATACATGTGTGTGTGTGTGTGTGTGTGTGTGTGTGTGTGTGTGTGTGTGTGTGTGTGTGTGTGTGTGTGTGTGTGTGTGTGTGTGTGTGTGTGTGTGTGTGTGTGTGTGTGTGTGTGTGTGTGTGTATGTATATATATTACACACAATATACTAGTCAAAAGTTTGGATGCACCTACTCATTCCAGCATTATTATTATTTTTTTACTATTTTCTACATTGTAGAATAATAGTGAAGACATCAAAACTATGAAATAACACATGGTATCAGTTAGTAACCAAAAAACTGTTAAACAAATCCAACTATATTTGAGATACTTCAAAGTAGCCACCCTTTGCCTTGACAGCTTTGCACACTCTTGGCATTCTCTCAACCAGCTTCATGAGGTAGTCACCTGGAATGCATTTCAATTAACGAGTGTGCCTTGTTAAAAGTTAATTTGTGGAATTTCTTTCCTTCTTAATGCGTTTGAGCCAAATAGTTGTGTTGTGACAAGGTAGGGGTGGTATACAGAAGATGGCCCTATTTGGTAAAAGACCAATCCATATTATGGCAAGAACAGCTCAAATAAACAAGGAGAAAGGACAGTGAAGGATAGTCAATCCGGAAAATGTAAAGAACTTTGAAAGATACTTCAAGTGCAGTCGCAAAAACCATCAAGCGCTATGATGAAACTGGCTCTCGTGAGGACCACCACGGGAAAGGAAGACCTAGAGAAACCACTACTTAAAGACACTAATAAGAATACTTGCTTGGGCTAAGAAACACGAGCAATAGCATTATACTGGTGAAAATCTATCCTTTGGTCTGATGAGTCCAAATTTTTGGTTCCAACCGCCATGTCTTTGTGAGATGCAGAGTAGGTGAATGGATGATCTCCACGTGTGGTTCCCACCGTGCAGCATGGAGGAGGAGGTGTGATGGTGCTTTGCTGGTGATACTGTCTGTAATTTATTTAGAATTCATGGCACACTTAACCAGCATGGCTACCACAACATTCTGCAGTGATACACCATCCCATCTGGTTTGGGCTTAGTGGGACAATTATTTGATTTTCAACAGGACAATGATCCAAAACACACCTCCAGGCTGTAAGAGCTATTTGACCAATGAGGAGAGTGATGCATCAGATCACCTGACCTCAACCCAATTGAGATGGTTTCGGATGAGTGGAGGAAAAGTAGCCAGAAAAAAAAGTAACTCCTTCATGGCTGTTGGAAAAGCATTCCAGGTGACTACCTCATGAAGCTGGTTGAGAGAATAGCAAGTGTGCAAATCTGTCATCAAGGCACAGATGAGCAGTAGAAAGGCCTCTTTTAGTGTCCTAAGTTTTCAGAACTGTGACCTTAATTACCTACCGTCTGTAAGCTGTTAGTGTCTTAACGACCATTGCACAGGTGCATGTTCATTAATTGTTTATGGTTCATTGAACAATAATGGGAAACGGTGTTTAAACCCTTTACAATGAAGAACTGTGAAGTTATTTGGATTTTTACAAATGATCTTTGAAAGACCGTGTCCTGAAAAAGGGACCTTTCTTTTGTTGCTGAGTGTTTTTATATATATATATATATATACACACACACACACACGAATACAGTTGAAGTCGGAAGTTTACATACACCTTAACCAAATACATTTAAACTCAGTTTCTCAATTCCTGACATTTAATCCAAGTAAAAAATTCCCTGTTTTAGGTCAGTTAGGATCACCACTATATTTTAAGAATGTGAAATGTCAGAATAATAGTAGAGTGATTTATTTAAGCTTTTATTTATTTCATCACATTCCAGGTGGGTCAGAAGTTTACATACACTCAATTAGTATTTGGTAGCATTGCCTTTAAATTGTTTAACTTGGGTCAAACATTTTGGGTAACCTTCCACAAGCTTCCCACAATAAGTTGGGTGAATTTTGGCCCATTCCTCCTGACAGAGCTCGTGTAACTGAGTCAGGCTTGTAGGCCTCCTTGCTCGCTTACACTTTTTCAGTTCTGCCCACAAATGTTCTATAGGATTGAGGTCAGGGCTTTGTGATGGCCACTCCAATACCCTGACATTCTTGTCCTTAAGCCATTTGCCACAACTTTGGAAGTGTGCTTGGGGTCATTGTCCATTTGGAAGACCCATTTGCGACCAAGCTTTAACTTCTTGACTGATGTCTTGAGATTTTGCTTTAATATATATAAATATTTTCCCTGCCTCATGATGCCATCTATTTTATGAAGCGTACCAGTCCCTCCTGCAGAAAGCACCCCCACAACATGATGCTGCCACCCCCGTGTTTCACAGTTGGGATGGTGTTCTTCAGCTTGCAAGGATCCCTCTTTTTCCTCCAAACATAACGATAGTCATTATGGCCAAACAGTTCTATTCGTGTTACATCAGACCAGAGGACATTTCTCCAAAAAGTACAATCTTTGTCCCCATGTGCAGTTGCAAACCGTAGTCTGGCTTTTTTATGGCGGTTTTGGAGCAGTGGCTTCTTCCTTGCTGAGCGGCCTTTCAGTTTTTGATCAAGGGAAAGATAAACAGAGCAAAGTACAGAGAGCTCCTTGATGACAACCTGCTCCAGAGCGCTCAGGACCTCAGACTGGGCCCGGCTGGTAATTTAACGGGGATTGGGGATTGATCCGAGGGGACCACGCATCCCTGCCCTAGACAGTTTTCTTTATGTCACAATTAGATAACAGCCTCTCTTTGCTCACAAACTACTCTAAAGGTAAGTCACCATATTGGAACGTGTGGACTAGAATAGCCTAGTTATTTATAAGCCTGTTATTTTAGGTGTACCTAGCTAGTTACCTAATCATTCTCTTGCAGTTCTTGGCCATTACTCAACACTTGATACAAATTTTTAAATGTGGTTTTGTACAGTCTCTACTCTTATTTTTTTTGTTTGTAGGATAGCCCAATACCAGATTGTGGCTTTAGCTAGCTATGAAGTTGTGCCTTGTAAGACCGCTACATAGATAAAGCCAGGCACAATCCACATTCAGGTATGGGCTGAATAAAGCAGAAACATCCTCTTCATTATGCTTGTTTTAATATTATTGTTGGCTGCCAAAAGAGCACTGTACGTGTAACGGATGTGAAACGGCTAGCTTAGTTAGCGGTGTGCGCTAAATAGCGTTTCAATCGGTTACGTCACTTGCTCTGAGACCTTGAAGTAGTAGTTCCCCTTGCTCTGCATGGGCCGCAGCTTTTGTGGAGCGATGGGTAACGATGCTTCGTGTTTTACTGTTGTTGATGTGTGCAGAAGGTCCCTGGTTCGCGCTCGGGTATGGGCGAGGGGACGGTTTAAAATTATACTGTTACATTGATGCTGTTGACCCGGATTACTGGTTGCTGCGGAAAAAGGAGGAAGGTCAAAAGGGGGGTGAGTGTAACGGATGTGAAACGGCTAGCTTAGTTAGCGGTGTGCGCTAAATAGCGGTTCAATCGGTTACGTCACTTGCTCTGAGACCTTGAAGTAGTAGTTCCCCTTGCTCTGCAAGGGCCGCGGCTTTTGTGGAGCGATGGGTAACAATGCTTCGAGGGTGACTGTTGTCGTTGTGTGCAGAAGGTCCCTGGTTCGCGCCCGGGTATGGGCGAGGGGACGGTTTAAAATTATACTGTTACATACGCAACCTAGTTAGCTACAGAAGATCTGTTAACTAGCAAGATAATTAACAACTGCATACGTCAAGCTAACTTAGCTAGCAAGCAGATGATGGTCCTCTTCGTCTGGGCACAGCTGGTTTCTTCCGAAGACCTCTTACAGTCAATGGGGCAAGTTGGGGTTCATTCAGGGGAATTTGTGCATTCGGGTAGGTCAGGTTGTGTGTTTTGATTATGTCAGGCCATTCCTTGAACCAGGGAAATGTTGTTCGCATATTCTGGTCGTGTGTACTGGCACCCCCTCAAAATGCAGTTTACATACAGATGTCCACTTACTACTTTTACGTCTGTCATTAAAGTGTTCCAAATTGCTTGTTGTTTTGGGTCAGTCGGTAGTTGGTGAAATTGCACGTTGTGTCATGGGGAATCCAACCGGCAGTAGGGTACACAGCAGTTTACTTTGTTTATGTTGTGTCAGCACAGGACCCCGTGTTTCACCTAATTGGGTCAGTGTTTACCTCAGACTTTGCAAATTTACCCCCTATCGATCCCAGAGTGAAACGCGCTGTTTAAGGTGTGAAGTAGGGCAATTCTATGGTTAACTAGTGTGAGAAGGTAGACGGGCCTGTTGATCAAATGGTTCGTGTGAGCTGATTCTTCCCTACGAAGCCCTGCATTCAGCACAAGAGGCTTCCTTTACTCATGTCCTTCAACATGAAATAACGAGACAGATTTTAGTAATGTGGTGGACAATCTGTTCTGCAGGTATATATCCTAGTTTCCCTCCTCCACTATGTTTCTGCTTTGCTTGCGCTTCAGTGTCTAGGCCGGTATTTGTTAAGCACTTTCAGACAACTGCTGATGTAACAAGGCTATATGATTGATATTTGGCTTTATAACCCCCTCCTCCCCCAGTTGTCCAGTCTGTCTATTGAGGAGCCAGAGGATGCGAGCTGGCCTACACCATGAGAGACCTTCCCCCCACCCCCCCACCCCGGGGTGCATCTGTGGACCAAAAAACAACTCCGGGATGCCACACACCTGTCGTTGACCGAGAACCAGAAGGAACTGGGCTTGAGATGGGGCGATCCCCTCACACCCCAGGAGGGACACCCCTGCTTTCTCGGCCCTCCCCTAGTGGCCCCCCTCCCTTCACCCCCCCCAGGACCAAACGTGCCCCCCCTGGAGGGAGAGTTTGAGCCGCTGAAGTTGAGGAAGTACCAGCTGACCTCTATGGGGTCGCGGTCCATGGACTCCTCCCCTCAGTCCCGGCCACGCAGCCCCTGGGGACACTTTGACCCTTACGACTCTGCAGAGGTGGGTGTGAGGTGTGGATACGTGTGTGAGTGAGACCTATGTGTGCACTGATGTAGTGATAGAATCATTATGAAAACTTCAGGAAGAGTGTGCAGAAGTGTGATAGCATTTTTATCTAATGGTGTAGTGACCAATAAGCATCTTTTATCATGTGAAACTACAGTGCATTCGGAAAGTATTCAGACCCTTGACTTTTTCCACATTTTGTTATATAACAGCCTTATTCTAAAATATATTACATTGAGGAGGAAAACAATCTACACACAAGTGAAAACAGGTTTGCAAATGTATTACAAATAAACATACCTTTATCTACATAAGTATTTAGACCCTTTTGCTATGAAGACTCTAAATTGAGCTCCGGTGCATCCTGTTTCCATTGATCATCCTTGCTGTTTCTACAACTTGATTGGAGTCCACCTGTGGTAAATTCAATTGATTGGACATGATTTGGAAAGGCACACACCCGTCTTTATAAAAGGTTCCACAGTTGACAGTGCATGTCAGAGCAAAAACCAGGCCATGAGGTCGAAGGAAATGACCGTAGAGCTCCTGGACAGGAATGTGTCGGCACAGATCTGGGGAAGGGTACCAAAAAATATCTGCAGCATTGAAGGTCCCCAAGAACACAGTGGCCTCCATCATTCTTAAATGGAAGAAGTTTGGAAACACCAAGACTCTTCCTAGAGCTGGCCGCCCGACCAAACTGAGCAATCGGGGTAGAAGGGAGGTGACCAAGAACCAGATGGTCACTCTGACAGATCTCCAGAGTTCCTCTGTGGAGATGGGAGAACCTTCCAGAAGGACAACCATCTCTGCCGCACTCCACCAATCAGGCCATTATGGAAGAGTAGCCAGAAGGAAGCCACTACTCAGTAAAAGGCACATGACAGCCCACTTAGAGTTTGCCAAAATCCACCTAAAGGACTCTCAGACCATGAGAAACATAATTCTCTGGTCTGATGAAACCAAGATTGAACTCTTTGGCCTGAATGCCAAATGTCACATCTGGGTGAAGCATGGTAGTGGCAGCATCATGCTGTGGGGACGATTTTCAGCAGCAGGGACTGGGAAGACTAGTCAGGATCGAGGGGAAAGACGAACGGAGCAAAGTACTGAGAGAGCGACTCCGGGATGTTGGCCTTTTAGGCAGAGTTGCAAACAAAAAAAGCAATTTCTCAGACTGGCCAATAAAAATAAAATATTAAGATGGGCAGAAGAACACATACACTGGACAGAGGAACTCTACCTGGAAGGCCAGCATCCCAGGGTTGCCTCTTCACTGTTGACGTTGAGGCGGGTGTTTTGTGGGTACTATTTAATGAAGCTGCCAGTTCAGGACTTGTGAGGCGTCTGATTCTCACAGTAGACACTAATGTACTTGTCCTCTTGCTCAGTTGTGCACCGGGGCCTCCCACTCCTCTTTCTATTCTGGTCAGAGCCAGTTTGCGCTGTTCTGTGAAGAGAGTAGTACACAACGTTGTACAAGATCTTCAGTTTCTTGGCAATTTCTCACATGGAATAGCCTTCATTTCTCAGGACAAGAATAGACTGATGAGTTTCAGAAGAAAGTTCTTTGTTTCTGGCCATTTTGAGCCTGTAATCCAACCCACAAATGCTCATGCTCCAGATACTCAACTTGCCGTTTTCAGCTGTGCTAACATAATTGCAAAAGGGTTTTCTATTGATCAGTTAGCCTTTTAAAATTAATAACCTGGATTAGCTAACACAACGTGCCATTGGATACAGGAGTGATGGTTGCTGATAATGGACCTCTGTACACCTATGTAGATATTCCATAAGAAAATCTGCCGTTTCTAGCTACATTTGTCATTTACAACATTAACAATGTCTACACTGTATTTCTGATCAATTTAATGTAATTTTAATGGACAAAAAATGTGCTTTTCTTTCAAAAACAAGGACATTTCTAAGTGACGCTAAACTTTTGAACGGTAGTATATGTAAGTGAGATATTTCTGTATTTCATTTAATACATTTGCAAACAGCGTGTTTTATGTCCCGTCTTCTGTCTTCCCTACAGGACATGGACAGGGAGTATGTGGGCTTTGCCACTCTACCTAACCAGGTACACAGGAAGTCAGTCAAAAAGGGTTTTGCCTTCACCCTCATGGTAGCTGGTGAGACATCTAAATTACTCAGATTACTACTGAAATGAATTATAGACAGAAAATAATCTATTCCAAATAACTTTGTTTTATTGAGTTTTATTGAACATTGCCCAACATTTATTTGTGCAGAACAAAGTAGATAGAAGAATGACTGACTTGCCTTCTTTCTCTAGGAGAGTCTGGTCTGGGTAAATCCACTCTGGTCAACAGTCTGTACCTTACAGACCTCTACAACAACAGGAAGGTGCTGAATGCAGAGGGTGAGACAGAAATATTGTCAGAAACTCATTTCTCAATGTGTCCGTTGCTATTAACTACTATTATTGTTTTGCTATAACAGCAAGTTGTGTCCTTTTTGGAATGATTTGCCTCTTCTATTACAACCCTGATCTTCAAGATTGCTTTTGTGCGTGTGTGTGTGTGTGTGTGTGTGTGTGTGTGTGTGTGTGTGTGTGTGTGTGTGTGTGTGTGTGTGTGTGTGTGTGTGTGTGTGTGTGTGTGTGTGTGTGTGTGTGTGTGTGTGTGTGTGTGTGTGTGTGTGTAGAGCGGATCGTGCAAACAGTGTTCATCACCAAACACACCGTGGGTATCGAGGAGAAGGGGGTCAGACTCAGACTCTCCATCGTAGATACACCAGGGTTTGGTGACGCTGTCAACAACACAGAGAGGTACATGGGTTATCTAGGCTGGAATCATTACTATCTCATGATGATTTGCTGCTATCAATAGTCCCTCATGGAATGACGATTCAGTGGCCACGGCCCTCTACTGGGGGCACAGATGTAAAAAAATAATAATAATAAATCCCTCATCTGCCCGTTGGCACCAGGTCACATTAGTCCCAAGGTTGTCTTGTTAAATCTTGTTTCTACTTTTAAATTAAATACTCATTAGCTGTTTGAAATATTTAATACAGAATACTTTGGTGACATTGTTATCAACCTGCTGCATACCCCTTAAAAATATACATTTACGTGTGAAGGTTGTGCTAACACTCATTAATACAGACTGGTAGATTGGCTAGCATAGCTAGCATTCACTGGTTAAGTAACTTGAGTGTAATGGAGTTGACTGGTAACTATGACATATACAGTGGGGCAAAAAAGTATTTAGTCAGCCACCAATTGTGCAAGTTCTCCCACTTAAAAAGATGAGAGAGAACTGTAATTTTCATCATAGGTACATTTCAACTATGACAGGCCACATGAGAGAAAAAAATGTAATGATTTTATTTGCAACTTATGGTGGAAAATAAGTATTTGGTCAATAACAAAAGTTTATCTCAATACTTAATGTTTTCTGTTAGTCTTCAAGGTTTTCACACACTGTTGCTGGTATTTTGGCCCATTCCTCCATGCAGATCACCTCTAGAGCAGTGATATTTTGGGGCTGTTGCTGGGCAACACGGACTTTCAACTCCCTCCAAAGATTTTCTATGTGGTTGAGATCTGGAGACTGGCTAGGCCACTCCGGGACCTTGAAATGCTTCTTACAAAGCCACTCCTTCATTGCCCGGGCGGTGTGTTGGGATCATTGTTATGCTGAAAGACCCAGCCACGTTTCATCTTCAATGCCCTTGCTGATGGAAGGAGGTTTTCACTCAAAATCTTACGATACATGGCCCCATTCATTCTTTCCTTTACACGGATCAGTCGTCCTGGTCCCTTTGTAGAAAACAGCCCCAAAGCATGATGTTTCCACCCCCATGCCTCAAAACACGATGAGTTGAGTTTTTACCAAAAAGTTATTATTTGGTTTCATCTGACCATATGACATTCTCCCAATCTTCTTCTGGATCATCCAAATGCTCTCCAGCAAACTTCAGACGGGCCTGAACATGTACTGGCTTAAGCAGGGGGACACGTCTGGCACTGCAGGATTTGAGTCCCTGGTGGGGTAGTGTGTTACTGATGGTAGGCTTTGTTGCTTTGGTCCCAGCTCTCTGCAAGTCATTCACTAGGTCCCCCAGTTTTGTTCTGGGATTTTTGTTCACCGTTCTTGTGATCATTTTGACCTCATGGGGTGAGATCTTGCGTGGAGCCCCAGATCGAGGGAGATTACCAGTGGTCTTGTATGTCTTCCATTTCCTAATAATTGCTCCCACAGTTGATTTCTTCAAACCAAGCTGCTTACCTATTGCAGATTCAGTCTTCCCAGCCTGGTGCAGATCTACAATTTTGTTTCTGGTGTCCTTTGACAGCTCTTTGGTATTGGCCATAGTGGAGTTTGGAGTGTGACTGTTTGAGGTTGTGGACAGGTGTCTTTTATACTGATAACAAGTTCAAACAGGTGCCATTAATACAGGTAACGAGTGGAGGAAAGAGGAGCCTCTTAAAGAAGAAGTTACAGGTCTGTGAGAGCCAGAAATCTTGCTTGTTTGTAGGTGACCAAATACTTATTTTCCACCATAATTTGCAAATAAATTCATTAAAAATCCTACAGTGTGATTTTATGGATTTTATGTTCATTTTGTCTGTCATAATTGAAGTGTACCTATGATGAAAATTACAGGCCTCTCTCATATTTTTAAGTGGGAGAACTTGCACAATTGGTGGCTGACTAAATCCTTTTTCCCCCACTGTATACTTGTGTATGTGTGTTTACTGTATATCATTCACAACATTTGGACGGGAGCTATAATTGAAGAAATGCTTTTAACTATGCGTGTTGTTATTTCTTGAATTCGGGCTTGGCTTGACTACCTTCAATGGGGAAAGATTGCTTCTATGCCCCACTTCCGTGATTTTTGTAGGAAATGTCACTTTGCCGAGTGGAGCTATAGTGGAGAGTGTACATCTATCATCATGTTGATCCACCATGTTTGTAGTTTCCTCTGAGTGGTGTTTGTGCTCGTTATAGCTGGAAAGAGATAGAGGACTACATTGACCAGCAGTTTGAGCAGTACTTCAGAGACGAGAGCGGCCTGAACAGAAAGAACATCCAGGATAACAGAGTCCACTGCTGCCTCTACTTCATCTCTCCCTTCGGACATGGGTACCAGACTACACACACAATACATATTTTCTTTCTCTCTCTCTCGACACAAGTATGAGGATACACACAGTTCTTTCACAGTAAACCTGCTTTTCCACAATTATTTTAATAATTTTGTCTGTGTGTGTGTGACTCCAGCCTGCGACCATTGGATGTGGAATGTATGAGGGCTCTGCATGACAAGGTGAACATAGTCCCTGTTCTGGCCAAAGCTGACAGCCTCACACCCACTGAGGTCCGCAGGAAGAAGATGAAGGTAAGAGACTAACTGTGCTATTGTAATCTTTAATTATCTTTACCAGTGCTAATTTTACCTGTGATATTCTTATCTGTGCTACAGAATTTCTGTAATCTATACCTGTGCTATAATGTTGGGGTATATACTTGCCCTGTGTTATAATGTTGGGGTATATACACTGCTCAAAAAAATAAAGGGAACACTAAAATAACACATCCTAGATCTGAATTAATGAAATATTCTTCTTAAATAGTTTTTTTCTTTACATAGTTGAATGTGCTGACAACAAAATCACACAAAAGTTATCAATGGAAATCAAATGTGTCAACCCATGGAGGTCTGGATTTGGAGTCGCACTCAAAATTAAAGTGGAAAACCACACTACAGGCTGATCCAACTTTGATGTAATGTCCTTAAAACAAGTCAAAATGAGGCTCAGTAGTGTGTGTGGCCTCCACGTGCCTGTATGACCTCCCTAAAACGCCTGGGCATGTTCCTGATGAGGTGGCGGATGGTCTCCTGAGGGATCTTCTCCCAGACCTGGACTAAAGCATCTGCCAACTCCTGGACAGTCTGTGGTGCAACGTGGCGTTGGTGGATGGAGCGAGTGGATGGAGCGAGACATGATGTCCCAGATGTGCTCAATTGGATTTAGGTCTGGGGAATGGGCGGGCCAGTCCATAGCATCAATGCCTTCCTCTTGCAGGAACTGCTGACACACTCCAGCCACATGAGGTCCAGCATTGTCTTGCATTAGGAGGAACCCAGGGCCAACCGCACCAGCATATGGTCTCACAAGGGGTCTGAGGATCTCATCTCGGTACCTAATGGCAGTCAGGCTACCTCTGGCGAGCACATGGAGGGCTGTGCGGCCCCCCAAAGAAATGCCACCCCACACCATGACTGATCCACCGCCAAACCGGTAATGCTGGGGGATGTTGCAAGCAGCAGAACGTTCTCCACGGCGTCTCCAGACTCTGTCACGTCTGTCACATGTGCTCAGTGTGAACCTGCTTTTATCTGTGAAGAGCACAGGGCGCCAGTGGCGAATTTGCCAATCTTGGTGTTCTCTGGCAAATGCCAAACGTCCTGCACGGTGTTGGGCTGTAAGCACAACCCCCACCTGTGGACGTCGGGCCCTCATACCACCCTCATGGAGTTGTAGACTTGTGTGGGTTGTAGACTCCGTCTCATGCTACCACTAGAGTGAAAGCACCGCCAGCATTCAAAAGTGACCAAACATCAGCCAGGAAGCATAGGAACTGAGAAGTGGTCTGTGGTCCCCACCCGCAGAACCACTCCTTTATTGGGGGTGTCTTGCTAATTGCCTATGATTTCCACCTGTTGTCTATTCCATTTGCACAACAGCATGTGAAATTTATTGTCAATCAGTGTTGCTTCCTAAGTGGACAGTTTGATTTCACAGAAGTGTGATTGACTTGGAGTTACATTGTGTTGTTTAAGTGTCCCCTTTATTTTTTTGAGCAGTGTACTTGCCCTGTGCTATACTGTTGGTATATACTTGCCCTGTGCTATAATGTTGGGGTGCAAAATGGGATTCAAATGGATTTGTCTTTTACATTTTTCAATCTACACAAATTACTCTCAACATGGAAGAACATTTTTAACATTTGTAAAAAAAGAATATGAAAAATAAAACATCTTGATTAGATATGTATTCAACCCCCTTAAGTACAGAATTACCTTTAGCAGCGATTACATCTGAGTCTTTCTGGGTAAGTCTCTAAGAGCTTAACACACCTGGAATGTACAATATTTACCCATTATTCTTTTCACAATTCTTCAGCTCTGTCAAATTGGTTGTATATCATTGCTAGACAACCATTTTCAGATCTTGCCATAGATTTTCAAGCAGATTTAAGTCAAAACTGTCTTCTTGGTAAGCAACTCATGTAGATTTGGCCTTGTGTAGTAGGTTATTGTCCTGCTGAATGGCGAATTCATCTCTTCACTGTCTGTTTCTCTAGGAATTTGCCTGTGCTAAAGTTCATTTATTTTTTTATCCTGAAAAATGACCCCGTCCTTAACGATTACAAGCATACCCATAACATGATGCAGCCACCATTATGCTTGAATATATGGAGATTGGTACTCGGTAATGTGTTGTGTTTAAGGTAAATCCAATACAACAGAACATTTTTTGCAGTATTTCTTTAGTGCCTTGTTGCAAACAGGATGCAAATTATTGTGACTTGTTAAGCACATTTTTATTCCTGAACTTATTTTGGTTTTCTTAACAAAGGGGTTGAATACTTATTGACTCAAAACATTTCAGCTTTTTATTATGTTATTCATTTGTAAAAAGCAAGACAAAAAAATCTATTTGACATTATGGATGCAATTGAATTTTAAATTCTGTCTGTAACACAACATCGTGGAAAAGGTCAAGGGGTGTGAATACTGTATGCGTGTGTCTGTGTAGATCCGAGAGGAGATGGAGAAGTTTGGCATCAACATTTACCAGTTCCCAGACTGTGAATTTGATGAAGATGAGGAGTTTAAACAGCAGGAGCAGCTGCTCAAGGTGACTTCAGACCTGGGGAGGATAGAGGGCTATTAGGGCATCTGTATGTTTTGTCCATTGCATATAGCACTGACCACGTGGCTTAATCATGAAAACCTTGATCTTTCTCTCTCTAGGACAGTATTCCTTTTGCTGTAATAGGCAGTAACATCCAGGTTGAGAGTAAAGGACGCAAGTTCAGAGGTCGGCTCTACCCCTGGGGTGTAGTGGAAGGTACGCTGCACAGGCACACCTTCACGTTTACACTACAGAACTCTCTCACACTCACACACACACACACCTGAACTTTCCTCGCTTACGGTGAACAGCAGAGTTGGGCCTCACTGAGCTTGCCTGTAAAAAATACACATTCGCACAGATTACCGTGAATGCAATCTCCGCGAACTACAAGGAAATGACTTGTCGACAGTGTACTACCTTCGATTGAATTCCAGCCTAAATGTCTTTCTGTGAAAACACACTGACCTAATAGCAGTGTTGTGTTGTCAGTGGAGGACCCGGCCCACAGTGATTTCCTGCTGCTGAGGAACATGTTGGTGAAGACTCACATGCAGGACCTGAAGGATGTCACCAGAGAGACACACTACGAGAACTACAGAGCACAGTGTATACAGAACATGACACGCATGGTGGTGCAGGAGAGGAAACGCAGGTTGGTACTACACACACACACACACATAGAATAGACGTACACAGAACTACCCAGACCCATACACACTAAAGTTGTACTGATGTACAACACATTTGGCACAACGGTTGTGCTACAAGGTTTTTCTGCACAAAAAGAATGACAATTTATTTGACCTTTTGTTTTGTTCTGTGTGTTAGCTTGCGTGATAAGATTCAGAGTGAGAGCAGCGCTGACTTCCCCATGACCCCACTCCCACTGGCCCCTGTAGACCGCGAGACAGAGAGGCTCATCTGGGAGAAGGACGAGGAGGTGAGAACACCCACGTGCACTCCTACACCGACAACACACACACCCGTACCTGGATGTATTGCACTGCATAGAATTTGGTCTTCTTCCAGTCTACGTTTGGAATGTTCTTCTTTCAGCGTCTCAAAAATCCTAGACCGACCGACACACAAACACTAACTTTCCTTACCTTCTCTCTCCCCTCTAGTTGAGGAGGATGCAGGAGGTGTTGGAGAGGATCCACGAGCAGATGCAACAAGGACAGAAACCAGACTACTGATTTACCAACAATCCTCCTGGGCCTCTGAGGTCCATTCCCGTAGACACCTAAAAAGGGAAGGAGGGAATTTGCGTCAGAGGAAGAAACGTGACAACCTCACTCAAACCAGCACCATTCTCCTCATTGGTGTATCAGCCTTCGAGGTCTCCATGGAGATGAGATGGGGGGCAGGAATCCTCTGCAGCTGAATATTCTGAACCCATGTCATTTTTGTCCCTGAGAAATAAGGAGGTCCTGTAAACGTTGTTAGTAAATGCTGTGGCCTAGTCTTGATTTACCGTCATACCTGAGGTGTCAACGTAGACCGTTTGAAGTGTCAGAAAGAAAGAAGCAGCACAAACCGTGTGTAGTAAATGTAATATGATTTATTAAGAATCTTCATTTATTATTTGTTTTCATCGTACTTTTGTCCTAATGAATAGTTTGTAGTACTGTTGTTATCTTTAAACATGGTGGACAGTTGGATCCAAAAAGGCAGCCCAAAGTGTACAGGCGATATATAACTTCAACTTTCTCCATAGGGAAAACATCTGTGTTTTTATATTTATATATAATAACATTGTAGCATGAGGTCCAAGATCCTGCCCACATTATACAATATACATGGTCCCAGAAAGAAACATACAAAAAAAAAAACTACATTGAAACGGAACCTAAATCGCAATCTACATGCAAGGTTAAAGAGTAAAGTACACACACGTATATGCAAAACAACGTGCATACAATCACACATATACAAAAATACACCCATACGTACCTACACAAATATTAGAAAAGTCAAACATCAGAGTGTTCTAAAGAGAAAATATTTAGTCCCCCCCCCTCACGTTTCAGTCGCTCTCCTACCAAACACACACACTTGAACACAAAAGGGACATCACACCCACTGCTTTTCTGCTTGCTCTCAGATCATCTCCGGGTGTAGATCAAGGTTGTCACAGTGCTATGGTTGAAGGAGAATGTTATGACTGATTACACACCGACAGGAGCGCGCTGCATGCACACACACACACACACACACACACACGTCAAAATGCTACAACAGAAATAGAACCATGCACCAGGAACTGTAGATTTATCCACCATAGTGTAGAATAGAAAACCTACTGAATATAGGCATACGCGCACACACACACACACACACACCTGAAACAACCAGTAGGACCATATGAGATTGCTTACATACATATATGATGGTGACTCGAACGTAGTCAGACATGCATAGGCTGGCAAAGGGGCATATAATTCACTAGCTCTCTCACACATACACAGCAGGTATGCTATGTGTCCAGCCCCCAGAGCTGTTCCCTTGTTCTAACACCAGGATAAGGTTTTCAGTGGCTATGATGGGAGACGGGCAGCAGGGGGGGCTATTGAGCAGGAGAAGAGCAGTCCTGGATGAGGCTGCAACGTTGTGTTACGGTTTTATGAATGAATGAGTAGGACCCCTGATGCCTGAGTGAATATTCATCTTACGTTAGTGCGTCTGAGGAAATGAGAGAGGGAACGAGAAAGACTGGCGGCGGGTAGACTGAACCTGTGTCTACAGGTGACTGCTACCCAAAGCAGGCTCTGGCTATAACAGGAATCAGTGTCCTCGAGAACAATTCGTGTATGAGGTCATCCATGGGTCTGTCCCAAATGGCATCCTATTTCCTATTCACTTCCTATTTTGACTAGGGCCCATAGTAGTGCACTATATATGGAATTAGGTACAATTTGGGTGCTACCCATAAGTCTTGAGAGTTAATGTTCTGGGGAGGAATGTTCTGGTCACAAATCCTGTAGTCTGAATCAACCTGATCATGTACTCCTTGGTACCTGGGATCAATGAGCACCAACGGCTTCACTCGCTCTTTCTCTTCCTGCCCTCTCCGTCAGATTGTGATTTGAGTCCAGGGTTGCATTCAGTACGACAGAACGGTGTGCAACGTTGAATTCAGCGGAAACTGTACTGAACGACCAGTTGATAAGCTTTGTGATTACAGAGGCAAAGAGGGCGATTAATATATGGTGTTGCTGCATGAGTTTTGCGATTTCAAATGGTCACACCCATATTGATCAGGCCACACCTCGCTATACTCACCAAACGGGAGCAAACGTTGAATGGTACAAATGTCACACTGTGTGGCAAATGTTGAAGCGAACTGTTGCACCCTCCCTCTCTCTCTGTCGCACCCTCCCTCTCTCTCTGTCGCACCCTCCCTCTCTCTCTGTCGCACCCTCCCTCCCTCTCTGTCGAACCCTCCCTCCCTCTCTGTCGCACCCTCTCTCTTTCTCTCTCCCGCACCCTCCCTCCCACTCTCTCGCTCCCTCTCTCTCTCCCGCACCCTCCCTCTCTCTCTGTCGCACCCTCCCTCCCTCTCTGTCGCACCCTCCCTCCCTCTCTGTCGAACCCTCCCTCCCTCTCTGTCGCACCCTCTCTCTTTCTCTCTCCCGCACCCTCCCACTCTCTCGCTCCCTCTCTCTCTGTCGCACCCTCCCTCCCTCTCTGTCGCACCCTCTTTCTCTCTCCCGCACCCTCTCTCTCCCTCGCTCTCTCTCTCTGTCGCACCCACCCTCTCTCTCTGTCGCACCCACCCTCTCTCTGTCGCACCCACCCTCTCTCTGTCGCACCCTCTCTCTGTCTGCCGCACCCCCTCTCTGTCTGCCGCACCCCTCTCTGTCTGCCGCACCCCTCTCTGTCTGCCGCACCCCCTCTCTGTCTGCCGCACCCCCTCTCTGTCTGCCGCACCCTCTCTCTGTCTGCCGCACCCTCTCTGTCTGCCGCACCCTCTCTCTGTCTGCCGCACCCTCTCTCTGTCTGCCGCACCCTCTCTCTGTCTGCCGCACCCTCTCTCTCTCTGCCGCACCCTCTCTCTCTGCCGCACCCTCTCTCTCTGCCGCACCCTCTCCCTCTCTCGCACCCTCCCTCGCTCTCTGTCGCACCCTCCCTCGCTCTCTGTCGCACCCTCCCTCGCTCTCTGTCGCACCCTCCCTCGCTCTCTGTCGCACCCTCCCCCGCTCTCTGTCGCACCCTCTCTCTTTCTCGCACCCTCTCTCTCCCTCGCTCTTTCTCTCTGTCGCACCCACCCTCTCTCATTTCGCACCCTCTCTCTCCCCCCCCTCTCTCTGTCGCACCCTCTCTCTCTCTGTCGCACCCTCTCTCTCGCACCCTCCCTCTCACCATTTCTTTCTGTCGTACCCCCCCTCTCTCTGTCGCACTCTTTCTCTCTCTGTCGCGCTCTTTCTCTCTCTGTCGCGCTCTTTCTCTCTCTGTCGCGCTCTTTCTCTCTCTGTCGCGCCCTCTCTCTCTATCGCGCCCTCTCTCTCCCTCCCTCCCGCTGTCTCTCGCGCCCTCTCACTCTCTCCCCTCCCTGTCCTGTCTCTCAGGCCAGTTTGAGTGTGCTAACAGGGAAGGGTGGTACAGTCACCATGGTGACTGGGTTGAGGACGGTGGTTTGTCCCACCAGCTGTGGGTGGTGATGGTGGTGGTGGTGGTGGTGGGCCAGCATGGTTGTGGGCTTCCCCAGGGACGAGCCACACTGGCCAGGCACAGCCGCCCCATTGACCTGGGGCACGTTAGCGGTAGCATGGCTAGCCTGGACGTGGGGAAGAGTGTGGTGGGTGAAGGTGTGGGTGATATGCCCCAACACCGTGGGCTGGGAGACCGTCAATCCCTGGGGGTACATGTGGGGGGGCAGGGGACCCCCCAGGTGGGCCACAGGGTGGACGGTGATGTGTCCGATGGGCTGGGCCGTGATTGTCTGGTGGGCAGCGGCGGCGGCTGCTGAGATTGGCTGCGAGATGGAGGGGGCAGGACTGGGAGAGGGAGCGATGTGCGTAAGGTGTTTGTGATTAGCCGGGAGGACGTGATTGACAGCCTGGATGACGGAAGGGTGGGTGATGACTTTGGGTGAGACTTGGACGGTCGGATGGGGGTGAGGTGGGGGGCGGGGGCGATAGCTTGGGGGTGAGGAGGGGGGGCCAAGAGGGAGGGGCTGGTCAGAACCCCAGAGGAAAGGGTCTTGTGTGTGATGGAGAGGTGAGGAGTGAGGAATGATTTGGCCTGTATAATGGGGAGGGAGAAGGGTGGAGGAGGGGAGAGGTCTTCATCAATGTCCTGGTCAAAGTTGTCTTCTCCTTCTGAAAGAGAGGGAGAGCGATTACTCATACAGCACATGTCACTATAAGAACAGATCACACATATTGACATGTATGTCTACACCAGGGTTTCTGTGGCGCTGGACAACGGGAACAGGAAGATTTTAATATACCGTCCAACCGACAAATTTACCGGACTCATATGCATTGGGTGCGTAACCCATTAGGGCATCCACTCACGGTGCTCAGAATGACAGAAATCACATATAGATTATGGTCATTCGTTTTAGAAGCTCATGCAACTCCTGTATTGAAGTAGCCAATAAAACACCATTTTCAAACAAATGTAATTTGAGGGAAAAGTCCATTCTAAACAGTGAAACTGAGAAGAGCAGTTTGTGATAGAGATGAAAACGTGTTAAAACTTTATTTGTTGTTGACTAGGATTGTGTCTTTTGGCTTCTGGACAACGGAAGAAAATTGATATGAAAACCAATATAATAGGAGAGAAATGGCACATGAAGTCTTTCATAGGCGGCGAGTCAAATGGGCTAGGAAGTAGACAAAATTATAAAATAATTCAAATTATAAATAATTACTCCTGTCTATACATAAATAAATCACCAGAAAGCATGACTTAGCCACAAAGGAATCGAGGATCATTTTTTTAAGTGATTTATATAGCTGTGGATTGTTTCAAATCACAAATCAACTCAAATCAAATTTTATTTGTCACATACATGGTTAGCAGATGTTAATGCGAGTGTAGCGAAATGCTTGTGCTTCTAGTTCCGACAATGCAGTAATAACCAACAAGTAATCTAACTAACAATTCCAAAACTACTGTCTTATACACAGTGTAAGGGGATAAAGAATATGTACATAAAGATATGAATGAGTGATGGTACAGAATCATCTCCTTAGTTTTGTTGACGTTGAATGTGAGGTTATTTTCCTGACACCACACTCCGAGGGCCCTCACCTCCTCCCTGTAGGCCGTCTCGTCGTTGTTGGTAATCAAGCCTACCACTGTTGTGTCGTCCGCAAACTTGATGATTGAGTTGGAGGCGTGCGTGGCCACGCAGTCGTGGGTGAACAGGGAGTACAGGAGAGGACTCAGAACGCACCCTTGTGGGGCCCCAGTGTTGAGGATCAGTCGTTTAGCTCAGTTTCTTAGCTTTCTTGGGAACAGGAACAACACAACATGCCTCTTGTGTCTGAGCCGTTGAATTGAGATTCTACTTTGTCTCTGTACTGACGCTTAGCTTGTTTGATAGCCTTGCGGAGGGAATAGCTGCACTGTTTGTATTCGGTCATGTTACCAGTCACCTTGCCCTGATTAAAAGCAGTGGTTTGCGCTTTCAGTTTCACGCGAATGCTGCCATCAATCCATGGTTTCTGGTTAGGGAATGTTTTAAATCGTTGCTATGGGAACGACATCTTAATGTTCTAATGAACTCGCACACCGAATCAGCGTATTTGTCAATATTGTTATCTGACGCAATACGAAACATATCCCAGTCCACGTGATGGAAGCAGTCTTGGAGTGTGGAGTCAGCTTGGTCGGACCAGCGTTGGACAGACCTCAGCGTGGGAGCTTATTTTTTTAGTTTATGTCTGTAGGCAGGGATCAACAAAATGGAGTCGTGGTCAGCTTTTCCGAAAGGAGGGCGGGGCAGGGCCTTATATGCGTCGTGGAAGTTAGAGTAACAATGATCCAAGGTTTTTCCACCCCTGGTTGCGCAATCGATATGCTGATAAAATTTAGGGAGTCTTGTTTTCAGATTAGCCTTGTTAAAATCCCCAGCTACAATGAATGCAGCCTCCGGATAAATGGATTCCAGTTTGCAAAGAGTCAAATATATATATATATATATATACGGCTGTGATTATAATCGAAGAGAATTCTCTTGGTAGATAATGTGGTCGACATTTGATTGTGAGGAATTCTAAATCAGGTGAACAGAAGGATTTGAGTTCCTGTATGTTTCTTTCATCACACCATGTCTCGTTAGCCATAAGGCATACGCCCCCGCCCCTCTTCTTACCAGAAAGATGTTTGTTTCTGTCGGCGCGATGCGTGGAGAAACCCGCTGGCTGCACCGCCTCCGATAACGTCTCTCCAGTGAGTCATGTTTCCGTGAAGAACGTTACAGTCTCTGATGTCCCTCTGGAATGCTACCCTTGCTCGGATTTCATCAACCTTGTTGTCAAGAGACTGGACATTGGCGAGAAAAATGCTAGGGAGTGGTGCACGATGTGCCCGTCTCCGGAGTCTGACCAGAAGACCGCCTCGTTTCCCTCTTTTTCGGGGTCGGTTTTTTGGGTCGCTGCATGGGATCCATTCCGTTGTCCTGTTTGAAAGGCAGAACACAGGATCCGCGTCGCGAAAATCATATTCTTGGTCGTACTGATGGTGAGTTGATGCTGATCTTATATTCAGTAGTTCTTCTCGACTGTATGTAATGAAACCTAAGATGACCTGGGGTACTAATGTAAGAAATAACACGTAAAAAAAAAACTGCAGTTTCCTAGGAATGCGAAGCGAGGCGCCGGAAGGTAGCTAGCTTGTAGACCTATGTCTATTTGGGATCACAGCAATCTGGGCAGAGTGCATGGCAATAGGCCTCGCCGATTGAGTTGCGGCTGTCCGTGAAAAGTATCTTAAGATATGTGCCTCGAGTATCATTTCTAATGTTGAGACAAGAAGAAGGGGAGAGGTGTGTGGCATCGATAAGAGGTGAGTCTCTCTCTCCAGAATGGCTGGCTCAGCTTGTCTCCTGACAATTCTTGCACATTCACTGTAAATTATTTGCCCTTTTTGAATGTTAATTTTTGTTGATCAATTCCCACTTTGGCATATGTCCCCAGCAGTAAACGTATGTAGGCCTAACGGGGAATTGACCAAAAAGAGAGGAAGGGGGGCAGTGAGGCGAGTAGAGAGGCGAATCAACCTGAATTGATCATGTTTTTTATTTGTCGGTTTTATGCATTTCGACTTAGTTGACAATGGAAGTTCTAGGACTACTGCTGCATTGGCCTATAGGCTATGAGTCGCGCTCGTTTCCATGCGCTTCGTTTCTTTAACTGCCAAAGGATCACGTGTATCAATGTGACGTGCTCTCGCATATGTGCATATGAAAATCATGACTGGCACACAGATCGATAGAAATGGGAGGAGAAATGATAAGGTACCACCAAATTTGAAACTCACGCATCGCCTATGACGTCTATAAAAGATTTGCCTCCATGTTTCCATGGTCAGATTTGCCTACAGGCTCCTACGAAGCAAGGTAAGACGTTCCTGGTCAGATTTGCCTATAGGCTCCTACGAAGCAAGGTAAGACGTCCCTGGTCAGATTTGCCTATAGGCCCCTATGAAGCAAGGTAAGACGTTCCTGGTCAGATTTGCCTATAGGCTGCTCTGCTATGAAGCAAGGTAAGACGTTCCTGGTCAGATTTGCCTATAGGCTGCTCTGCTATGAAGCAAGGTAAGACGTTCCTGGTCAGATTTGCCTATAGGCTGCTCTGCTATGAAGTAAGGTAAGACGTTCCTGGTCAGATTTGCCTATAGGCTGCTCTGCTATGAAGCAAGGTAAGACGTCCCTGGTCAGATTTGCCTATAGGCTCCTATGAAGCAAGGTAAGACGTTCCTGGTCAGATTTGCCTATAGGCTTGCTCTGCTATGAAGCAAGGTAAGACGTTCCTGGTCAGATTTGCCTATAGGCTGCTCTGCTATGAAGTAAGGTAAGACGTTCCTGGTCAGATTTGCCTATAGGCTGCTCTGCTATGAAGCAAGGTAAGACGTTCCTGGTCAGATTTGCCTATAGGCTGCTCTGCTATGAAGTAAGGTAAGACGTTCCTGGTCAGATTTTCCTATAGGCTGCTCTGCTATGAAGCAAGGTAAGACGTCCCTGGTCAGATTTGCCTATAGGCTCCTATGAAGCAAGGTAAGACGTTCCTGGTCAGATTTGCCTATAGGCTGCTCTGCTATGAAGCAAGGTAAGACGTTCCTGGTCAGATTTGCCTATAGGCTGCTCTGCTATGAAGTAAGGTAAGACGTTCCTGGTCAGATTTGCCTATAGGCTGCTCTGCTATGAAGCAAGGTAAGACGTTCCTGGTCAGATTTGCCTATAGGCTGCTCTGCTATGAAGTAAGGTAAGACGTTCCTGGTCAGATTTTCCTATAGGCTGCTCTGCTATGAAGCAAGGTAAGTCGTCCCTGGTCAGATTTTCCTATAGGCTGCTCTGCTATGAAGCAAGGTAAGACATGCCTTTTATAATATGAGGTAAAACAGTCAGGTTTCAAACTATTAAGTATGCCTGTGTTTTCAGAATGCATACTGCCTCCAGCTCACATTGTAAAGTGGTGGTGACTCACTGATAGCCTGTTGCCTGCACTTTAATGGTGAATGGGAGGCGTGCTTCAATTAGGCTACCAGTTGAGAAATAAAAATAGTAGGCCTAGTTCTTTTTAATTGTTCACCAAAACTTAACACAAGATTGCATTTCAAATTGTTGCACAATGAACGGGCTTTTACAAAAGCACGCGTTGTACTTCAGCAGCACCAGCCAGAGGAGCTGCAAAATAGGCTCTGTATGCTGTGTACGTGTGACAGTTGTGTTGGATCAAAAAGATAGGCCACATGATGACTAACGAAAATACACACACAGCAATTTAATTCCACTATATTATGCAAATTAACCTGTAGACCAGTGTTTCCCAAACTCGGTCCTGGGGACCCCAGTGTCCCTGTTTTGGTTTTTTCCCTAACACTATACAGCTGGTTTTAAAATAATCAAAGCTTGATGATTAGCTGATTGATTTGAATCAGCTGTGTAGTGCTAGGTGACCCTTTGGGGTCCCCAGGACCAGGTTTGGGAAATGCTGCTATAGACTGATAAGCATGACGGTCAAATGTGTTTCTAACGGAAACCCTGGTATGCACACAGCATGCTTTCTTCTGCAAATGTGTGTGTGTGTGTGTGTGTGTGTGTGTGTGTGTGTGTGTGTGTGTGTGTGTGTGTGTGTGTGTGTGTGTGTGTGTGTGTGTGTGTGTGTGTGTGTGTGTGTGTGTGTACCTGAGGCAGTAGAAGTAGAAGCCTGGTCGTCCTCTGGTTGTACAGTCTGTCTGAGAACCTTGTCTATCTCCATAACGTCCATACACTGACTCAGCTCGTTCTTCAGCTCAGCCAGTCTCTGCTGCGTGGAGATCTTCTCTCTCGCCAGACGCTCCATCTCGTGTTCATACTCCTTCTCCTTTCGCTTCAGAGTCTGGGGGACAGGGAGACACACACACACACACACATACATCAGAATATGTAATACCAACACACTTGGTACACATTACCGTAAATTAAACTCATTCTCAAAGTCTGAGAAAAGGACATTAACACACTCCTTGCTCATAACACACATGCAAACACACATTTCACGTAAACCAATAACAGCTGCCCAGAACTGACCCAACCGTGTGGTGTGTGCACTCCAGACAACATGGAGATGAGAAGAGTAAACTTATGACAGGGAGCGAGGGGTTGACGTGATGGAGGAAAAGGGAGAGAGAGGCGTGCAGTAGTCATGCAGACAAATGGTTCTCGGACCAAGTTACTGAGTGGTCTGAGGGGCTCCTAAACACAGGCACACACAACTCTCTGCTGAGAGGGAGAAAGGGGGAGTGAGAGAGGAAGAGAGAGCACAGGGTGGAAAGAAAGAGTTAGAGAACAGAAGATCACAAGATGGCGGCGATAATAGAGATGGGATATAGGAGAAGACGGATAGCAAACAAACGAAAAAGGGAGAGAGAGGGTCATCACATGATCCGACTACAGGGCACTGAGTTCAGTGAGCAAAGCGGTTTACTCTTAGCAGGCACGTGATGGAGTCCACACGCGAGGTCAGTTTCTCTCCCCACCCCTCCAAATACACTACATTCACTGCTAGCCAGGAACACGCCATTCCGGCTCAACATTCAAAGGGCTCCCATTTCTCTCTGCAGAGGTGTTACTGGAGCTTTGTAAGAGAGATGTGTGTGTGTGTGTGTGTGTGTGTGTGTGTGTGTGTGTGTGTGTGTGTGTGTGTGTGTGTGTGTGTGTGTGTGTGTGTGTGTGTGTGTGTGTAGTCCAGTGATCAGGATTAGCCTATACGCTTCTACAGTCTGTGTGGTTTGTTGTACCATTAATCATATTGATAATCCTATATCATGTGAGACAAATCATTCATTTTTACATTGCATGTCCATTCATCAATATCAGTAAAGAAATGAAACAAGTCATTTTGATAGCTATATGTATGATAGGCTTTCCTTTTCCCAGTGCACCACTGACTATTCATTGACCAACTGGCTCGGCGTCTGGTTGCGAGTGTGTTTGCCTAACTGTGTGTATTGGTGTAATTGTGCGTGTTGGTGAACAGACCAGCTCAACACACACACACCTTCCCGATGATGACACGCATGGTGGTGCAGGAGAGGAAAACGCAGGTTGGTGTGTGTGTGTGTGTGTGTGTGTGTATGTGTATGTGTGCGCTCATTAGGTCTACTTGCTTCTCCAACACCACGGCAACAGCTGCCACACATAGCCGTTACCTTGGTAACAACATCTACAAGGGTTTCTGCGGTTGAGCAGGAGAGTGACAGCTTATAAGGAGGAATCTAATTGGAAGATATATAAAGGTGGAATTTCATCTAAAGAGTCATGTAATTGGTTGTTTTCCAGTTTACTGATCCAGCTGACTACTCCGCTCTCTAACTTAATCTCCCCTTCAATCCCCCTCTCCTTTCCTCCATCCCCCAGTTCCATATACACTATAAGACCAAAAGTATGTGGACTGGTCGTTGAACATCTCATTCCAAAATCATGGACATTAATATGGAGTTGGTCTCGCTTTGCTGTTATAACAGCCTCCACTCTTCTGAGAAGGCTTTCCACTAGATGTAGGAACATTGCTGCTATAACAGCCTCCACTCATCTAGGAAGGCTTTCCACTAGATGTAGGAACATTGCTGCTATAACAGCCTCCACTCATCTAGGAAGGCTTTCCACTAGATGTAGGAACATTGCTGCTATAACAGCCTCCACTCATCTAGGAAGGCTTTCCACTAGATGTAGGAACATTGCTGCTATAACAGCCTCCACTCATCAAGGAAGGCTTTCCACTAGATGTAGGAACATTGCTGCTATAACATCCTCCACTCATCAAGGAAGGCTTTCCACTAGATGTAGGAACATTGCTGTTATAACAGCCTCCACTCTTCTGAGAAGGCTTTCCACTAGATGTAGGAACATTGCTGCTATAACAGCCTCCACTCATCAAGGAAGGCTTTCCACTAGATGTAGGAACATTGCTGCTATAACATCCTCCACTCATCAAGGAAGGCTTTCCACTAGATGTAGGAACATTGCTGCTATAACAGCCTCCACTCTTCTGGGAAGGCTTTCCACTAGATGTTGGAACATTGGAATCAAGTCCCCGCAGCATTCAGCTATGAGCGTTACTGAGGTCAGGCATTGATGTTGGGCGTTGAGGCCTGACTTGCAGTCGGTGTTCCAATTCATCCCAAAGGTGTTCGATGGGGTTGAGGTCAGGGCTCTGTGCAGGCCAGTCAAGTTATTCCACACCGATCTCAACAAACCCTTTCTGTATGGACCTCGCTTTGTGCATGGGGGTATTGTCATGCTGAAACAGGAAAGGACCTTCCCCAAACTGCTGCCACAAAGTTGGAAGCACAAAATCATCTAGAATGTCTTTGTATGCTATAATGTTAAGATTTCCCTTCACTAGAACTAAGGGGCCTATCCTGAACCATGAAAAACAGCCCCAGGCCATTATTCCTCTTCCACCAAACGTTAGTTGGCACTATGCATTTGGGCAGGTAGTGTTCTCCTGGCATCCGTCAAACCCAGGTTCGTCTGTGGGATGGCCAGATGGTGAAGCGTGATTCATTACTCCAGAGAATGTGTTTCCATTGCTCCAGAGTCCAATGGTAGCGAGCTTTACACCACTCCAGTCGACACTTGGCATTGCGCATGGTGATCTTAGGCTTGTGTGTGGCTGCTCGGCCATGGAAACCCATTTCATAAAGCTCCCGACGAACAGTTTTTGTACTGACGTTGCTACCTGAGGCAGGTTAGAACTCGGTAGTGAGTGTTGCAACTGAGGACAGACAATGTTTATGCGCTAAACACTTCAGCGGTTCTGTGCTGTGAGCTTGTGTGACCTACCACTTCGCAGCTGAGCCATTGTTGCTCCTAAACGTTTCCACTTCACAATAACAGCACGTACAGATGACCGGGGCAGCTCTAGCAGGGCAGAAACTTTGCAAACTGACTTGTTGGAAAGGTGGCATCCTATGACAGTGCCACGTTGAAAGTCACTGAGCTCTTCAGTAAGGCCATTCTACTGCCAATGTTTGTCTATGGAGATTGCATGTGTGTGCTCGATTTCATACACCTGTCAGCAACGAGTGTGGCTGAAATAGACATCCTAATATGAAGTGGTGTCCACATACTTTTGGCAATGAAGTGTATCTCCTACCACCCTCTAAGGTTCCCTCATCTCTCTTTGTTCCCCCTCTCTCTCTCCATCACTAGGATGGAGATCTCCTGCCGATACCCTCCCAGAGATCATTGTATCAGTGACCAGTGTGCTTCCGGAGATATCTTCCTCAAAACAACCAAGCACCTATTTTTGAAAAGCCTTCGCCATCATGATCCTCATCATCAGTCAGCATAATATTTTTCATTTTGTACTGGTGTGAGTACAAACCCTGCAGACTTAACACACAATTCCACAAACACATCCTTGTATAAATACACCCGGAACACAAACACACACACACACACTGAGTAAAGAATTGGACCTCCTGCAGTGTTCTGACCACCTGCCGCCTGTCTCTATGGTTACCAAGTGTTCTAAAGGGCAGAAACTGAGAGAGGGGGGAGGAGAGAAAGAGAGGAAAAGGGGGAGAGAAAGGGATGTATAACTGGAAAGAGAAAGCATGAGAAGGAAAGAGGGATGACAGTGCAAAAAAAGAAAGAAACAGGTAGACAGAAAGAGAGAGGGAGGTAGAGACAAAGAGCTGAGCAGCAGCAGAACAGAGTGTGCTCAGTGTGTCTCTCTCACTCTGCCATGTGGGTGAGGGAGGGGCATAGCCAAGCGGGGCAGAGGGAGGGAGGGGGGTTGACGTCACTGAGCTCGCGTTAGCCATGTGCTCTCAACTCACGTGGCCAAGGATCCAGGAAAAGAGAGGGAGGGAGGGAATGAGAGAAAAAGGAAATGGTAGCTTAATTAGAATACAGCTCTAATCGCTATGTTTTCTGTGAATTTTGGCTAATAAAGAAAAAAACATTTATTTGAATTAGGAGCGAGAATGAGAACAAGTAAGCAAGATAAAAGGCAGAGGGAAAGCGAAAAGGAGAATGCACCACCCTAACATCACACACGTAGCCTACCTGTATGTATCGCAGCGCACTGCGTAGAACACTGAGGTTAGAGGTCTTCTTCTCATCTACGTTTGGAACGTTCTTCTTCAGTGTATCAAAGCAATCCTTCAAGTGAGCTCTTCTGTTCTTCTCCAGTTTGTTGTGCACCTCTCTGGTTCCAGCTCTGCAAAACGCAACATCTGTATCAAAACTGACTTCCACACCAATTGTTGGTGTTCGATGACATGCCATCATGTTTGACTACACCGTTCGTGTTCGATTACATGACATCATGTTTGTGTTCGACATGTTTGACTACACTGTGCGTGTTCGATGACATGCCATCATGTTTGACTACACTGTGCGTGTTCGATTACATGACATCATGTTTGTGTTCGACATGTTTGACTACACTGTGCGTGTTCGATTACATGCCATCATGTTTGACTACACTGTGCGTGTTCGATTACATGCCATCATGTTTGACTACACCGTGCGTGTTCGATTACATGCCATCATGTTTGACTACACCGTTCGTGTTCGATTACATGCCATCATGTTTGACTACACCGTGCGTGTTCGATTACATGCCATCATGTTTGACTACACCGTTCGTGTTCGATTACATGCCATCATGTTTGACTACACCGTGCGTGTTCGATTACATGACATCATGTTTGTGTTCGACATGTTTGACTACACTGTGCGTGTTCGATTACATGACATCATGTTTGTGTTCGACATGTTTGACTACACTGTGCGTGTTCGATTACATGCCATCATGTTTGACTACACTGTGCGTGTTCGATTACATGACATCATGTTTGTGTTCGACATGTTTGACTACACTGTGCGTGTTCGATTACATGCCATCATGTTTGACTACACCGTGCGTGTTCGATTACATACCATCATGTTTGACTACACCGTTCGTGTTCGATTACATGCCATCATGTTTGACTACACCGTGCGTGTTCGATTACATGCCATCATGTTTGACTACACCGTTCGTGTTCGATTACATGCCATCATGTTTGACTACACCGTGCGTGTTCGATTACATGATATCATGTTTGTGTTCGACATGTTTGACTACACTGTGCGTGTTCGATTACATGACATCATGTTTGTGTTCGACATGTTTGACTACACTGTGCGTGTTCGATTACATGACATCATGTTTGTGTTCGACATGTTTGACTACACTGTGCGTGTTCGATTACATGACATCATGTTTGTGTTCGACATGTTTGACTACACTGTTTGTGTTCGATGACATGCCATCATGTTTGACTACACTGTGCGTGTTCGATTACATGACATCATGTTTGTGTTCGACATGTTTGACTACACTGTGCGTGTTCGATTACATGCCATCATGTTTGACTACACTGTGCGTGTTCGATTACATGCCATCATGTTTGACTACACCGTGCGTGTTCGATTACATGCCATCATGTTTGACTACACTGTGCGTGTTCGATTACATGACATCATGTTTGTGTTCGACATGTTTGACTACACTGTGCGTGTTCGATTACATGCCATCATGTTTGACTACACCGTTCGTGTTCGATTACATGCCATCATGTTTGACTACACCGTGCGTGTTCGATTACATGCCATCATGTTTGACTATACCGTTCGTGTTCGATTACATGCCATCATGTTTGACTACACCGTGCGTGTTCGATTACATGACATCATGTTTGTGTTCGACATGTTTGACTACACCGTGCGTGTTCGATTACATGCCATCATGTTTGACTACACCGTTCGTGTTCGATTACATGCCATCATGTTTGACTACACCGTGCGTGTTCGATTACATGATATCATGTTTGTGTTCGACATGTTTGACTACACTGTGCGTGTTCGATTACATGACATCATGTTTGTGTTCGACATGTTTGACTACACTGTGCGTGTTCGATTACATGACATCATGTTTGTGTTCGACATGTTTGACTACACTGTGCGTGTTCGATTACATGACATCATGTTTGTGTTCGACATGTTTGACTACACTGTTTGTGTTCGATGACATGCCATCATGTTTGACTACACTGTGCGTGTTCGATTACATGACATCATGTTTGTGTTCGACATGTTTGACTACACTGTGCGTGTTCGATTACATGCCATCATGTTTGACTACACTGTGCGTGTTCGATTACATGCCATCGTTTGACTACACCGTGCGTGTTCGATTACATGCCATCATGTTTGACTACACTGTGCGTGTTCGATTACATGACATCATGTTTGTGTTCGACATGTTTGACTACACTGTGCGTGTTCGATTACATGCCATCATGTTTGACTACACTGTGCGTGTTCGATTACATGCCATCATGTTTGACTACACCGTTCGTGTTCGATTACATGCCATCATGTTTGACTACACCGTGCGTGTTCGATTACATGCCATCATGTTTGACTATACCGTTCGTGTTCGATTACATGCCATCATGTTTGACTACACCGTGCGTGTTCGATTACATGACATCATGTTTGTGTTCGACATGTTTGACTACACTGTGCGTGTTCGATTACATGACATCATGTTTGTGTTCGACATGTTTGACTACACTGTGCGTGTTCGATTACATGACATCATGTTTGTGTTCGACATGTTTGACTACACTGTGCGTGTTCGATTACATGACATCATGTTTGACTACACTGTGCGTGTTCGATGACATGCCATCATGTTTGACTACACTGTGCGTGTTCGATGATATACCATCATGTTTGACTACACTGTGCGTGTTCGATGACATGCCATCATGTTTGACTACACTGTGCGTGTTCGATGACATGCCATCATGTTTGACTACACTGTGCGTGTTCGATGATATACCATCATGTTTGACTACACTGTACGTGTTCGATGACATGCCATCATGTTTGACTACACTGTGCGTGTTCGATGATATACCATCATGTTTGACTACACTGTGCGTGTTCGATGACATGCCATCATGTTTGACTACACTGTGCGTGTTCGATGACATTTGTTTAACTACACTCGTGGTGTTCCACTGTTGACTGGCTGATCTACAAATCACCTTGCATCCTAAATAACTACTCATTTATTATAGTCGTTATTATTATCCTTAGTCGGTGATCAGTGAAAATCCATGCAAAATGTATGCCCTCAAAAAGCGAGGACTCTCTCACCCTCCAGGTCGTCTCTTCCCGTCCAACCCTCTCAGGTCATCCATGATGGTTCCGTTTGGGCGTGGCTGCGTGGGAATGGCTTGCTGTGGAAGTAGTGCATGTTGGGAAGCGGCTTTGGTGATGATGGAGGTCGGGTACGGAATCTGAATTGGAGGTTGGGATTGGCTAGGGCTTCCGCCTGTCTGTGGTGTCATTGAGTTAGGCTCCACCTTCACCTGGGCTGCCAGCTGGCGCTGGATTGGCTGCTGCTGAGTAGGGGAGGAGCCTCCCTTCATCACCTGGGTGCCTCCGAGGTGGAGCGAGGTTGCCGCAGCAGCGATCGTCGTGATGACGGGAAGGGGCGGTACAGAGGGCGTAGCTGTGACAACGGGTACCATGGGGATGACAGCGATGGAGATGGGGGGAGGAGGGAGTGAGAGGGGAAGAGGGTGAGAGGAGGGAGAGAGGTGCTGGTGCTGACAATGTTGTGATGACTCAGGCCAATGCTGTGATGGCCCCCAGGTGACATGGTTGAATCTGATTGGCTGGTCCGCACAGGTCACAACCTCTGCTCGTCTGGACACAACCTCCCGGCTGTGAAGCTCCGCCTTCTCTCTGCAACGCTCCTCCTCTTTGGGCGAGGAGAAGAATAACATATAAGAGGAAAGAGAGAGGGGGGTGATGGTTAGAAATGTAGGCACTTCAAGGCTTCATCTCGTATAGCAGTACAAAAATGTAGTAGAATTCATATTTCACAGACAAAACTGTCTTAGGTGAAGTGGAGAACACCCCCCCCCCACACACACACATAATGATGTCATCCTAGAGGCAGACCGACCGATGGGACGTGAGGACATGGTCTTTCTCTGACAGCCCTTGGTCCAGGCCTGTGATAGGGTCTACTCAGTGGTGTCATTGGAGCCGGCAACATGCGCAATGCACACCAAACATGGTGTAGCTGACACGCATATGCACATGCACACACACAGGTCAACACATATGCACATCAGTAAACACAGCACACAGCAGACACACAGGCAAGCAAAATCACACACACACACTAGACAAAAGGGGTTTGTCTTAAATGAGCATGCTCAATGAAACGGCAGTAACCACAGATCCAAGGCAAACTTAGATGCACACGATACGAGGGATCCCACAGGCAAGAACACTAACTAAAAAAGTGGCACACCACGGAGTTCACTCATGCTTAAATGTACTACATATCAAATATACACTGTACATACAGTTACAAAACCAACTGTGTGAACATTGCTAGACGTTTGACACACACACACACACACACACACACACACACACACACACACACACACACACACACACACACACACAAGTTTCAGTTTGTTCCACCTGAGCGAGTCTGACCACAAGTCAGAGACCATATTGATGACACACCAAATGGGTTTGATGAATCGCAGGAAAGGGCTTTTGTAGGCTACAGTCCAATGGTGTGACTGCTGTCAGCATCCAAGCATTATCCAGTACATCCAACTGGAGATAAGGACGACAGCAGGGGTGTGGCCTACGGGCGATATGGATATCACTTATTATTGATATATCTACATAGCCCAATGAGGTGAATCACACTGCTGCTCTCTCATTTAGCTAATTGCACCTTACGGATTGTTTTTATTCAACCTTAATTTAACGAGGCAAGTTAGTTCAGAACAAATCCTTGTTTACAATGAAGGCCTACCCTGGCCAAACCCGGGCCAATTGTGCAACGCCCTATGGCACACCCAATCACAGCCGGAAGTGATTCAGCCTGGATTCGAACCAGGGACTGTAGTGGCGCCTCTTGCACCGAGATGCAGTGCCTTAGACCGCTGCGCCATTCAGGAGCACGTTGTTGTGGAAGGCTGTAAACAAATGTAGGCCTATGTCTGTATTTGAACCCAATAATGGTTGAATTGTAGAAGTTTAAGCTGCCTTTCAAGCATTGTTTTTGCAACCAGTGGACAGCCAGTGAACAATGTGCTCTTGCAACAGCTGCATAGTGAGTATCCAGTCTGTGTGGAATAAACGTCAGAGGGTGTTCCTCCCTTCTAAACTCCTCCGTGGTATTGTGCTTTACATACGGGCAAAAAATGAGTTTCATATAACACGACCATGACTGGGGCTTTTATTGCTCAATCTAATTTGTCCTGGGATTTTTTTCCCATAGGCCTAACATGCTAACATGCTCATGCTCACACACTTTTGATAGACTTTATACAGCTGCAAATGATCAAGGTATCAAAGCGTCACCAACAAAAACCGTGAACAATAGGCCTATAACAAATGTAGCATATTTCATTCATTTTCACATGTAAATAGGCAGTCATTGGAAATAAGAATTTGTTCTTAACTGACTTGCCTAGTTAAATAAAAGGTACAAAAAAAATTGGGTAGTGCACAAAGCATGCCATTCCATGAGAGCAGTATTTATTTTGCAACTCGAAGCAATGAGCCCAATCAGTTCTTCATGACAATAAAGTCCTAAACAACAGAGTAGGCTAATAAGTCCTTTGTTTTGGGGTTATGCTCAGGTAAAACTATTTGGCTAATCTATATACTTCTAAATCCAATTCTTGAAAATCGAGTGGTATTAAATTAAAGGGAATGACTTAATCTGACAGCCTAAAGATATAGCCTAATCAAATGAATATCTCTATTGAAGTAGAAAGCAATGAGTTAGAAGAATCCTACATAACCCATACATTTAAATGCAGCATCCATTTATGGCCAGCTATGTAAACTCTAAAATTGATTTATCCTAATTTTATATATATATATATATATGTATATATCATTCAATTGGCAATATTCATTTGGTCTAAAAAGTAGTCTAAAAGTAACTGAAAGTAATTAGATTACGCTAATCCAAAATTGTTACTGATTACAATTTTGGACAGGTAACTAGTAACTAATGGATTACATTTAGAAAGTAACGGATAAGTAAATGAGAAAACAAGAGGTAGGTTGGGAGGGAGAGATAGACCTCTGCATTGCAACACTTTCCAGACTCCCTGACCTTTCTCTTCCGCTCTGAAAAAGTTCTCACACATACATGTTTGTGGTCGCCTTTTCAAATGACTGGATTTGGATATTCATTTTTTGTTGTTGTTGTTGTTTTTTTACCCATTTTTCTCCCCAATTTTGTGGTATCCAATTGTTTAGTAGCTACTATCTTGTCTCATCGCTACAACTCCCGTATGGGCTCGGGAGAGACGAAGGTTGAAAGTCATGCGTCCTCCGATACACAACCCAACCAAGCCGCACTGCTTCTTAACACAGCGCCATCCAACTCCGAAGCCAACCGCACCAATGTGTCGGAGAAAATACCGTGCATCTAGAAAACTTGGTTAGCGCGCACTGCGCCCGGACTGCCACAGGAGTCAGTGGTGCGCGCTGAGACAAGGATTCCCTACCAGCCAAACCCTCCCTAACCCGGACGACACTAGGCCTCGCCCTACAGACCTCCCGGTCGCGGCAGGATACGACAGAGCCTGGGCGCGAACCCAGAGTCTCTTGTGACACAGCTGGCGCTGCAGAGGCTAGGATTTGCCTATTTCAGCCACACCTGTTGCTGACAGGTGTACAAAATTGAACACACAGCCATGCAATCTCCATAGACAAACATTGGCAGTAGAATGGCCTTATTGAAGAGCTCAGTGGCTTTCAACGTAGCACTGTCATAGGATGCCACCTTTCCAACAAGTCAGTCTGTCAAATTTCTACCCTGCTAGAGCTGCCCCGGTCATCTGTAAGTGCTGTTATTGTGAAGTGGAAATGTCTAGGAGCAACAGCGTCTCAGCCACGAAGTGGTAAGCCACACAAGCTCACAGGACGGGACCGCCGAGTGCTGAAGCGCGTAGTGTGTACAAATCGTCTGTCCTCGGTTGCAACACTCACTACCGAGTTCCAAACTGCCTCTTGAAGCAACATCAGTACAAGAACTGTTCGTCGGGAGCTTCATGATATGGGTTTCCATGCCCGAGCAGCCACACACAAGCCTAAAGATCACCATGTGCAATGTCAAGCATTGGCTGGAGTGGTGTAAAGCTCGCTGCCATTGGACACTAGAGCAGTGAAATCGCATTCTCTGGAATGATGAATCGCGCTTCACCATCTGGCAGTCCAATGGACGAATCTGGGTTTGGCAGATGCCATGAGAACACTACCTGCCCCAATGCATCGTGCCAACGGTAAAGTTTGGTGGAGGAGGAATAATGGTCTGGGGCTGGTTTTTTGTTGTTCTTTTTTTTCCCTTTTTGAATTGTACAACCGTTTTCTCCCCAATTTGTAGTTGTGATTTTGTCTCATCACTGCAACTCCCCAACAGGCTCGGGAGAGGCAAAGGTCAAGTCATGCGTCCTCCTAAACATGACCCGCCAAACCACGCTGCATCTTAACACGCTGCTCACTTAACCGGATGCCAGCCGCACCAATGTGTCGGAGGAAACACCGTTCAACTGACGACCGAAGTCAGCTGGCAGGCACCCGGCCCGTCATCGCTTGAGTGTGATGGGCAAGGAGGACCCCCCCCCCCCCCCCCCCCAAGCCAAACCCTCCCCTAACCCGGACGACGCTGGGCGAATTGTGTGCCGCCTTATTGGGCTCCCGGTCACGGCCGGCGGTGACACAGCCTGGGATCGAATGCCTGGGGCTGTCTTTCATGGTTCGGGCTAGGCCCCTTTAATTCCAGTGAATGGAAATCTTAACGCTACAGCATACAATGACATTCTAGACAATTCTGTGCTTCCAACTTTTTGGCAACAGTTTGGGGAAGGCCCTTTCCTGTTTCAGCATCACAATATCCCTGTGCACAAAGCCAGGTCCATTCAGAAATGATTTGTTGAGGTTGGTGTGGAAGAACTTGACTTGCCTGCACAGAGCCCTGACCTCAACCCCATAGGACACCTTTGGGATGAATTGGAACGCCGACTGCGAGACAGGCTTAATCGCCCAACATCAGCGCCCGACCTCACTAATGCTCTTGTGGCTGAATGGAAGCAAGTCCCCACAGCAATGTTCCAACATCTAGTGGAAAGCCTTCCCAGAAGAGAGGAGGAGACTGTTATAGCAGCAAAGGGGGGACCAAATCCATATTAATGTCTGTGATTTTGGAACGAGATGTTGGATGAGCAGGTGCCCACATACTTTTGGTCATGTAGTGCACACACACACACACACACACACACACACACACACACACACACACACACACACACACACACACACACACACACACACACACACACACACACACACACACACACACACACACACACACACACACACACACACAGTTTCTTTTCAGCCCTGCTCCAGATTTAAAAACATGTTAACATTAATTACATAACTCTTTCATTGAGAGAGGGAGAAAGGTGTCCATATACTTTTAATTTGAAAAAAAGGAAGAGATAGAGGGAGAGAAAAGGGGGGGGTTGCCCTACTTTCCCCCCACTGTGACCTGTGCGCCAGTCATTCTGGCATGCACGTGGTGGTCGGGGGCAGGTCCTCTTAGGCACACGGTATGCATGTGCCACTAGGGGCGTGTGGATGAACTGACACGTCACCAGATGAGTGAAACAAAAAGCCTTCTTCCCAATATGTGGCGATAAATCACCAACCGTCGATGAAATATCCTGTGACTAACTGTGATTCAGTTCACAACCCCGTTAAATGGACACCCATGCTGTGTTTGACGTTTCACACACACAGCTGGACAGGGAGTAGGGTTGTGTGTGTGTCCCGCCCCGGAGTGTCATAAGATATCTGAGCAATGTCAGAGCATTATGTAAAAGAGAGAGCCTGCTTGCAGGAGCCTCTCCGGTTGTTCTGCTGCCTGCCACCGCCCTATGCAACCTGGTATCAGATCATTTTGTATTATTCTGTACGTAGACACTCTATTTAGTATGATATGTTATGTTTTGTATGGTATGTACTAATTTGTGGATGTCCAGCACCTATTTCGTACAATATGTTACAAATTACAATTCATAATATATGTTATGAATTTGCTAAACGTATGATATGTTACAAATTCTAGTTAGGTGGCTAACGTTAGCTAGGCCAGGGGTTTGGGTAAGTTTTTAAGTTAACTAACATGCTAAGTAGTTGCAAAGTAGCTCAAATGTAGTAAGTAATTGAAAGTTGCTATTTATCAAAAATGATAAAGTTGTCTGTGATAAAATTTGAACTGACAACTTTTGGGTTGCTAGACTTCGCATTATACACCCACCCGTGTCCACCTCAACCAACTTTGCCTTAAGTAACCATCTGTCTTATGTAACCATACCAAACATAACATATCATGTTAAATAGTGTCTCGGATTTATATAACGAATAATACGAAATGCTCTGAGACCAGATTGCAACATCGACCATCAATAGCCTTGCCAAAATTCTGCAATCATTAGTCTACTACTGCAAAACAAGCTACAAATATAACCCTACTCGACCTATCTTTTACGCCCAAAACATGTTAAGAATTTCCAAGAGTATAAAAGACTGAAGACTAATGACGACATAGTACATGTAATGTACTGTTGTAACATAGTAACACGCGTGTGTGTGATCCACAGTTGCAACATTGTAGCAAGCAACAACACATGCTTTGGAGCCAACCCGAAACAAATACAGAAGCGTTCTGGAGTGCAGAACGCGCGGCAATATGTCAGTAGATACAGCATAACTAGCCACACATAGACAGAGTGCGCATATTAGTAGCAGCAAAGCTATATATAGCTGGGATTTAACCCGGAAACCGAGGTAGAAAAATAACTCCTGCTCCCGTATTGATAAATGAAAAAAAATGCATTAGCCAAACTATAGAGGGTCAGTCAGACTATGTTCATGAATGACCGATAAAGGGTCCATGAACAGGCTATTGAGTGAAAACGATGTTTCCCAGCAGGACCTAGGCTGATCGGTGGGAATGCATGACCGTTCGGGGTTAAAGTAGGTGTGGACCCCCCAATATACCGACCAAGCCTAATCCTGCTATTCCAAAGGTTTACCTAGACTGTGAACTCCCGCAGGCCCCCCGCCGGTTCCCACCTGAGTACCCCTTTCTTACCATGTGTGATCTGTTGTTGCTGGGCTTGCCATTCCAGATATCTGGCCGCTTCCAGAAGAGTATCGATGCTCATCTTGCGCCCCTCACCGTAGGCTACCCGATCGCCCAGGACAGAAGAAAAAAGGCACAGCCGAGATCCGCCGGGGAGCACTGTCTGGAACGCAGCAGACACGAACGCGCACTTTGTTTATTCCTTTCTTCCTCTCACCGGAAAGAAAATGAGTAAAAATATATTCCTTGGATAAATGCTTTACTCACACGTAAAAGAGGGATTGCAACAAGATGGCGATGCGATCACGGGAATACATTACAAGGCGAATGCAGTCAGGGCCCGCCCTCCACGTTTCTACCCCTCCCTGTTACTACAGCCTGGGGTAAAAGACGGCAGGGTGAGCGCTACTGTATGTAGAGAACATCAGAACCAAACAGAGGGGTTATACCGCCTGTGGCCTGCTGCCTGTACACACTATAGGCCAGACACCGTCGCTCCAAAAGTCCAACGTTTATTGCGTCTATGAATATGAAAGCGTTTGGGTCGCTTTTTGACGTTAAACTGCGTGGCATCAACGCCTGGCGGGACTCTGAAGTCCCTGAGAGATTCCGTCCGTGTGATCCACTCGGGACCGCTCTCCAGGGTTTAGCCCTTCCCCTGGCCCGCAGCGCATTAAAACATGTCGATGTGAATTGGCCAATGAGTGCACAGAACAACAAGGCATGGTGCCTGTCCACATGGGCACCCGCTCCGCCCGAGCGCGGCTCATTTACATGCGATCTCTCGCGCCCGGACCTGTCAGTCACACAGAGGGGGGCGGGGCATCTGCTCGACAACATAAAGATGTCATCTTATATTTGCAATAGTGCTAATCTGCTTTTAATGTCTATAGTGCTACTATAGGATAGGCAAAATAGACGTGTTTTTGTTCGGGAACAAAACATTTCATCTGACAGTGTCCCAAAGTGTAATTTGTTTTTCTTATCTTTTGCGTTTCCCTTTTTGCGTGCGTTTCTTTTCGTTGCCCTTCCTGTCCTGCTTGGCTAGTTTATCCTTTTCATTTATGTATCTTGTCTGTTTCTTTCTTCTTATTTAAGTCTTAGCCTGGTCCCTCTGCTGCTTCCTCCTGTTCAGAACCTCCTCCATGTTGGAGTTGTTTAACAGGGATTTATAACCACTGGGGGGGGGGGGGGGCAGCTATTGGCATATTGAGCCAGGATCGCTTCTTTAGTTTATTTCCTCTTTCTGGACTTCTGGATCACCACAATCTGAGCCTGCTAATCTATTAGACTGGCAATGGTCAATGCGTCAATATCATATTTGTTCTTGGTTGCAGACTGAGCACAGCTCTCCACCCACATTCTGATGATCTCTCTGCAGACACCAAGTTTCTCGCCCTCCAAAAAAAGCGCAGATAGCATTCCAAGCAGTGTGTCGTCCTTCTTTTCGTGACTCTCCTCCTAACTTAACATAGCAGGCATACAAGAAAACGCTTGAGTGGAGTTCCCACATCCGGTTTTCAGCTAAAAAAAGGAAGCTAGGTTGTATTAGCTGTATCCCTGAAAAC